>NC_134787.1:73460813-73473313 GCF_046742065.1 Oratosquilla oratoria | reverse complement strand
GGGGAGTATAGTAGTACTGTAGGGCAGTGAGGAGGAGAGGAGAGGATAAGTGGAGGAGGGAGGGGTGAGGAGAGGAGGAGGAAAGAAGGGAGGAAGGGTGGAGGGGAGTACGATATTAGGGGTGGTGGGAAGGTGGGGTGGTGGGGAGGTGGGGAGGAAGGGGAGACGAAGGAGGAGACGAGAGGTGGGGGCAAGGAGAGGAGGTAAGGAGGGGAGGAGTTTAGGAGGGGAAGGAAAGGAGGAGAGGGGGAGGAGGAGAAGAGGGGGGAGGAGAAGAGGGGAGGACGGGAGGAGAAGAGGGGAGAAAGAGAGTGGAAGGGTAGGGGAGTAGGGGGAGGACGGGAAAAGGGGAGTAGGGGAGGAGAGGAGGGAGTAGGAAAGAGGGGAGGAGGGAGTAGGAAGGAGGTGAGGAGGGAGTAGGGAGGAAGGGAGAAGTAAGTAGGAAGTAGCGGAGGAGTTGGGAGAAGAAGAGAGAAGGAGGGGAGACGGAGAAGGGAGATAAGAAAGGGAAGGGGAGGATGGAAAATAGAAGGAGGAAGAAGGAGGGGTAGAAGGAAAGGAGGGAAGTAAAGGATAAGGGTAGGAGAGGAAGATGAGGGGAGTTTGGGGAGGAGGGGAGAAGGGGGGAACATGGGAGAAGTTGGGTAGGGTAGGAGAAGGGGAGCAGGGGATCTGGGAAGGAGGGGAAAAGGGGAGGTGGGAAGGAGGGGATGAAGGGAGGAGAGGAAGAGGGGAGGAGGGGGAAGAGAGGAGAAGAAGAGGGGAGGGTGGGTAGGCTGAAGGAAGGAGGCGAGGGAGGGAGGAAGTGAAGAGGGGAAGATGGAAGTAAAAGAGGAAAAGATGATGTAAACGAAGGAAACAATCAAGAAACAAAGACCTTTAAATGAAGAGAACCCTCTGTCTTTAGCTAAATAATGTTGTCGAGATTTCGCTTTGGGCCTGAAGACAAGGGACGCCGCCACAGAGCCTTCGAGGACAATCGGTGAGGCTGCCAAGGGAGAGCCTCTGTTGAGGAGGACTTGAATGACAGTAATGCGATAAGCATGACAGACGACGAAGATAGAAAGCTAGAATCGCGTAGGGCGACGTGTTCTATATACCGGAGGCTAAACTCCCGGTAGTGAGGGTTATGCCTCGGCCCATTTATGAGAAGGGATGCATTTGGTGCCTGGTAGTGCAGGTAAGTATTGGAGACGGCGAGGGACAGGATAGAGTACGTGACTAGTAATAATGGTAAAGTACATGTGACCACTGGGTGTTAAAAATAACCAGATTACCAGGTGTTGACGTTCAAGCTGAGAATGAAGATAAAGAACAGGAAAGAGAAAGACGAAAAAAGCCGGAGCCTAATGTCAAGTACTGTTACTGAGGAGAAAATACCAATAACATGAAGGAGAGGGGAAAAGCACGAGACTAAAGTATTTGTAATACCGGTATCGAGTTACTGGTTATCAAATGTGATGCTACGAGGGCAACCGGTGTCACATACTGGTAATGTAGATTACATTACAATAAGAGAAAATAAATTCTAGTATAAGGAAAAGCGTACCGATAAACATGAAGTACAGGTGCTAGTAAGTCAGGAAAAGCACATTAATGTGCCGTAGCTGACGCAGTGAGGTAGTGAGAGTTATGTATCAGGCGTAAGGAACTAGTACCGAAATACAGGGTTACGGTCCTATACAAGAATCCGGCTAATATGAACAACACGGATAGAATACTGGGGCCAAGTGCCGGATTCAACTCAATGATCGGTAGGTGAGACAGCAATTCCAGCGTGTGCTAGCCGGAAAGAGATCTTGAATGAGGGTAAAGATCCACACGCGGCACCGGAAGTGACCGAGGAGCAATCGGGAGACGCCCCCCCCCCTCCTTTCATACTCTTCCTTCTCCTACGTATCGATTATCTCGTTAGACCAATTTGACACCACCCCTCTCTCTCCTCCTCCCCACTCACTCCCCCCCCCACCGCTTCCTCTGCCCCTCTACTTCCTCCCCTCCTATGCCATCTCTTAAACAGTCTCCTTTCTGTCTATCCCCAATGTTACTCTAACGACCACTCCAAATATAACTCCGTTTTCTCATGCACTCACCATTCTCGTCTAACTACTACTATTGTAACTATCCCTTTAACTGCTACTATTGTAACTATCCCTTTAACTACTTCTATTGTTAAAACTACTAATTCCCTATCTTTTAACCGAGCCTACGCCACCTACTGCCGACTCTCTTTACCCCCACCGCCCCTTGATTCACCTTTATTTTCCTTCTGTTTCCTATCCGTTCTCCTCATAAGCCCCTGGTCTTCCTTCCAGCAGTGTTTCTCTCTTCTTCCTCCTTCCCACTCTCTCCTTCTTATAATCATCCGCCTCCTATCTCCTCTTTCTCATCTTGCTCCTTCTCCTCCTCCTCCTCCTCCGCCCTTCCTTCTTCTCCTCCTCCTCCTCCTCCTCCTCCGCCTCCTGTTTCCCCCTGCTCTTCCACCTCCTCACTCATCTCTCACCATCAATTACGACCTCTGTTTCAACGCCTCGATCTGTCATCATGAGTAAGCCCCTATGACGATTGATGTGTTACTGATTTGAACGTTGATGTATTTCTACGTTAAACATTCTGCTACCAAGGGGGTCACGTGCAGCTGAGTAGAAATATTTGGTGACAGCCAAAACGAAAAGGAAAGTACCCTTACAAACATTGATAAACCGATATTTTTTTCAGGTTAGAGCCAGAGTTTTTTTCTTTTCTTTTTTCTTTTTTAGCGGAATGATGATCTCTCATCGAAACAACGAAAACATGACAGAAGTTGCCTTAGAGAAGATATGATCAGAGATACAAGTATTAGTTGATAAAGAAATAAAATTCTATTGGCAAGGCTGTTTACGTTTATATCAGAGAATAGTTGCTGCTGCTTTAGATTTAATAGACTAAACCTGGGGCTTCACAATGGCTGGCAACGGTCCTTGGGATCTTAGATATCTCTGGAGAGAAACTTTTTGGACGTTTGTCTATGTTGTATTTGTTTGGGACTCTGCGTCACCGGCTTCCTGTTGCAAGAGGGTAACAGTCTTCAGTAGTTAGCTCTGCTTTTGGGAAAAGTGAAGGAAATATAATCAAAGTTGAAAGAAAAAAAACTTGGATTCGATCCAAGGATCAAATGCCAGGCCCTCGGGGCTGCAATTCTGGATGAAGTCTCTTGCTACCGCCTCATAGAATCAACATAATCAGGTACCCACCATTGGTTCCAGTAGACGTGATATATCAATTAACAAAAAATTTAAATGTACGTTTTGACTTTGATATCAATTAGTGCCAGTCACTAAAGATAAACTATTATGATAAATATAACATTCACTGGAAATGAATTTATTATAGTAATAATTTCCGAGTGGTTTATCAAAATATTAATTTAGCACGTAACATGTAATCAACAAGCTACAATGAACAAATTTGGGACTTTGACAATACCAATTGGGTAATTAAAATATATTGAAATCAAAGTTACATTTTTGGCTGATAAACTAATGCCATATGATTTTCCTCAACTAAGATAAGTCCCACGTCATTACAGGATTTCATTTTACCATTAAATGGTTTTATTCAGTTTGTAGGAACCTTCTATGCTAAGAAAAACAAAGTAACAACAAACTCATTTGAACAATGAAATTATTCTATTTGGTTTATAGGAAACCCTTTACAACAACAACAACAAAATACATAATGAAATAAAAAAGACTCGCACCATGACAATGAATTCTTATATATAGACAACTTTAACTATGTATCCATTCGCGGCGTACTGAGCTTTGCGCCATCCTCGTGATTATGTAGACCCAAGCACAATCCTGAATAGCTAGGGATGACTATCACCTGCCCTGGCTGGTCGAGCATATAGGGCAAAGGAGAGGGCTCCTCATGGCACACTTACCAAGTACAAAATCCGCTCAATTTAAAAACAATTTTACTTTAATTCTGCGCGGGTGTGCAAGTGTGTTCTTGCGCGCGCCGATAGCGAGAGCGAGAGAAAGAGAGCGTTCCACCCCTATCTTCATATTACACCAATATCCGGCGCCACCTCTGCTAAACATCCCCAGTCACCTCTCCTAAACTCCCGTCCCACCCCTCCCTCTCTCCTCCCCTCCACCTTACCCCTCAATTAATGTCCTCTCTTCGCTCCCTTCCCTCTCATCCCCAGATTACTCTTCCTTTTCCCCTCCTCTCCCAACCTTGAATTCCTCCGTTTCTTTTTGTATCGTTCCCCTCTCTCACCACACTACCCCTCAACTAATGTCCTCTCTTAGCTCCCTTTCTCCACTTATCCCTAGACTTCTCTTCCTCTTCCTATCCCACCCTTGACTCTTCCTAGTTTTCTTTTTATACAAATTTTCTTTATTCCCCTCCCCTCCTCTTCCTCTCCTCCTTCCCCCTCAACTCCATTGCAATCGCCTTCCTCCAGTTTCCAGCAACAGTCTCTCCTCCTTTTTTCCTTTTTATTCATTTTTCTTACGTGTTTTACTTTTTCCTTTTTTACTAATCACCTATTTGGAAAAAATATCTATGTTGTTGTTGTTGTTGTTGTTGTTGTTGTTGTTGTTGTTGTTGTTGTTGTTGTTGTTGTTGTTGTTGTTGTTGTTGTTGTTGTTGTTGTTGTTGTTGTTAATTTAATTTTTCCCTCCATCCCACTTCCAGATCTTCCCCTCCCTTTGACCAATCTCTCCTTCTGTGCCTCTCTTATTCCCATTTTTCTTTCTATTTTCTAACAAACAATAACCCACCACACCCAATTTTTTTTTTTTTTTTATTACTTCGGCCTCTGTTTCTCTTCTTCCCCCTTCCTCTTTCTCCTTTCCCCTTTCCTCCCGCAAACCACTGAATTCTACTGCTTTCCTCCTCTCTCTTCCCAAATACGACAACTTCTCTTTCTAGCCCTCATCCTTCTTTCATTTATTTTATTTTTTCTGTCCTGTTCATTCTACTTTCATTCTTTCCATTTTTTCTTCATTACTTTGCTCTGTCCTCGTTTGACTACATAGTTTAATTTTCCTTCTCATTACCTTCCCTTCTCATTTCCTTCCCTTTCCTTCCCTCTTTCCCTGCCTACTCAGTTCCACTCCACCCCTCGTCATTTCTTCTGGCTTGCCTACTGCCCCTTTTCCAACTCGCCCTCCTCTTCCTTCGATACCTTCATCTCGCACCTCTTTCCACGTGCACAACCGTACATCCCTTTCCACCTCAGACACCCCATGCCCTTCCCTCCTGACTCATCCTCTTTCCTTTCCTACCTTGCCTTCTTACGTACTATCCATTCTTCCAGTTCTCTTTCCTTTTTACTTTTTACCTTCTCTTCCACATTTCAAATCACCCCCACCATCTCTACCTACCTCACCATTTCTTCCCTTTACCACATCACCCTCCTCCACCTTTCTCCTGTCGTTTCTTCCCCGCCATACCTTTCCCCTTCTACTTTGTTTTTCTCATCCACACGCCATTCTTCCCTTCATTTAGTCCTCCATCTCTTTCTTTCACCTCCCTTTCCTTCTCCCTTTCCCCCTTCATTTTCTGCCTTATTTTTCCCTTCATTTCCCACCTCCTCCTTTAAACTTCGACTTCCCTTCCCTTCCTAACCTCTCCCTCCCCTTCTCTTTAACACCTACCCCTTCAAAATATGTTCTCCACTCCATTTCCCATATCTCCCTCTCCATACCTCGCCCTCAATCTCCTCGTTTCACCTTCCCCTATATACACTGTGCTCTGTCTCACCACCCCACCTCCCCCTCTCCATCCCACCTCTAAATCACTTCCCCATCCCAATCTGCTCTCCTTCAGCACTCAATTCTATCGCTTGAAGAATTCCCCCTCCATGTTCTCCCTCAGCCTCCCCGTCCTCTTCCCCTGCAGTCATTTCTCTCTCCGACACTCACTTCTTCCCAGGTCCTCCACTACTTCGTCTTCGTCTTTGTATTAGTTATAGTCTTTGTCTTCATCTCTGACTCCCCTCTCTCTTCTAGCTCTTATACTTTGTCTTCTTTTTTTGTATTCTAGTTTTCTTTTCTTCCTTCTGTTCCTCTTGTTTTTTAATTTCCTTATTTCTTATTAAATTTCATATTTTTTATCCAACCTTTCCTTTTCCTCGTTTTATTTATACAACTTCATCTTAGTTTTATTTCCAGTTTGTTTTTGTTTTTTGTCTTCTCTACCCTCTTTTTTTCTCTTGCCCTTGTCTCAGTCTCACTTTCAGTCCTTGTCTTTGACTTTTTTCTTTGTTGCTATAATTCTTCTCTCTCCTCCATTCTTTTCTTTTTTCTTATTCCAATTCTTGTCACAACAACCTCTCCCTCCTCTTACTCCTTTTATTCCTCCTCCTCCTCTCTATCCTTACTCATCTTCCCCCTCTCTGCTTCCTCTTTATTACTTTTTTTTCTCTCTCTATGTTTTTTCACTCAAATGTTAATTTTTCTTCCCTTTCTCGATATCCTTTTGTTCAGCATTTCATTGCTGATAAACAGCAATTCGGTTCTTGGAGACAAAATTGCTCTACAGAGGTTGAGTGAGAGATTTAAGAACGGCAGCAGAAAGTAGAATGTCAATGAATTCAAAGTATTGACTTGTGTAGTCCGTACCTCTTGCAAAGATCCTCCTTATCCTCCTTTTATCCCTCCTTCTTTACCGAGTCCTGCATATTCTAATTTAGTGATCAAAGTTGCGTAGCAGATTCAATATTTACCTTTGATCTCCTCCACACCTGCATTTAGTTGCTTATTACCCTAATAACTGAGGCTCGCATGTGCCTTCTAGAGCGAGAAAGGCGCGCGATATGGGTGGGCTGAGGGGCGTCCTCTTCCTTCCCCTGGGTAGGAAAGGAGAGAGTACATTCAAAAGCGACGCCCCTCCTCTCGATACTGGAGGGGAGAAGACGGCAGGGGGAAGGAGAAGTGGGCATTGGTGGATACCACACTCTCTTTAGGAGTGGGAGAGAAGGTACATGAGGGGGCGCCGCATCCCTGAACACATAGATCCTGCACATCGAATGAAAAAAATATATGAATCTGTTTGATTTAATCACACCACAGACCGAGGGGAACCTAAAACTGTGACACACCTTTTCTCCTCCTAAAGTCGATCTTAGATAAGGATAAGAAATAAATAGACCAACTTGATTGTCTATTTGATAGCGAGGAGATACTACGGAATTGAATAGAATTGCCTGGCGGCAACCGGAATGAAACGAAGAGTACCAAAATATACAGAAGGAGTAAATGGAACCGTTACAAGACCTCATACCGAAGCAGATAAATTAAAAATAAATAAAACACTTGAATTATCGTGATTACATATTACAGAAACATGTTCGGGTTCAGAAATATGGCTGTTTAGAAATTCGGGGTATAAATACTATTAAACAGTTTTTTGGGCATAAAATATTTCTCTCCACGTCATCCGTGCTTGATCTTCAGCGTTGAATACAAAAATCAAGGAACCGGAACTCTTTCTCCCAGGTCGCTGAACTGATTACACATCACAGAACCCGGGTAGGATGGAGAGGACCAAATATGAACTTATCCAAAATAGATTAATTTATTTGTTCCTAAAGAGGATGCGAAGGGGAAAGTATCGCGTTCTTGCCCAGCTTCAAAGATTCTCAAATCAATTCCTTCTTGTGTTAGAGATCAACTGAGGATAAAAAGATGGGAAGACGTTTGAAGAATGAGGTTTGGTACTACAGGTGAATATTATGAGAATGTATGATGAAGGTGAAGGTAACTGAAATTTTATTTGTTTCTCTAACCCACACAGTTCAAGAAGGATCATATGGATCTTGTACGAAACAGTTTGAAGCTACAAGCGAGAAATAATGAAATGTATTTGATAGCTCTTTAAGCTGATTTGATTTCTGTGTCTGAGGATTTTCTTGCGTACTATTCTATGTAACACTATTTTTGTCTTGACAAGCGTATTATTTTCCGACTCTTCATTTCAAAACAATAGAAAATGTCCATTATTTCTGCTGAACTTTGCTTCTGTGGCTTTTAGAATTATTCTTTTTTTTTCCAAAATAGCTAAATTACACAATTTCTAAAAATTTTGAACAGAAAACAAAAAATAAAAATTCAAATGACACTTTCTTTTCTCAAAACAATTGAAACTAATTTCTAAGATTTTTTTTTTTTTTTTGCGTGCATACAACAAATCACTTTCACGTACGAGCATCCAAATATAGTATCCCATCATGTTTTCATTAAAGGTTCCCTCATATCTCTGTTCAAATTTCATTATATCTTGATGGAAGCGCTCCCCTTGTTCCTCTGAATATGCTCCCATATTCTCCTTGAAGTTGTCGAGTTGAGCATCTAGGATATGAACCTTCAAGAACATTCTGCAGCTCATCTCACCATAGCTTTTCACTAAATCTGCAACCAGTTTCATATAGTTATCAGCCTTGTTGCCAAGAAAGCCCTGTACTACAACAATGACACACTCTAAAGATTTTTCTCTTCTTTTCTGTGAACTTCTGTAGAAATTCTGAGCACTTTATGATTTTCTTTACGTGTGGTTAAATGAAAATACCAGTTTTCACCTTTGCCTCTGAAAACTTAGGAAAGAAGATCTGAAATATTTGAAGGCAACAGACCCCTTGTCAAGAGCTGCAACTAATTATTTCATGAGACCCAGTTTGGTGTGTAGTGGAAGAAACAAAACCTTTTGAGTAATGTGCTGCTCTGTCTCTACTGTCTCAAAGGCAAAGAAAACAAGGATTCTTGGTAAAACCTCCTTGCAGTCCCATCAAGAAAACCACCATCTTGAAGTCTGCAATAACTTCCTAGCTATAGTTATCGTAGTTCAAATTTCCAGTAGAAGCTTTACATTCCTGTAGTCCTCCTTAAACTGCACAGAATGAGTAAGAGGTACAGATGGATACTTGTTTCCATTGTACAGAATGACAGCTTTCAGGCTTTTGGAGGGGCTGTCAATGAAGAAACTCCATTCATCTGCATTGCAAGCAATTTCAATAGCATCAAACAATTCTGATAAATAACCACAATAGCATAGTCTATCCTCCTTTTAAAAGAAGTTGGAAAATATTATGTGACGTTTTCTTTGGCTGGTCATTTGCACACTGTCATCAAGCAAATCCCATTTCTTCAGCCTTGAAATCAAAAGTTTATCATTTGACTTTGTCAAATTAAGATTTCTGATGAGGTCATTGAGGTCTCCTTGGTTTGAGTAGTAAGGATTCCTCCCAACTACAACTGTATCTGCGATGTCAGTCTTCCTCTCTTTTTAGTTCATCATCTGATTGCTGCTTTCTTCTGATAGTAGACTTCTTTCTGGAGGAGCTGGTAAAGGACGATCAGCACTGTGTAGTACTGGATAGAGAACAATAGTTGCATTTTTCCTAGATCGGCGTTTGGAAGGATCCACTATGCAGAAAAAGCAGTCAGTTGAGTGATCAGAAGATTCACGTTATATTCTAGGCATTGCATATTTCATGTTTTTTTTTCTCTACACCATCCTGTAAAATAACAAAAGTATGAGTTTCTGTTAAATTTATTATATTCTTATTTTAATTCTTAATTGGATTTTATTCTTGAAAATATAACTATCTTATTTTCTAGTGATCTTTTACAATGCTTACAAACAAAATGAGGTGTCCAGGTCTTGTCTTGTTTCCCAACTGGCACATCAAAATATGCTTTATAAGCTTCACACTTTTTTCCATACGCTGTCACCCAGAACTGTATGTAGCAGAATACATTTGGAAAATGATTGTATTCTCTTCATGCCATTTCACCTCTTGTGATGTGTCTTCTTAGGCAGGCTAAACAGAACTGATTGGTAGTTTCCAAGCCCCAACTTTTATATTGTCAAGCAGTACCCTAGAATATTCTTAATATTTCTAGGATATGTTCCACAATGTTCTCAGTTTTCCTAAAATATTTCTTAATTAACCTAATTAAGAATATTCTGAATCATTCTAGAAAATTCTGAAGTATTATACATATTTATTTTGTATTCTAGAATATTCTAGAATATTCTGGAATTTTTACATTGAATACAATGTTCTAAAATACTATAGAAACTAATTTTTTTTTTATAATATTCTGGATCATTTCAGATTTCTGAAATGTAAGCAAATTCTTCTATGAAAAGTTTCTTGTAGATCTCGTAAGCTCAAGAATAATCTTATTAAAATAAAAAATCTTTACAACATTTTATATTTTTCTTTAATAGTTTTAGCTTATTTGCAACATTTCAAAAGCAGTCAGATAAGCAATTGAGATTTTGCAAATGTCTTTAGCTGACATGAAAACCAATAGTAACCCATACTATAATGAAATTGGGCAAAAATATAAATTACTTGTTCTAACTACAAAAACAAGGTTTTAGAACAAAATCACTTTTTTATTTGGTTAGATAAAAATAACTAGAAAATTAATGTTTGCGGCCAAGTACGAGACAAAAAAAAAAAAAAAAAAAAAAAAAAATGATACCCAGTGTTATCAATGCATGAATCTAGCTGTGCCTACTATGTTTAGATTACTCAATTAATGAAACATTTATTATTATATATATATATATATATATATATATATATATATATATATATATATATATATATATATATATCGCAGACTTTCTTTGAATGACTATCTCAACATGCCAATGTAAATAGAATGAATAGTTCAGACAATTTTAACAAGTGATTCACTAATGAGTTTGGTTTCGCTAAGTCAAGAAATAGAATAGATATGAAAAGATAAATATACAAATAAATAAATGAAAAAAAAAGTTATGACAGAGAAAATGAATAAATGAAAGATAAAAGTGAAATTAGCGTACATCTGAAACTGTACCAAGAGACAACAACCCCAATGGAAGAACATCTTGCTAAAGAAGTACTCGCTTCCTTCATCCCCGACGAGAATTGGCTCAGAAGTCTTCTCATTTCAGATGGAATAATGCAAGAAGTTAGTGAGAAGCGGGATGTCCACGAGGCTGAAACAGATGCTTTGCGGCTGCTTCGTGCAATGCATGCGACTAAAGCTACAGCTACGAGATTTTTTATTTACTTTTTTTTTTTTTTTTTTTGCCTCCGGAAATACTAATGCGTTGTCTGTGATTATGCAGACCCCATTTCCCTTGTTGGCAACGTCATGGATCGTGTGGATCGTGTGGAATATAAAAGATGTAGAGTGCAGCAGTAGGAGGAATGGTAGAGGAGAAGTAGGAGGAGGAGGAGTAGGAGTAGGAGCAGGAGTAGGAGTAGGAGGAGTAGGAGGAGAAAAAGATGGGGTAGGAAGCAAAGGAGGACGAGGAGGAGGAGGAGTAGGAGGAGGAGCAGGAGATGATGACGATGATGGTAGTAGGGAAATGAAGATGGAAAGGGGTGTGTGAGCCCAGAATGAATGACGAGGCAGTGCCAAGGGGGAAGGAGGGAAACTGAAGTGGTTGAAGACGAAGCCAAGCGTAAACACCCCGAGGTTCAGACATCTTACTGTAGCGCACCATTAACTCTTTTTTTTCTGCCCTATATCAGATGATTTTATTTAGCTAAAGGGAGGAGTCTTGACAAAAATTAATCTTGGTTGAGAAACTTTGTGGAGTCTTGAGTTGAATTGAGTCTTTGTGGAGAATCTTCCATTCGTAAAATAAACTAATGATAGAATAAAAAATGTAAAAATAGAAAAGAATCTCTGGCAATAACCTGTAGAAACGAATAGATAGATGAATGAATATATAGACAAATAAATGAAGAGATAAATTCAGAAAGAAATAGGAAAATAAACAAGTAAATAAAATAAATAAATAGGTACATAAGTGAATATATACATAAATTAGTAAATATATAAATGAATGTATGAATAAATAAGGTCCACACAAGGCCGGTTCTTAAAGAATAGAACAAAGAACATACCAATATGAAATCAAATGCAGGTATAGATGTATGGAAAAGTATCAGGCAAGAGTCCCAGTCTCTCGAAAGGAAGAAAGAAAATGAAAAGTAATTGCACAGACAACGGATGAGATGGCATGAAGCCACGCAATTACTGAGTACACACAATTCTGAAAGTAGAAATAGTGGTAGAAAAAGTGACTAGGATGATACTGCTATTACGACAAACATGAGGGGGGTAAACATAGACAGCTCATGACTCAGATGTACTGAACGAGATTTGTCACCCTCAAACATGAGATAAATAATACTCCTCAAAGTGTGAAGGGGACCTCGAGAATGACGGAGAAAAACATATAGTAGTGCCAGCATAAGAACGTTGAAAAGATGTGCGGTCAAGTAAGTTTCCCATAAACAGAAGCAAAAGAGTAGGGAAAAAAAGAAAAAAAAAAGACTGTTGATGATGTACGCATGGGAGAAAAAGTGACCGCTTAAAATAGCAGAAAAAAAAAAAAATAAATAAATAAATCTGGAACACAGAAAATATTTGCATCGTATACGAGAATAGCTTGGAAATAAACTACTTGTTTTATATTGTCATATGTTATGT
>NC_134787.1:73440813-73455813 GCF_046742065.1 Oratosquilla oratoria | reverse complement strand
GAGTGGATTTATGCCTCTGACTTTGGCTACCTCCCTTGTAAAGGGAAACATCCTTCGGTATATGTATGTACATATATGTATGTATATATATATATATATATATATATTATATATGTATGTATAACAAATATTATTTTAAATTATTTGTACGTCTACTTTATATGGAATAACGTAAATGCCCTGACGAAGCCCTGCAACAATACCTGTGGTTAAATTTTGTTTGTATGGTTCATATTGTCAAACAGTTAATATTTCAAGGAGCTAGTAATGTCGGTATGGTTAAGATTCACGTAGCATTATTCTGACTCGAAACTAATCTCCATTTAAGAATGAATGATGATAACATTTTATCTTTTACTCCCCCTCCTTTGTGCTACCTTTCCTAAAGTTTTCCCTTACTTCTTTGAACACGCCAAAATATCCTCAGTGGGATATTGTCCCCGAAGATTCAAGAGCTGGCATAAGCTGGCTTAAGCGACAAAACATAATTGTCAGGTGTACCAATAAACCTCATGTACCATGATGAACGCGTCCGTGAATAGGCTCCTTTGCGCATCTCGAGATTTTTTTTTTAAGTCAATAATGAAAAAGTTAATATAAGGGTAGGAAAAGAAAAGAGAAACAAGAAGAAATAAAAAGTGATTACAGATAAATAGAATAAAGTAGGAAAAAAGGGTTGGTCAGAATGGCTCGAAAAAAATGAGGACTAGAATAAAAGTTAGGAGAAGAGAGAAGAGGCGGAAGAAGAGAGTAAACGAAAGAAGAGGAGGAAGAAGAGGACGAGGAGGAGGAGTAGGAGAGGAGGGAAACAGAGGAGAGAGAAAATGGAGTAGAGGATGATGAAAGAGGAGAAACATTCAGCAGATGACTAGAGGAAGGTAAGCATTTACAAGGAAGACGGGGAAGAGGACAAAATAGAGGAAGAAGGAAAACATAGAGACGGAGACGATTATGAAGATTAGGGAGAAGATTAAGAAGAAAGCGGGTGATAGAATAAGACAGCGGATGAAAGAGATATATAAAAAAAAGGAAACAGAGCTGACAGGAGATATTGGAGAGGTGTAATAAAAAAGAGGGATTAAAGATAATAACAATAGAAATAACAATAAGAACAATTATGGCAATATCAAGAAAAATATAATAGTTCCCATTGTCATTATCTTTACCATTATCATTATCATTATATTATCATTATCATTATCATTATCATTATCATTACCATTATCATTAATATCATTATAAATCGTATAGGCAGAGAAGTTGTAACCTTAGAAAAAGAAATGGAATCAAGAATTTTTGGTGGGGAAACACAATGGAGAGAATTTTTAGGGTCTGAACATATGTAACATAGACTGAACAACTTATAAACTGAAAAAGTATATGAATACCAAAACTAGAATGAATAGAAATCCGAAGAAAAGATTGGTTTAACCAAAAATGTTTTTCGGAAAAATGGAAAGAGAAAAAACATGGGAGAAAGAGGGAGATGGAACGATTAAACCAAGGTAAGAGTATAACATGTTTGCAATAAGTGTACCAAAGTAAGTAGAGAAGGGTAGATGAGAGTTCTGAGAAATGGGTAATTGGCAACTGTAAAGACTAACCAAATCCCCTCTGACTGCTCATTAATGGTAAACTGAAAAACAGGGAAGGACTTACAAAGTTGAAAATGAGCGAAATATTATCCAAAGATACCAAATTAGAATCAGAAATATAGAACAGTCACTTCCAACCTGTGTTTACCAAGAGGAGCTACTATGAGGGGAGTTAAGGGGTTTCAAGAAACAAAAGGTTGGATGACACAGAAGTAGAGGTACAAGAATTGCAAAAGCTAGTGAAGATCCTTCGTATGAGAAGATTCACAGTATCTGATTATATCTCACATTGAATACTAAGGCAATTTTTTGAACAACTGAGTGGTAAGAAAGGGTTTTTTGTATCTATTAACAGAAGGGAAAACGCCATATAAATGGAAACTGACTAATGTCTGCATATGTAGTGACAGGGATGTAGCTAGAATGTAGCTAAGAGTTGTGAAGGGTGGGGTCAAAGTATTTAGAAACGGTTAGAATTCCTGGTAGAAAACCAATAAGGCTCTAAGAAAGATCTGTTTACTTAGATTTGAAGAAAACGTTTGATAGAGTACTTCACAAAATGTTAATGTAGAAGCTGGAACGTGTGGAAGTCTTAAAGGGAATATGCTGGAGTAAATGACTTTCTGAAGACCAAAATAATGAGCACATTATTGAAAGACAGGATGTCTGGATGAAGAAAAGTTAGTAGTGGAGTTCCACAGGTGACAGTGTTTGCACTAGTACTGTTCTTGATATATGATAATAAGATTAACATAATTGAACTTTTAGCCAGTAATGATTACTCGCTTATAATGCATCGAGCATGAGGATTGAAAGGAACACAAATGAATATAGATTCTTACGGGAGCGTCTGGATGAAATATTAGAGTGGAGCCACGGATGAGCAAATGAATTTCTACGTAAAGAAGCCCAATCAAGATTCTGGAAATGGGTGTGAAATCAGGTCATGAATGTTCTACTGAATCAGTAATGTTTTAATTACCAAAATAATAGGAGAGATGGTTATAGAGGAGTAGGGGGAGAAAATGAAGAAAAGAAATAAGAGAAGAAGGAGGAGGAAGGGGAGGAAAGAAAGGATAACGACGACTTGTCGAGTATGATTTTGATCATCACGTAAAGGATTCTCCGGATTAGGATCACAGGCGGAGGGGAACAGGAGAAGGGATAGGGAGCAATGAAGTGACAACAAGGAAGACGAGGAGGAGACGAAATAGAGCGAGGAGAAAGAGGAGGAGGAGAGTTAAAGAAGAGTACAAGGAGGAGGAGAAGAGTAAGAAGAAGGGAGAGGAGATAAGGAAAATAATGATAGGACGAAACAAAACAAGAGAAAGAAGATGAACAGAAGGATAGGAAGAAGAGGAGCAGAAGAACGGGAAGAAAAATGAGAAGGAAGAGATAAGGAGAGCAAAAAACAGAGGAGAAGAAGGAGGAGGAAGAGGAGGAGGATGAGGAGGAAGAGGAGGAGGAGGAGGACACACACGACTTGTCGAGGATGGTTTCGATCACGAAGAGGATTCTCCGGATTAGGATTACGTAGGTGGTAGCGCAGGCGAAGATGGAGATGGAGGTGGAGGTGGAGGTGGAGGTAGCTGGAGGTGAAGATGTACCCGGGGGAGAGAAAGAAATGATCAATCCATTGCCTTCATTCTTTCCTGCAGGATCTCTAGGGCCCACAGGAAGCTGCCAAGAGCAAAGCGGATCATCTCGTAAGTCACTCAGTGAAGAGATTTTGTGTAGCTCTGGAGTGAGAAAAACTCTGTATATTCTTCAGTACTCTATGTCTTCTGAATGATGATTGTGTCTTTTCATATTGGTGTCTCTTACTTGATAAATTCTGTGTTGGTACTATTTGTGTACACTTTCGTACCTCTTGTCTTTCTTGTCTTTGGTGTGATTTCATTGTTGGGTTGATTTCTGAAAGTTTAGTAGACTTTAAAATGTGGCAGCCTATTAAGAATTTTTTCATCTGTATATGCACATGCCTTTGTATGCACAAATTGTGGTATGCTAAAAGTATATTGTAGCAGATATTTGCGTAGAATAATGCTGTTTTTTTTTTTTATGAAGCGCATGGTTGATTGTGTTAATGTAGCGTTAGGTGAGAGTTATCAAAAGGTCTTGCACAGGATTTTGTACCTATCATTCACTTATAATTCACTCACTCTATGAGAAATGTTTCTATTAATAAATGTAAAATATCTATTAAATGATATTAGTACATCCATTTATCATTCTTAAAGCTTCATTTTGTGTTGATAGTGAGCTGTTTGCATTGTTGTTTAATATTATGTTGTGTAGTTCTTATCAGTTGTTTCAATACAATCATTAGTCTCTAGGAATACTCTATATTCTATTTCCTATCTACCTTCACTGTAAGATCATTAATGCATAAAGTGAAGGTCATGTAGCAAATCTGATGGATTTTAAGGGTTTTTGACACTGGGTTAGGATGACCATTCAATCTAACAATTAGGTGTTTCTTCGAGTCCTGAAAGCCAAGGATTAGGGATTGAGTACAAGTGGATATGATCTCAAAGGAAGAGAAAAGAGTGGAATAGGAGTAGGAAAAGGAAAGAGAAGGGAAAGGAAGAGGTGGAGGATTAGGAGGAGTAAGAGGAGGAGGAGGAGGAGTAAGAGGAGGAGGAGGAGGAGGAGGAGGAGGTAAAAGAACGTGTGAGGAAGGAGAAGGATCAAGGAGGAAAAGCAAAGCAGGAGGAGAAAGAGGAACAGGAGGAAGTGAAAAAGAATAAGAAAGAAGAAGAGGAAGGGGAGTAGAAAAAGAGTGATAAAGTGGAATATGAAGAGGAAAAAGTGTAGGAGGAAGCGGGAGAGGAGTAGGAGGAAGTGAGGAGGAGTAGGAAGGAGAGGATCAGGAGAGATAAGGAAGAGGGGAAGGAAGAGTCTTAGTAGTAGGAGGAGGTGGAGGAGGAGGAGGGGAGGAGGGAGGAGGAAAAGGAGGAGAGTAACTCAGAATCAGAGGCAATGAAGGACATCCAGCAAAGTCTGAGGTGGTGGAACAGACAAAAATGGAAGCACAGGTTCTGAGAATGAGCGAGTTGACGTACAGTATTTCTCTTAATTAAAAGTAATTACAAAATAAAATGTCAATCCCGAAATAGATTTGTTATAATACAAGTAAAGCGTATACAATTTTAAATATTAGTTAGTATATTCATTGAGTAAAACTTAAAGTATATATTCATTCGATTCTCTCTTCAGGATGCAACTTAACATATTTGAACTCTAGATTCATCTAAATGCTTTTTTATTTTGTTTAATTGTTCTTGACGTTAGAAATTGCTTCTTTAATTATCCCCTATATTATATTCTATTCTATTTTCTTTTGTTTCATTATATTGTAATCTTATTTATTCTATTCCATTTTATTTATTAATTGTTTATCATTATCTGTATTTATTCATTCATTTACCATTAATCATTATTCATTTATCATTACTTATTCAATCTTTTCTATCCATTACTTATAGCCTGGTTATTATTTATCATTTTTATGAGTGATGGACGGGAGTAGGGGTGGGTGTATGCCTTAGCTACCTCCCTTACAAGGAAAAAGAAAACTTTTTGGTGTGTGTGTGTGTCTGTGTGTGTGTGTGTGTGTGTGTGTGTGTGTGTGTGTGTGTGTGTGTGTGTGTGTGTGTGTGTGTGTGTGTGTGTGTGTGTGTGCCCGCGCCCGTAGTTGTGTGTGTATGTGTATGTGTGTGTGTGTGTGTGTGTGTGTGTGTGTGTGTGTGTGTGTGTGTGTGTGTGTGTGTGTGTGTGTGTGTGTGTGTGTGTGTGTGTGTGTGTGTGTGTGTGTGTGTGTGTGTGTGTGTGTGTGTGTGTGTGTGTTTGTGTACATATAAACAAATAACATCAAGAAATTAAATCTATTTCATAAGGAAATAAAGAAATTCGAAGTTTTCCCAGTCTCACCAAGTCCTGGTTTTGAAACAGATGTCGCACATGCTCCATCAAAACCATTCTACCATCAATACCCGTTTTCTTCCTCTCTCTCTCTCTCTCTCTCTCTCTCTCTCTCTCTCTCTCTCTCTCTCTCTCTCTCTCTCTCTCTCTCTCTCTCTCTCTCTCTCTCTCCTTATCATCGCCCCGGATTGGTTAGTCTGTCCCTATCATTGGGTAAACCCCTTTCGTACCTCAAGTCATTCTTACTTTAACTCTAGTATTACATTCCCTTTCATTAATGTGGAGATCACTTTTTTTTCAATGCCACACCTCCCGTAATGGAAAAGTGTGAAGGTAGAGTCGAAGAACAAAATCTTTTGTGCCCCTCCCCCTAAAAAATAAAATAGATAAATAAACAAGGAAAACGATACCACACAACCTCTGTGGTGGGACATCCATCAACTGTCGTAATGAATGTTTGTTCTCGGAACAACGGGCCAAGATAGAAAATGGACGTGCGAGGCGAGCGGCTGGGATAGAGAGAGCGCGTGATTGATCGCAGGCGTTGCCAACACCAAGCGGCGGAGTTGTTGGCAGAGGCGAATTGGCAGATGGGCACCAATCGGTGCTGTCACAGGAGTATTGGTAAAGACAGTTCTCGTGGCTTCCTTTAACCCTTTCAAGTCAAGTAATTAGTTTAGTAGATTTGCTCTCGTTCAGGCCAAACAACTTTGTTCAGCTTTATAGAGCAAAAATTCTCAGAACAAGACGTTTATGGGGTCATGATCAATCCTTTTAGACAGCTTCAGTTATTTTCTTCTGGCTAAGGCCTACTGGTTCAGTGAACTATAGAAGCAAAAGGTTAATTATTTTCTTGACAGGCCTCATAACTACGGGAACATGATTTACAGGGTTAATTCTGGTTAATCTCAGCCTATTTCATTTGGCCTAATAAACGATATCACTGTGACAAATAAAGAGATTTCATTCACCTGTATCAAATCGATTGTCTGGCGGTAACCACAAGACCTATGAATGAAGATTTTCGTCGCTTATAAGATCATCGAAATAGATTTTAGTTTTCTGACGGCAGAACTTTTCCAGAAAAATCGAAAGACGTTTCAGCTCTGACGAAAATAATTTTACTGCTGCCAAATATACTTAAAATATCGGTCATTGCCAAGGAAAAACCATTTCATATCAATTTCGTTTCCCGAATTTAGTATATATTCAAGCTGCCGCATGATGATTGTTTTTAGTTAAGCGAAACCTATTACGAATCAAAAATGTCAGGGACCCATCAAGTACGACCTGCTCTTGATGCCGTTGGACAGATCTTGTCCGACCTTATTGGTTCGTATATGCCATGTATGGTCGTAAACAAAGAGTCGTTCTAAATGGCAAAACTTCTAGATGGAAAAGTGTTACAAATGGAGTTCCTCAGGATTCCGTTCTTGGATCACTTCTATTCATTGTATATATAAATGATATAGACCACGGACTGAAATTTATTATCTCCAAATTTGCTGATGATACAAAAATGTGCGAAATGACAAATGCTCACTTAAACCAATTAGATATTCAAGAAAATTTTGATAAATTACAGCAATGTTCTGAACTGTGGCTAATCAAATTTAATCCAAGTAAATGTAAGGTTGTGCACAAGTACGATAACAATTTACTTTGAAATTCGTTCACAAAAGTGGATAGTGAAAAAGATATCGGCGTAATTATCAATGATGACCTCAAATTATCTAAGCAGTGTATTTCCGCCTCAGAGAAAGCAAATAAGATTCTAGGAATGCTTAGGATCTTTTGATTTTAAAAGTACATCTACCATTAATAAGCTATATAAATCTTTAGTTCGTCCACATTTGGAATATGCTGTTTCCGTATTGACACCAAATTTCATTAAAGATATTGACAAAGTGGAAAAAATACAACGACGAGCCACAAAATGGATTCCAAATAACAGAAATAAATCATACGAAAATCAACTAAAACATATAAATCTATTTTCACTACGAGTAAAAAAGCGTAATCTCAGGAGTGATTTGATACAAGTCTTTAAGATTCTTAAGGACCTTGATAACATTAAAAGTGACGAAATTTTCACACTAAATGCAAATTAGATAAGAAATAATGGTCTCAAACTGCCAGGAAGTAAATTTCATTTGGAAGCGGGTAGAAACAACTTTGCCAACCGTGTAGTAAATGGATGGACTAAACTTCCTGCAGAGGCAGTGCAATGTAGTACAGTTCAAAATTTTAAGATTTATTTAGATAAATACCTAAGCAAATGTTGTAATGTCTGCCATTTATTTATTATTATTTATCTGTTTCTTCTTATTTTTATAATTTATCTATTTATTATTCAGTATGAACTGTTATTGTTTATCTGTTTGTTTACTATTATTCATTGTTTGTTTGTTTATTATATATCATGATCTATTCATTCAATTATTTTATTTATCTATTTATATTTCATTTATTTATCTATTCTTTTTTTTTCTGCATGAGGGGACGGAGAGGGGGGATCGCCGATTAAATGAGGTGGCCTTGCTGTGGATGTGCTGTGTCTTGCTGTATAGCCTCTGACTCAGGGCAGTGGGCGAGATGCAGGGATGAGGGATGGTGAATGGGAGTGGATTATATGGGGATAAAGTGAGTGGGAGTGGATTTATGCTTTTCACTAGCTACCTCCCTTGTAAAGGGAAAAGCCCTTGGTATATGTATACATGAATCTGCTTTTTTCATATCTGACCTAGTTATGGACTAAAATATCCCTTGTCGGCAAACCAAAAGTAGTATATATACGATCCAATCTGGTTGGTTCCGACCAGATCTGTCCGGCGGCCTCAAGATCACATCGTATCATAGATGGGGGGCCCTTAAACGTTATTTTAATCAATCTTATTTGCTCTTCAATGCGTTTTATGACTTTAGCTCTCGTATATATTCCAGCTGCCCCCAGGAGATTTCATTAAGCATAGAGAAACCCTCCCCCACATAGGAAAAGAATTAGATGTTATATGAAGATTGGCGTGCTCTCGGAGTTGTTGGAAGCGTATTGGCAAATGAATTTCAATGGAGCAATTGAAAGGTCTTTAGCAGAGGAATTGCACTTGTATGAGTTGATGAAAAATCTTTCTGCTATTTCAACTTTACCTCTTCGCCTCTGACATGATGCTACGCAGGTGAACAAGATCACCAAACGTTAGCCAGAATAAAATATTGTGGTTTTCGACTTCCAGTGTATTCTCGCTTCCGAAGGGCGATTCTATTCACCCGAGGGGATTCTTCTGGTATGTAAATGATTAAGTATATCCCAAATTAACATTTTCTCTGTACAATATATCATTTACTCTGGTTGGCACCACCCTTGTACATTCAGTTATGAAAAACCTGTTACGTAATCAAAAATCTAATTACTCTTTGATTTATTACAAAAATGTTGGCGATTGAAATGCAACATCAGGAAATGTAAAGATACTGTCATATACAGATTTCCTAAGTTGTTGTTACCCTATGTTGGCATTACCAAGAAAACACTGGAACTGCAGTGATTTTGGAAGGGTGAAAGAGGATTTAAAGATAAACCAGAGCCAGAGCAGGTTGAATCATCTTGTCTGATTTACTAAAAGGGTAATTGCGAATAAGTAAAAGAAATAATGACAGGTGGGTAGAAAAGCAATGATCTACTACTAAGGTAGCTGTCATTTAAAGATATGCATTTTTAGGTACATGTTTACGCATTTGTGCACTGAGGCAAAACATACTTTAGCATGACAGATATAAACAAAAAAATAAACTTATTGATTAATCATTCAGTTGATTAATTAATTAAGGAATAAGTTAATAGAAAAATTGTAACACAGTTTTTAACCTCGAAACTTCATTTCATACAAATTAGAACAAAAGCACATAAAAGATCAAGTGCCCCAATGAACCTGACCAACAACGATCATCTACTAGACATAAATCATTTAATCAATCCATTGTTCCAAATTTCTCTTTCAAACACTCTACACCACAGTAACTGGCAACGGGCCCCTAAATGAACTACAAGTCCGTCAAGTAATGAGATGTGTTGTTCTCTGGGTAACGCTCATGTAGGGCACTGTTGGATGAAATGTTTTGTCTTTTTGTGCGGCGGTTGCATCTGGGGCAATTTGATTCTATGTCCAGACATATTTTCTATTGCATATACTGACAAATTAGGTTTCTGTTCTTGAATTGTTTCGTCTCTACGATTCCTGTTATACATACAATCATGTTAAAAACATTCCTTGCTTATTATTTTGCAAGCATATAATCCACATCTTCATGCACATCTCTTTCTGTCAAGTGGAGGATTAACAGTACAACAGGATGCCACTGCACACGCACCTAACATTATCATATCCATACAATCAAGTTGAAAACACTTGCTGTTCATTATTTTGCAAACATATAACCAACATCTCCAGGCACGGTTTCTTCTATCAATTGTATGCCATTGCACACTCACCTAATATTTTCCTATCAATATGGAGAAGGGAATATCAAACCTGATAACATTAATTTTTTCCATATCAATGCAAAAACTTCCACTTACCTGAAATGGTATCACACACCCACGCCCGGCTTATTGCTCACCTGGAATCAAAGAGAATATGAAATCATTTAAATAACATTAAACTCAGGCGTAATTTCATAAACATAATTGAAGCTAAATTTGTATGTCATCAATAATATAACACAAATAAGTGTTAATGAAAACCAAATCAGTGTGCAATTCTACAGAAATCAACACGTTTATCTAGGTGTTCACCAAACGTGAAAAATAAAATTTCTCATATGACAGTACTTAAATATGATCCTTTCAATAATGCCTTAAGCACGATCAAAATCTATTCGCTATTCGTTTGGCATAACAACTGCTGATTTTAATCTGATGAATAGAGTCGGCTGGCATTCATATATATAAAAAAAAACTCACGTCACAAGATGAAGGTATGGAAAATATATAACAAAGCAATTTATGTCAATACTCCATATAAATCCTATTTATTTGCTTGTATATGTATGCATATATATATATATGTATGTATATACATGTTATATATATATATACATATGTATGTATATATATACATGTTATATATATGTACTATATATATATATATATATTATATATATATATATATATATATACAAATGTATATATATATATATACACATGTAAATATATATATACAAATATATATATATATATATATATATATATATATATACATATGTACATATAAATATACATATATAAATATATTTATATATATATATATATATATATATAAAGATTAAAGTATATCATGAGAAATAGCCATTTGGTAATGGATGCAGAGAAGAAATTCTATGAAAGGGAAGTTGTGCCGACGGCACTCTATAGAGAAGAGTTTTCGAATTTAAGAGTGGTAGAAAGAAAAAGTTTAAATATGTTTCAGATTAAATCTCTGAGAAGTATAGTAGGGGTTACAAGGTTGGATTGAGTGAGAAACGAGGATTTGAGGAGAGCTGAGGTGGAAAAATATATGTCAGATAGGGCTAATAAAAGAGTATTGGGATGGGTTGGACACATGGAAGGCATAATTAAAGTAAGGTTAGTAAAAGAGGTGTGGAAGGCAGAGGTGGAGGTAGTGAACTCAAGGGGATGACCGAGGATGAATTGGATGGATGGGGTGAATAGTGCGTTGGACAGGAGAGAAAAGTTTATCGAGTATGTAGATAGGGATGAGTGGAGAATGGCTGTGTATAAATGATACTGCGATGCAAGGAATAGAGGGGGATTGGGGGTAATGAGTGGTTATTTGTGAATTATATTTTGACGTATCTCGAAGGGATTTCTCCCCATCTTTTTTTTTTTTTTATGAGGGGACGGAGAGGGGGTCGCCGTTTACGTGAAGTAGCGTTGCTGTGGATGAGGTGTGCCTTGGTTCATTACTTCTGATCCAGGGCCGTAGGCGGGATACAGGGATGACCCCTCATCCATGAGGAGCTACGATGAGAGGGAAGAAAAATGTGGTGAAAAGGAGTGGAATAAGTGTGAGTGAAATGTGTAAGAGTGGGTATTTGACTTTTGCTTTGGCTACCTTCCTTGCAATGGTGACCAAACACTGTTATATTGATACATGTACCTACATACATACAAATATGTATTAGTCTAGCGCCATAACATTTGATTTCAAACTTCAATGTAACATATTCCTTTCTTCTAATTCATGTGACCCCTTTAAAGCCAAACACAATAATTTAATTCTTTGTTCTGGATGGCGCTAGACAATTTTAATTACCCGAGAGAAATCTTTGTCACGACTGCGTTAAAGCTTCATATAATTATCTCTTTAATTTCATTACATAACCTAGTTACTATGCCCTGCCTGATTCATTATAGAAAAAACAGCTAATTTGTGTTTGTGCTTGCGCACGCGCGCGCGCGCGCGCGTGTGTGTGTGTGTGTGTGTGTGTGTGTGTGTGTGTGTGTGTGTGTGTGTGTGTGTGTGTGTGTGTGTGTGTGTGTGTATTCACCTTGGTCTTTGGATCACGTGCTGGACCCGTGAACGACAGTTACTTCCTTCGCGGACGAGAATTCAGAGCTGATATGACCAATCTATGGGTAATACTGTGAACTTACACGCACATACACACCCAACTCCCCGCCCACGAGAGTTGGAGTAACGACTCGAAGCGCAGCGATACTAAAATTATTTCAGCCCTGGGCAGGATTCGAACCCGGACCGCCGTAGTGACAGTCGGGGACTCTATCAACCGCGCCACCTAGTCGTGTGTGTGTGTGTGTGTGTGTGTGTGTGTGTGTGTGTGTGTGTGTGTGTGTGTGTGTGTGTGTGTGTGTGTGTGTGTGTGTGTGTGTGTGTGTGTGTGTGTGTGTGTGTGTGTGTGTGTGTGTGTGTGTGTGTGTGCGTGCGTGCGTGTATGTTTGTGAGAGAGAGACAAAGAAAAGGAAAGATAGAAATAGAGACAAAGAGAGAGGAAAGACAGGGGAGAGAGGATAGGGAGAGAGAGAGAGAGGAAAGCGTAAGGAAAGAGGGAAAAGAGAGAGGAAAGAAATAAGAGGAGAGAGAGGAGAGAAGTAATGAAAGAGGAAAGGGCGTGAGAGAGAGAGAGAGAGATTCAGATGAACGTCGCATCTTGTCCGCAAGATCTTCAAACTTTGACCGGAGGGAGGTGGAATTCCCGAACACAGGTTTCGGAAGGTCCGAAAGGAGAAGATCCTGGGTGGAATAGCCCAAGTTGAGAAGGTCGGCTGGGGGTGTGGGGTAAACGGAGTGGAGTCGAAGGGAATGGAATGCAGTAGAATAGGATTGGTTGGAAGGGATGAAAATGTTCTGAAGTATGTTGGTAGGATGAAATGTAATGGAATGGGTGGGAATGCATTAACGAAGGATGGGATGAGATGGGACGGGATAGGATGAGATGGTTTTCAAGGACGAGATCCATCAGCTTCTATTCGTACGTTTATTAGCATATTCAAATAGAATTAATTCGAATGCCCCATTTTTTACACCAACGTCTGACCAGAGGAAGCAATCGTCAACGTTTAATCTACTCCCGTTGGTAAGGCCCCAACTCCAGGAGGCGCTGAGTAGCTGTGCCCGAAGCCGTCACCGTTGCCCTATGCGCTTGAACTGATAAGGCTGCTAAGGATCACTGTTAACAATCGGAGGGAATCTAGAACTAACTGAATGCCAGACCAGCACACTTACGATCGAGTCACCAGCGCACAGTAATGCAGCTGAAGGAATTCTACCTCTCGAAGAAGAAAGGAGCGCATCTCGCCAGATAACTTATACGTTTCCTATGCCAGAAAGTATGCTGTCAGTATTATATCTCAATGAGTGTCCTATTTCCCTCACTGAAGACCACCATATTTGAACGTTATAGTATATAAGTTTGAAAAATCAAAATTATTGTATCAATTTCCATTGCACAAATTTGTATTATCATACAGATGTCACGAGAAATAAGGAAAAGCTCCATTATAGACTATTGGAAAAAGGAGATTTTCTCTGAAGAATGTAGATTTAATGAAAAAATTCTGACAGCTGATTATCATTTCCTCGTATTTTCTAATTTTCAAACATAGACGATCTTGAGGACCTTGTCATTCCTCATTCTCAAAGTGAGTATTCTTGTTAGAATATATATATGTGTGTATATATATATATATATATATATATATAGCGAGAGAGAGAGAGAGAGAGAGAGAGAGAGAGATACATGTATACACTGTACATATATGAATGGCCCGCCATGCCTCAGTGGTATGGGGCGCGCCTGGAAACCGCCAAGAGAGGTCAGACATGTGGGTTTGAATCCTTATCTTGGTGCACAGGCTAGGATGTGCGTCCACCACTCCCAAGCAATGACCGCTAATCGCCAAAACCAAAATATTTTTGGAGTGCTTCGTCCTCCTGGTCTTGAAACACATCGCGATGGCAAGTAGCATTAATGGATACACACAAGATTCGAACACGGTTCCACGTAGCTTGAGACGATATCGATATACGAGTAGCAAATTTTGAGGAAGAGGAGAAGGGTGATGTGTACGAGTACGATGACGACGAGGAGGTGAAGGATAAGGTGAACGAAGGGGAGAAGAGACGTAAGACGGAGACGGCTGTGGAGGAGGCGGAGGTGGATGTGGAGATGGGGCGGGGGAGGTGGAGGCGGAGGAGTTACTTGCTCTCAGCGTAGAAGGCTTCGGGTGAGCTGCTGCACCGTCGTTTTGTCTCAAGTGTTTTGACAATATTGACCGAAACACTCGGGCGCGCCCGCACTGCTTCGTGTGGGGGGACGCGTACGGCGACGGGGGAGGAGACGGAGACCGGGGCGCTGGGGAAGAGGGAGGGAGGGAGGGAGAAAGAGGAGGAAGGCGAGGGAAAGAAAAATAGGAGGATAGGGGGACAAGGAGAAGGAGGAGGACGACGAGGAGGAAAAGGAGGAAGAATAGGAGGAAGAAGAGGAGGAAAAAGAGGAAGAGCAGGGAAAAGAGAAAGAGGAGGTGGAGGAGGAGGAGCAAGAAGAGGAGATGCAGGAGAAGGAGATGCTGGAAAAGGAAATGGAGGAGGAGAATATGAAGGAGGAGATGGAGGAGGAAATGGAAGAGGAAATGGAGGAGGAAGAAAAGGAGGGGAGACGGTGGAGGAGATGAAGGTGGAGGAGATGGAGGAAGAGATGGAGTTGACAAAGAGAGTAGGAGGAAGAGTAGGAGGAGAAGGAGGAGGAGGAAGAGGTAAAGAAGGACTAGGAGGAAGAGTAAGAAGAAGATTAGGAGGAAGAGTAATAGGAGAAGGAAAAGGAAACGAGTGAGTAGAGGAAAATACAAAAAAAAAACAAAAAGTGAGTAAAGATGGTAAGGTGAAAATGTAAGGGTGATTGGTCGCATAGTAGTTAAGGGAAAAGGAAAAGGTGAAAGAAGATAAAGTTGAAATGATAGAAAATG
>NC_134787.1:73430813-73435813 GCF_046742065.1 Oratosquilla oratoria | reverse complement strand
ATACCTATGTAAAGGGATAGAGTAATGATATAGATATAAACATCACGAGCAGGAAGAAAAATAAAACTTCTGGAGAAGAAAAGAAAAGACATTTAGGTTTACTCGAAAATGGAAAAAAGGACTGAGTTAGATAGGAGACAAAAGATAAGTATCATTCAAAGTAGAATTCGAAAGAAAAACCTGTGCAGAAAAAATAAAACTGGCATTTAAATGTAAAAAAAAAAGAAGCAAGATGGAGGGAGGGAGACACGGAGAAAGAGATGGACGGAGAGGGAGGGAAGGAGAGGTAAAGAGAGAGAGAGAGAAAGAGAGAGAGAGAGAGAGAGAGAGAGAGAGAGAGAGAGAGAGAGAGAGAGAGAGAGAGAGAGAGAGAGAGAGAGAGAGAGAGAGAGAGAGAGAGAGAGAGAGAGAGAGTCAGAGAGAAGGACAGAGAGAGAGAGTGTCAGAGAGAAGGACAGAGAGAGAGAGAGAGAGAGTCAGAGAGAAGGACAGAGAGAGACAGGGAGAGAGAAGGACAGAGAGAGAGAGAGAGAGAGAGAGAGAGAGAGAGAGAGAGAGAGAGAGAGAGAGAGAGAGAGAGAGAGAGAGCAGGAGAGAGCGAGAGAGAGAGTCAGAGAGAAGGACAGAGAGAGACAGGGAGAGAGAAGAGAGAGTCAGAGAGAAGGACAGAGAGAGACAGGGAGAGAGAAGAGAGAGAGAGAGAGAGAGAGAGAGAGAGAGAGAGAGAGAGAGAGAGAGAGAGAGAGAGAGAGAGAGAGAGAGAGAGAGAGAGAGAGAGAGAGAGAGAGAGAGAGAAAGAGACAGATAGACAGAGAGAGAGAGAAAGAGACAGATAGACAGACAGACAAACAGAGACAGAGAGCGAAAGACAGAGGCAGAGACAAGGAGAGAGAGAGAGAGAGAGAGAGAGAGAGAGAGAGAGAGAGAGAGAGAGAGAGAGAGAGAGAGAGAGAGAGAGAGAAAGGATGGATAAAGAGAGAGAAAGAAGATATAAAGAGAGAGAGAGAGAGAGAGAGAGAGAGAGAGAGAGAGAGAGAGAGAGAGAGAGAGAGAGAGAGAGAGAGAGAGAGAGAGAGAGAGAGAGAGAGAGAGAGAGAGAGAGAGAGAGTGGATGGATAAAGAGAGAGAAAGAAGATATAAAGAGAGAGAGAGGAGTTAGAGAGACGAAACTCGAAGGCATTTGAGTTACGTAATCACTTGACTAAAGTTTACGAGGAAAAGTTTAGATCTTGGAACCCAGTGATTCGCTGAAAGAACGAGATCGCAGAGTTGTTCACGTAAACTTGCATTAAGACTTCATAAACGGATTAAGTTGCCGAACCTGTTGACAGACTTTATAGGTTCTCTTCTGGACGTTATCAACGTATTTCTGTAGCTGATGCTTTTGGATAATTTTGAGATTTGTTTCTGGATGATCTTCGCCTGTTTTATTAGGATAGTGAGTGGCCCTAAGATGAAAGAAATAGAATGGACACCCTCATGAGGTTAAAAAAAGTAAAATTGTCCTGCAACATACACACACCCACACACCCATACGGACGCACACACACACGCACACACACACACACACACACACACACACACACACACACACACACACACACACACACACACACACACACAAACACAAGCACACACACACACACGCATACACACACGCACACACACACACACACACACACACACACACACACACACACACACATATATATATATATATATATATATATATATACATATATATATATATATATATATATATATGTGTGTGTGTGTGTGTGTGTGTGTGTGTGTGTGTTTCCGTGTGTACGTGTGTGTGTGTGGTGTGTGGTGTGTGAATGTGTGTGTGTGTGTGTGTGTGTGTGTGTGTGTGTGTGTGTGTGTGTGTGTGTGTGTGTGTGTGTGTGTGTGTGTGTGTGTGTGTGTGTGCGTTCGTGTGTGTATATGTGTTTACATAACTGTATTTACCTAATTGTAATATACAGGAAAGGAACAACGCTCATTGAGTCCCGTCCTATTCCCTAATTTTGTAACATACCTTGACTCAAATTAATGTGCAGTTCCTAATTAGTCTATATCCTTGATATCCATTTATCATATTTAGATTTGAACTTATGTATTGTTTGAGCTTGGGCTATATCTTCTAAGTTATTCCATATGTCCATGAATCTATATGGAAAACTCTATTTCTTTACATCCTTTAGACATGTGGTCTTTCTTAATTTACTACCATGACCTCTTAAAACCCTCCCAGCTTTAATCAGGAGATCCCTTCCGTCAATGCAATCTATCCCCTTTAGTGACCTGAATACTGTAATCATACCACCTCTTCCTCTCGGATCTTTGAAAGTTGGCAGACCCAGTACTTTTAATCTTTCCCCATACGGTCTATCTGCCAGGTTTGAGACCAGTTTGGTTGCTGCCCTTTGTATTCTCTCAATCTTGCTTATATTCTTCATTTTGTGTGGGGACCATAATACTGACGCATATTCCAGTCTTGTACATATTAGGGATTTGATTAACTTTTTCATTACCTCTTCATTCATATAGTAGAACGCAACTTTCATCTTCTGCTGATACGTCTGTCAGGTGACAGACTGTCTTTCATCAAGACTCCCAAATCTCTCTTTTTTACTTTTATAATAGGTTCACTTCCCAAAATATAGTTTAAAGATGGCCTTTTCCCGCTGTGTGTGTGTGGTATGTGTGTCTGTGTGTGTGTGTGTGTGTGTGTGTGTGTGTGTGTCTGTGTGTGTGTGTGTGTGTGTGTGTATTCACTTGGTCTTTGGATCACGTGTTGGACTCGTGATCGACAGCTATTTCCCTCCTGGAAGAGAGCTCAGAGCTCGTAGGTCCGATCTATGGGTAATGCTATGACCTTGCACACACACACACACACACCCAACTCCCCGCCCACGAGAGTTGGAGTAACACCCCTCAGCGCTGCGATACTGATATTATTTCAGCGCCATGAGAGGTGTGTGTGTGTGTGTGTGTGTGTGTGTGTGTGTGTGTGTGTGTGTGTGTGTGTGTGTGTGTGTGTGTGTGTGTGTGTGTGTGTGTGTGTGTGTGTGTGTGTGTGTGTGTGTGTGTGTGTGTGTGTGTGTGTGCAAATACTATGACACAATGCCTTTTTCTATCCTCTTTCTCCTAGCATACAATAGTATAGTATACAATATTTTATTCCTCATATTTGCTTTACCTTGTCTCTACCGCTCTTATTTAAGAACCTTTTGGACTTCAACATCATTTTGAACAAAAACTATTAAATTTCATTTTCATTTATCTATTCTTTAAAGCACATTCCCATTCCATTTGGTCTGATATGAAATTCTCTTTCAAAGGAGGTCTGAGTGCAGAATTGTCATTAAGTTAGCAAAATTCATTTTTCAAACATCATTACTTCTGCTGCAAATTCGTTGATTAACTTAAGACGATTTTTTTTATATTAGTTCTTGGTCTAGAGATATACAGATATGTATTCACGCATCATAGCATTCTTTTTTCTTATTGTGGAAGTATCTTTGTGTAGAAAATATGTTTGTGATATCGACTTCCGAGCAGCTGTCAGTTTCTTACCTACACCTCAAGCCGACATTTTCTGATAATCAGATAACTTTAGGTCGTTTACCAAATTAAGGGCTATGTCAAGATAGGTTTCAAATTTTACGGGGCAGAAGATGCTTAAATTGACATCTGCCGAAATTCGAAAAAAGAAAAATGTACAGGGATATGCGCTCATCGTCATGTTTACATTGTCATCTGGTGAAATTCGGAAAAAAAATAAAAACTAAAGGGGTGAGGTGATCCCGGTGGCACAGTCAAAACACAAACATTGATTTCTTTTTTCTTCTTTATTTTTTCTTCTTTTTACTCGTCTCTACACTGCTATGAGAAAGGTTCTTTATCGCCGAGTTCGTAGAGTAAAATGCGTCACTTCACTCGCACACCGTCGCCAATTCCTACGGTTTCTCCGAGTAAGCTCTAATCCTGCCACCCTTCCTGTTCCCAACAATTCTCGGCAGGCTCGATCAACTTGCCCCAGCCGTGAGTTCGTCAGTTCTGTGGACGTCATCCCCTTCGTCTCCTCTGTCGAGGGCTGTCTTTTGTGAAGACAACCCTGTGAGTAGGATCAACATTAAGGAAACTTGTCGCATGCCCATATAGCCGGTACTGACGTTCACGAATTATACTGATAACAAGCCTAGATTGAGTCTCGAGTAACCATCTTCGGTTTGATACAAAGTATTTCAAGCGGCGTTTTATGATTCTCTGAAAGTACTTGATACCAAAGACATTGAAGCACCTCTACAAGTCAACTTCCAATGCCTATGGTTCACCACCATCCATCAAGGTAAGGCGTACAAGTGACTTGGTGGTTCTAATCTTAATCCTCCTACATATACCGTATATAGAAGAAGCCATATGCTATGTTTGAGAGAGTTCAGAACACAATGACTATTCCCTATCCTTCGTAGGACTTACTGACATGACCCACTACTATTATAGACTATCAAGGTGTGTAAAGCTTCTCCCCGACCTTAATGTCTTCGCCACATGGACAAACTGAACTGTGTCATTTAGTAAGCCCCAAACCCCTTGACGGTCTTGGTCTAGGAGACCTGGAGGTCAAATGGTCTTGCCTCCCTATGCAGTGACTCAAAGGTTGCAAATAAAAAACCCAAAACTCTACAAAAATAAAGCATTATCGGCAGAGACAAAGTCATTGACCTTTGTGTTGCCATTGGATGTTCCGGGATGACATTGATCGGTAGCTCGATACAATAACCAGTCATGTTGCTCAAATGTTTGAATGAAAAGACGCTTCCTTATCTCACTAATGAATTTGCAGAAAGAAGCTGGACATGCTTCGACCAGATAATCATTGGTAAATGTAAGGTTTCGATAAGAAAATGTCGTAATCAAAATGTTATAGATTTACCTAATTTTCAGATTCACAACTCTGATGCGTAACCACCAAATGCTAAAGAAAATAATCA
>NC_134787.1:73420813-73425813 GCF_046742065.1 Oratosquilla oratoria | reverse complement strand
CTAAGTATTTGTCAACGAGAAAATGTATCAAGTGACTACCTATATGGCTATGCTCAAGGGTCCTCCAGCCAATGTCAGTATAATGAAAATCACTCGGTTGCAGAAACTAGACAGTTCTTGAAAACATTTTGTCGTCTGCTAATGTTAATGTCTAGGCCTATATATTACACCTACATTCATTTTTTGTCCATTTGTTTGGGTTAATTCTATTCACAGACTATCATATGCATCCTGTTTCACTTTCTCTAATACATTGCTTTTAGGCTTACAAAAGAACACCACCACCTTTCTTGTGATTTCTATCCTGATGAAAATGTTTAAAGCCCGCAATATTAAATTCAGCCTCATACTTATATCCATACATACTGTACATATATGCATACATACATACTCGCACATACACACACATACATAAATACGTACATACAAACATACATACATACATACATACATACATACATGCATACATACATACATACATACATACATACATACATAAAACATATATATGCATACGTACATACAAATATGCATATATAGATGTATGCATACCCACGTACACATATACATCCAAATATACATATGCACTACCACTCGTTGATTTGATTTAGAGGAAGGATACCTCGAGTTCATGAAATATGTTAAATTTACCTCGATTAGCTCTTTCCTTGTCAATGACGACTTAAACTTCTTATTCTGATTGTCTCCGTGCAGTTTCAGTTGTCCTATGTAAACTCTCTCCACATCGAAAGGCTTAAAGTTAGCACTTCATGTCTAGGCTATTGACTATGATTTCGTGTTGTAGCCTCTGGCCAATGAGCTTTAATGCGTTTAGTGATAATTTCATTAGCACTAAACATAGGACTAATTCTTGTTGCATTTGCTGACACCAATTACGGGCTCAGTTTCGCAGATCTGGTCTATTCATAGCGGTGGCATCTATCAGGGGTTTTATTGCGTCTCTTGCCTGATTACTGTTCAACCTTGGACGCATCCATGGAAACGCTCCACGCTATGGCGTTCTCCATTGACATTAAGAAATCTGGTGTCTTGTATCATTTTGGTCAATCTTCTTTGTACTGATTCTAGTGAATTAATATTCGTTCTATGAGACGGAGACCAAAAGTGTACCAGAAAGAGTTAAATGGTTTCCTCTGCACTTTTATTTGTAACTGTCCTAGCAATAAATTCTTAAGCCCTGTTAGCCCAATTCCTGGGACTAATGCACTGTTTCCTGGATTTAAGGTCCGGACTCACATCAAATCCTATTCACGGACCTTCCCATCTCAGCACCATATGAACACAATCTTATGCAGGACACGATACTAAAGACTTTACTGATAGCAGCAAAGTCTATTCACTTTTTTCCTGAAATTCCTTCACGCGTTTTCATTTTCTTCAAGAGTTTACTTCGGAAAGGCATTTAAAATCAGAATCCCCCAGACACAATTCTTCTCGAAGCTCTTACTCAGACATCGATAGGGCCTTTCATTCTACACTCCTCTTTATATAAAAAATCCAAGTCATGAATTATTTTACTGATTATAAAATATCTTTAATTTTTTTCTGCATATTTTCTTAACATAACGGGCCATTTGGGGACTGCTCGTTTCAGGCTAGATCGGGGTGTGTGTCTGTGTCTGTCTGTCTGTCTATCTATCTATCTCTCTCTGCCTCTCTCTCTTTCTCTCTCTCTCTCTCTCTCTCTCTCTCTCTCTCTATATATATATATATATATATATATATATATATATATATATCCCCCCCCTCTCTCTCTCTCTCTCTCTCTCTCTCTCTCTCTCTCTCTCTCTCTGTCTCCCTTTCTCTCCCTCATTTTCTGTTTCTCTCATTTTCTATCTTTTTTCCCCCTCCTTCCACCCATTTCCATGAATTCTTAACAGCCACTGCCGCAGTTGTCAACCTAACCCCGAGGTACCAAAATTGACTGATTTTGTCCTAGTTAAACAGATTAAAAGTGACCAACTTAATCCTACCAGCCCAATGGTACATTTAATAGCTCTCATTCCTTTTAGACAATTTCAATCTTTTCAGGGTGTGTCTTATTTGGATATTTCTCTTGATCTCATATTATTCCTCCACGCTATTTCGACAGTGTTTATTTTATTTTATTTTTTCAAGCCACGAGGTACCTCTAATAATTCTTTCGAGCTAATGACGACTAAGATGTTTCTCAAAGTGAGGCGGGCTTTCTAATGAAATAGCATTATAATCAGTGAGACCTTACGTACTTAAGAGAGGGCAAATGACCTTGTGTTCCTCTGGGATTGCTTCTATTCAGCTGAAGGTAACATCCCTGGCTCAGAGAGAGGAATACATTTGCCTCCTATCATATGCTTTATAAGAAATTTTATAGAAATGATGAAGATGGTGATGGTGTTCGTGTTGATGCTGCTGGTGGTGACGGTGGTGATGGCGGTTTTCAAGGTGTTGGTGATAATGGAGGTAAGGGTGGTGATGGTGGTGTTCATGGTGGTGGTGTACATTAGTGGTGATTTTTATGGTGGTGGTGTTCATGGAGATGGTGTTCGTGGTGGTGGTGTTCGTGGAGGTGGTGCTCGTGGTGGCGGTGTTAATGGCGGTAGTGTTCGTGGTAGTGGTATTCGTTGTGGTTATGATGGTCGTGTTGGTGGTAATGATGGTGGAGGTAGAGTTGGTGGTGTTGTTGTTATTGGTGGTGGCAGTGTTCGTGGTGATGGTGTTCGTGGTGATGGTGTTCGTGGTGATGGTATTCGTGGTACTGGTGTTCGTGGTGGTGGTGTTGGTGACGATGACGGTGATAGTGATAGTTGCTGATAGTAAAGGTGATGGTGATGGTAATAACGAAGACGATGATGAAAACAACGATAACAATGACGATGAAGAGTATGATCATATCGATGACGATGTTGACAATATTAATGATGATGTTATTAGCTTACATAATCGTTGTCATAATGATCGAATCTCTATCACTAACCCGTTCATGTTTTATTCTATTTACCATTTGGCTACTATCTGCAAATCAGAACGAGTAAAGTAATTAAAAAGTGTAAAGTGTGTTAAGCTGCTACAATATCGACTCAATTATTTTTCCTTCTAGATGCTAACATTCTACTTCATTCAACTATAGAAATCTACACTCACGAAAAAATTATTTATTTTGTATTTTTCCGTGATGTATTTGATATGAACAAAAGTTACTGGTAAAATATAATTGCAACGTTAGGCTTCAATTTTGCAGTTTTGTTTAGACTAGCTAAAGTTTTATCAAATCTGATATGTATATATATATATATATATATATATATATATATATATATATATATATATGTATATATATATATATATATATATATATATATATATATATATATATACATATATATATATAATTAGAGGGACGTACATTTTCCAAGGTACTACGTTTTGCAGCTAATATTTCACGCGAATTTCCATTTGGTTTCAATACGTTTTGCTAGACTAAGCCGTGGTGCCAAGTCAAGTCTTACAATTGTTTCTCGGACGGCATTATTTATAATCATTATTATCGACTATAAAGAAGAGGGTCGAATGAGAGAAACACAAACACTAAAAGTTACTCGGGGTAATTCCTACCCACTAACAACGTTAAAAGGAAGGAAAGAACTCACAGCGATAGAAAAGTATACATACACATAAGAGAAGACGGGAGGAATGATTAAGCAAAGTGATAACAATAAAACAATCATAAGGTCGATATATTCAACAGTTCTGACTGATCATCTGACTAGTCAGATGAATATAAAATGAAACATAGCATGACAGCAGGAATTAAGAACTTGACATGTTCATTTACATCATTCACTGTCATAACTAAACAAGATAGTCGGGCACAACAACATCATAACATCAAAATGTCATTCTGTCTACCTTCCCCTCCTAAGTAATCGACTAATGTAAACATAGCAAACTAATACTCTAATCAAGTAAGCATTTAAAGGACTTATCTCTACTGATTTGATCTTGTTCAAACGAGCCGTAACACACGGACCTTCGTGCAGCAAGTCCCACAATCTGACCGAATTAGGCATTAAACAGAGCTGAAATTGAGCAGCGCCATATTTGATTGGTTGCAAGCAAAGTGGGAGCGAGTTCGACCCAAGCTGAATGCTCCTGACAAACACAAAAGCATCGGGGATTGAAGTATTCAGTTGCCGAAACTGAGCGGCATCTGAGCCAAACAAGAATATTTCATACAGTAACTCATAATAATCTCTCGAAAGATATTTCAGACACCAGATTATATGATAAAATAATAATGAAATAATGAAAATGATCTTTCGTAATAGGATGGACGAAGTGTTTGCTCTCAGAGAACGAAGGAAGTAGATGACAGTAACAAATCCATCATAATTATGTGTGCTTTTACAAACACCACCTCCGACTTATGAAGTATTAGAATTATTCAGACATATATTGTGTCGTTGAGTACTTAATGCGTATTTCTATACAGGAGTTCTCTATAATGATTGAATGAGAGAAGTATATTTGTAGTTCTGGTTCAAGTGTCCATATATGAATCTATATGGATATGTATGTAGTATTGCCAAGCCCCAAACCTCTCCGACGATGCTGAATTATACAAATTATATTTGTTAGTGTGCAATTATAAAGTCTGTTTAAAAAAGATCATACTATGAAGTATCTTATAATAATAAGTTGCATTTGCGTAGTTATGCAAAACGTGTTTGAGCATAAGGAACCCCAACACCATACTTACTCCTTTTTTTTTTCTTTTCCTCCACCAGTTTTTCTTTGGTATTCCCTCACATTATATATAAACTTTTTTGCCTTTCCAAGCCTCAGTCCATTCCTCACCCCTTACTCTTCAGCACTTAACTTTCGGGTCTTCCTCATCCCCTTCTCTCGTTGCATCACATCTTCCTACACTCTTTCCTAACGTGATTTTCTAATTCTCTCCATATGTTGAAGCTACCTTTGACACTGTTTTGCTGGTTTTC
>NC_134787.1:73408313-73418313 GCF_046742065.1 Oratosquilla oratoria | reverse complement strand
TATTTTTATTTTACTTTTTTGCCAGTGGTCATATGCAAAGATAATAAAAGATTGGTTAAAATCTTCTCTTACGGCCGAATATAATTTATTTCCAAAGGGCGTCTCCCTCTTCAAATTGACTTTTTTTTTTCTTATTTTCTTAACATTTTATTTGCTACCTTTTCCATTGTAACTTTTCTCTACAAATTCTATAAAAATTAAAATTATCATAATTTGCCCGCAGCAACGCGCGGGTAATTTGGCTAGTATATATATATATATATATATAAATATATATATATGTATATATACATATATATATATATGTGTGTATATATACATATATATATACATATATATATATATATACATATATACATATATTTTATATATATATATGTATATATATATGTATATATATGCAATAAAAACACTAGGAGCGTGTGTTCACAAATGCGTAAGTAACCACTAGGAAAAGTAAAGTAACGAAGCAGAGCGCTTTCGTATAATTACATCTTCAATACAGATACAAAGAAGGAATTCCTTCTTTGTATCTGCACTGAAGATGTAATTATACGAAAGCGCTCTGCTTCGTTAGTTTACTTTTCCTAGCGGTTACTTACGCATGTATATATATATATTTATATATATAATATATATATATATATATATATATATATATATGTATGTATGTATACGTAAAGGCGGGTCATAAGCACCCTCTCCCTACTCCTCCCACCCATTCTCTCCATCTTCTCCACCAACCGACCTCGCAACCTCACCCCAACACCCCAACCACAATACCGACGCTGTTAAGACAGGTCACACCACACTATCCCCTCCCCCTCCCCCACCACCACCTATGCAGGTTAGGCGCTAATATAGAAGCCAAAGGCTGACGCTTTCTTTTCTGGTTTCTTTAAAATTCTTTTGATTTTGTAAGTATTGTACTCCAACAGTCTATGTATCTGTATTGGTTTACGATTTGATTCAGTGATGTCTATTTTCTTTATTGGTAAAGTTTTATTATGTTTTATACCCATGTTTTTTATTTCTATATGTAGGCAATCTATATGTTACAGATGTCTCCTTACAGACAAAACGTTGATAATTAAATGAATAACTTTGGTGACCTGGTTTATCCCCACCCCCCAAATAGCCGAGTTCCTATTAGAAAGCTTGAAAATACTCATAAGAAGATTAATAACCTCCTTAATGCTGTCGATTTCAATTACGCCTGCTTACAAGAGAATCTGCTCTCTCAATATTCACACACATACACACACACACACACACACACACACACACACACACACACACACACACACACACACACACACACACATATATATATATATATATATATATATATAAATATATATATATATACAAATTATATATAATATATATATATATATGTATATATATATGTATATATATACATATATATATATATATAGATACATTAACACTGACACAAACACACACACACACACACACACACACACACACACACACACATATATATATATATATATATTATATATATAAATATGTATGTATATATATATATATATATATAGCTGTAGTCTGGTGATTTTCTCCACCTGTATTTCCATTTTCCTTGTACCTGGCTCCTTTTCATCAAGATGAGTCAACCTAAACCATTAAATATAACTAAGTATGCTGGTAGACAATGATTGGATTCAAGAGACTCAATGAGGCCTTGGTATTGATTGTATCTATGGTTGAAGTTGTACGAAAACTTTAAAAACTTACCCCATCATTCCATTTACGTGCTCTGTATATCAAGCCTCAGATGATACAAAACCCTTTCTTTCAGTAAAAGGGATGTGGGACAACACGAGGTCCGATTGATTGGGATGGAATTGGTTTCAGTCACCAGTTTAACTCAATCTGCCCAGCGACCTATATTGCAGAAGGGATGTCACGAAAATGAAAAGGGTAGTTTGATGTTTAAAAAAAAAATACAGCAGGTACGGAGGAAGTTGAGTGAGACTGAACTCCGCGTAGCGAGGCGAAGATAGTAACAAGATACTGGGGATAATCACAAGAGAAAAAGTGTTCTCAACCTGTTTCCTAATGTATCCCTATACTTATGTATTGCTTCTCTTCACCATCCTAGAGACGACCTCAACGTTGAATTTCTTTGTCATGCATTCCTCTATCTAACCCTATTTTTTTTGTTTCTGGTTCCACGTATGAAACTCATTTACACCTTACCCAGCCCTCCAATGGGAAACATATTTATTGTAACAATCATTTGGTAATACCACGATATCATTGATTATATTCCCTCACCCTCGCCCAAAAAGGGTAGCTGACAAAAAAAAAAATTAACTCGTTTATATTTCGGTACTTTAAAAAGAATTTTAGCAGACATTTGAATGGTCATGTAAGAAGAATGTAGTAATTCAAGTTCCTGGTGCCCAAAAGAAATCTGGAACACTTGCAGGAAAACCATGCCTAATGCAATACAAACTCAAGATAAAGGATAAATACTGGCTCGCCGTACGATACAAGTGCGGTGGTATATAAAACCTTTTATCTAAACAATGCCTGGGCCTAATATTTCACCCACGGAAGCCAGAGCACGGAACCATTACTTACAAATTATTCCCCATAAATCTGCTGCATCCATCGAGCCCAACGAGATTTGAGTCTAAGCGCAAGGTCATCAATGTCACTGTGCCGTGTAATCGCCTTTGCGTACAAAAAAAAAAAAAAAATACACTGTAGCTTTGTTTTGTGTGGACACCATATGTACACAGGGTGGCTCATCTTTACTGGATGGAGATGACGTATTGCGTATGTCGTGGCTGGGATTCCTAAACTAATGAAATGCAGTAGAATATATTCCAGTAAAATGGTAAAGCAAACAGCAGGGGTCAGTTTTGGTTATAATCAAAGCCCACGAACCACCTTAAAACGAGACGGGGACAAAGAGAGACAAAATATATAGGGAGAAAGAGAGAAAGGAAATGAGAGAGGTAACAAGAGTAGAGAGGAGGAGGAGAGTATAAAAAAATATTCTATGGATAGGAACATGATAACATAAGTAAAAGAAAAAAAAGTAAAAATAAATATATAAATGAATAATTTTATAAGTAAATAAAATGTTGCAATCATTCTTAGGTAAGTGAATTATGGGTGACAACAACAATTTCATACATATGTAATGGAACAGAATAATAATATAGATATAAACATCACGAGCAGGAAGAAAAATCAAACTTCTGGAGAAGAAAAGAAAAGACATTTAGGTTTACTCGAAAATGGAAAAAAGGACTAAGTTAGACAGAAGGCAAAAGATAAGCATCATTCAACGTAGAATTGGAAAGAAAAACCTGTGCAGAGAAAATAAAATTGACATTTAAATGTAAAAAAAAAAGCAAGCTGGAGAGAGGGAAACAGAGAAAGAGAAAGACGGAGAGGGAGGGAGGGAGAGGGGAAAAGAGAGAGAGAGAGAGAGAGAGAGAGAGAGAGAGAGAGAGAGAGAGAGAGAGAGAGAGAGAGAGAGAGAGAGAGAGAGAGAGAGAGAGAGAGGGGGGGGACAGGAAAAGAAAGTAAACAGGGAGTGAGGGAGAGAGATGGAGAGAGAAACAGACATAGACACAGACACACACACACACACACACACACACACACACACACACACACACACACACACACACACACACACACACACACACACACACACACACACACACACACACACACACACACACACACACACACACACACACACATACACACACGCACACACACACGCACACATACACACACACACACACACACACACACACACAGAAAGAGAGAGAGAGAGAGAGAGAGAGAGAGAGAGAGAGAGAGAGAGAGAGAGAGAGAGAGAGAGAGAGAGAGAGAGAGAGAGAGAGACCCTCCAACTCCTAACATATTCCTTTGCGAAGCTCTTTCCTTATACTCATCTCGGGTTCATTCCATTTCCTTCACCATTCTTGCTTATTTATCACTAACGTCTTTCCATACTCATTACTCTATTCTTTAACTCCATGGACCTCACACTGATGTAGTGCATTTGACTGTAAATTTACTTTTTTAAATTAGAATGATTACATCTGGTTATCATGGGTCGTATCCCTATATCCAACCTTAAAATTGCACAGAATTTTTCCACATTTTCTAATTTTGATGTTCTTGTCCTGGTGTCTCGTGTTCTCATGACGCCAGCACTCTCCTGGCGCTGAATCCACAGCAGTAACTCCTTTTTTGTCTGTGAATAGTTTTCTAGAGTTGTGTGTTCATAACCTGTTAATGAAAAATTGCTAATTGTGCCTCTTTGTAAGCGGGATTCAAATTTTCCTCAATAACACTAATGAAGCAGTAAATCCCTTCTTTATGTAGGTTTCTGCATGTTGTGCGTGAGTGAAAGCGCATATGAAGGTGACGAGCTACTCGACTTGATGATATAGACATCTCCCTTGTAATAATAATGATTAATATTTTTTCATGAGAGATCGTCACTTTTGGCGTTCCACTTCTTTTTATTTTATTTTTACTTATTTATTTATTTATTTATTTATTTATTTTATTTTATTTATTTATTTATCTATTTATTTATTTATTTATTTATTTATTTATTTTTATTTTTATTTTTTATTTTTTTGCCATCTCGCCTTCCTCATAACATCGCTTGACCCATCGCCACACGGTCTGTCTAGAGACTCCGGACTCTTGTGCCTTGCCCGCAATGCTATTCCGGCCTCCCACATGCCCGATATTCGACTCCGGTTTGAGATAACGACCGGGTTATCAGTTCACCTTATTACCATAACTAGAGACTAATCAAACGTGATCAAATTTGATTACGCAAGGCACGGTTATGCTGGTGAATTGGAGAATAAAAATTCCTCCACATGAGCATGAACAGAATGTAAACTGAGAAATACTCATACTGATGCGTGACATGATTTGGAGGAATAAGGAGAATGTCAATATGGCAACAATTCATGGTCTCACTATGGTATGCTTAATCTAATGACAGTAATTCATATCATATATATATATATATATATATATATATATATAGATACATAACTTTACACACACACATATATGTATATAAAATTGCATATATATAAATATATGTATACATATACATATATATATATGCATAGTATAACTTTAAATATACATGAATGTATTTACAACTTAAGATAAAATATATCGATGTGAATACGCACCAACATATGACTCCTGTATAAACCCAAGTATATTATTCTGAAAATATGATAAACAGGATAAACAAGCATCTTCCTGAATACACATACCACAATATCAATATCCGAGAAGCGGCCTTCCCCCTCAGCAACATTTTCATTGCCGCAAAGTAAAATTTCCTCGCCTGGGGAATTTCTCGCAAACTTCTGCACCGATCCGCGCCACGTGCAGCCACTTTATTGGCTTGGCCTGTCTCCTTCCTGGCACTTTATGTCTGTTCCTGGGACTCGATCCCTGTTCCCCTGGTGTTTATTTCACCCCTCTCGCATATCACAGGTGAACAAACCTCCAATTACTCCCATTCCCTCATCCCCCTCTACCATTTTCCAGGAAGAGGCACTCCCTTAATGCGCATTTGTTTGTGTGGGTGGGAGAGAGGGTATGGGAGGGATAGAGAGAGGAAATCCTCTCAAGCTTAAGTGTATATGAGAACTGATGGGGTCTTGCAATGATGTATATGCTTTTATCCCAGGTACTAACATCTTCATTCCGTGGACATATTTTACGAGGGTGTCAGGGACGCTGCCATGAAGAGGGTATCTATCCGTTTAGAACCCCTGCATGCCACGGTCTGGCTTCTCAGTGTTAACCCTTTCAACAGAGTAACGTACTTTATGATTTCTGTTATGGCTAAGAGGCTTTATGTAAGTGAGGGGGTGGACGCCAAACCGAACGTGGTCATAATGGATCAAAAGAACTTGAAACCAATAATCGACCTCTCTTTCACACTCACACAATATAAAAAACAAAACACACACCTATATTATATGCAAAAAACATACACACATACGTACATGTATGTATATATATATATATATAAATATATATATTTATATACATATATATATACATATATATATATATATATATATGGTTAAACTTAATGGCAAGATTATTATTGCAGAGTTTTTTATCTGCCTTTTCTCTTTCTCTGAGAATCTTTTTCCCTTCCACGGGAAGTTGTCTTATAATGTCACCATATGACATTGTTTTGTCAGTTACTTTGGGCATGGCTTTACCAAAGTGAAAAACTGGCCAGAACGCAAATTACCACCAACAATATATAAACACAATAATTCAATCAGATATTCACAGTCTAGCCACTGATGAAGCACTAAGTAGTGTGAAAACGCGTTCTGGCCAGTTTTTCACTTTGGTAAAGCCATGCCCAAAGTAACTGACAAAACAATGTCATATGGTGACATTATAAGACAACTTCCCGTGGAAGGGAAAAAGATTCTCAGAGAAAGAGAAAAGGCAGATAAAAAACTCTGCAATAATAATCTTGCCATTAAGTTTAACCATACATGCTTGAGAGAAAATCTCCTGCCCATATATACAATGAATATATATATATATATATATATATATATATATATATATATATACATGTATATATATATATAACGTAGAAACCACTGTTGGAGTAGAAAAGACTGGAAACGGGGAATCTATATATTTCGATTGCAAACTGCAATCTGCAATCCCCGTTTCTAGTCTTTTCTACTCCAACAGTGGTTTCTACGTTATTGACAAATGTGTGATTACATTTTTCACCTGTAATATATATATATATATATATATATATATATATATATATATATATATATACATATATATATACATATATAATATAAATATGTATATATATACATATATATATATACATATATGTACGTATATATATATATATATATATATATATATATATATATACATATATTACATATAAACATAGATAAATATACATATACAATTATACAGTATATGTGTGTTATATATGTATATATAGATATATATATATTACATAAAAACATATAAATATACACATACAGTATATATATATATTATATATATATACATAATATATATAAATACATATATATATATATATATATATATATACAGTATATATATTATATATACATATATATATATGTATATAAATATAAACATATATTATATATACAGTATATATATATATTATATATATATATATATAATATATATATATATCAACTACAATTCACTTTAATTCTAAGCTATCATCATCAAGAGACTCGAGTAGGCATACATGCATAAATTGAAACGTGGTACAGCCAAGGACTTAAGTCTCCGCTAACACGTGACAAGTGATAGTCACTTAACCGATTGCGCCATCAAAAGGGATATAAGTTGAGCGCAGTTTTTTTTTATATGTTTGTATGTTCGAGTTACACGTACACGAAATTTTGCGTTCGACCCATCTCCACCATGATAGTACAATTGGTAAGTATACAGCGCCGAAATGTATTTGTACAATATTGGTTCGAGTCCTTTGGCTGTACCACGTTTCAATTTCTGCATGTATGCCTCCTCGAGTTTCTCCATACACACACACACACACACACACACACACACACACATAGACGTACACATCCCAACAACACACACACGTAAACAAGACACCGAAGCGAAAGGAAGTGCAGCGATTGAGCGCCTATTTAGCGGTTTTGTCGCCGACACAAACGAAACGAATAGTTGTTATTGTGCGGGATGTGTAGGCTGTTTCTCGTGTAACCAATAGGGTAAAATCCAGTTTTTGAAATAAGTATAGTTGGCACAATGGAGAAAGAAAAAGACGAAAAAATATTAAATGAACCAACGAAGAGAGGCCTGGATATAAGTAAGGAAGAATCACCGGGAGGTGTTACCCCCCCCCCCACAAAAAAAAAGTTTAATTGACACTCCAAGGATAAACCAAAGGTGGGAGAACAACAGTTTTTCATGTTTTCAAAGAAATCCAGGAATATTAGTTAAATGTTTAGAAATCGCGAAGTAAACGAATCATTAGAAGAAATCATAGATTTAAAATTGGACTACCAAGCTGTACTTAGGGAATTGATTACTTTGCGTAGGAGCAATGAGCAAACGATTTTCGAGAATTAAGTGACCCAAAGAACGAAATTGACATCCTCAAAAGAGAAAACGAAAGAATGAAAAATGAGGACAAAAATACAAATGAAAAACTGGAAAAGGTCAAGGAGCAATTACAGGTAGTGACCGGAAAGGTGGAAGAGTCAATTAAAGAAACAGATCTCCTTGAAATAAAAAATCAATGGAAACAAGAACAGAAAAAAATATATATCCTTTAGAGAAATAGTACAAAAGCAGATGGAGGAAAATACAAAATAAACAGTTATAAAAGTAATTAAAGAAAAGGCAAATCGGGTGAGATATATAATTGACAAAGGTATTGTGGTCCATGGTCTCCAAGAAAAATATGAAGTGTATAAATACCAGAGAGAAAAGGAGGAAAAGGAGATAGCTAAGGAAGCTTTGAAAGAAATTCAGGACGAAGGGCAAAATTTTGACAAAAAAAAATTGACAAGATTCACAGGATAGGCAAATATTCAAAAGAAAAACAACATAGACCTCTGAAATAAAACTAAGAACTCAAATGACAGCCGAGGAGGTAATATCGAAAGCGGTTAAATTACCAAACAGCGAGAAATTCAAACATATCTGGATAAAAAAGAAAATGAGTGATGAAGACAAAAAGAAAGACAAAGCTCTCAGAATTGAAGCCGACGATGGAAATGAGAAAAGAACACAGAAGGATTTTTTTTAAGAGAGAGAGAGAGAGAGAGAGAGAGAGAGAGAGAGAGAGAGAGAGAGAGAGAGAGAGAGAGAGAGAGAGAGAGTGTACTGGACCTGAGACTGAAAAAATGCTACATCAGAAAAATAGAAACTTAAACCAAAAAAGAGAAGAAAATATGAAACTAAAAGTGGCATACACAAATATCGAGGGTATGATCTCTGGAATTAATTAACTAAACGACTATCTGGAAATAGAGAAACCTGACATTAAAAGACTTCTGAAGACAAAACTGAAATGCCCTCTATCATCAATTATGGCGGGACAAGGTCTATACAACCACTGGGCAAAAAATAGAACAGAAAAACATGATATTCCTCAAAAAGGGTTTAAATGTGACAAAGATAAATGAAGGCAAATATAATGTGGAATTAATTATGATTAACGTTGTAAAAAAATATGAAAAGTAGAAATTTGTAGCAGTGTATGTGCCACCAAAAACAAAGGCTTGGTCTGATAGTGATCATTCTAGATTACTGGAAGACACAATGAATGTGCAAAATGAGTGGATGAAAGAGGATGGTGTGAAATGAATTTTAACATTAAGAAATGTAGTGTAATGGAATTTGGAAAAAGCAAAAAGAGATTACCTCAAGTGACTTGACACCTGATAAACATGTCAATAAATTAGTTGGAGAGACTTTTAACTTATTAAGATCAATGAAAGTGGCCTTCGACAACATGGATGAAGAAATGGTAAAGAAAATAGTGGTTTCACTAATAAGACCTAAACTTCTGAGTATGCTGCAACACTATGGGCACCTAGCACACACACACACACACACACACACACACACACACACACACACACACACACACACACACACACACACACACACACACACACACACACACACACACACACACACACACACACACACACACACACACACACACACACACACACACACAAATTCAAAGAGCATCGACAAAAATGGCACCTACAATATCAAATTTGACATACGAACAAATACTGGATAAATTACATCTATCAACACTTCTATTCATAGTATATATAAATGATATAGACCATGGACTAAAAGCTACGTTTTCCAAATTTGCTGATGATACAAAACTGTGCGGAGTGGCAAATGATCACTCAAA
>NC_134787.1:73393313-73398313 GCF_046742065.1 Oratosquilla oratoria | reverse complement strand
TATGGATTATATGTAATTTGGCCATGATCAAATCCCCTATTTGTAATTCTATTTTATGTGCTATTTTAGGCTGTTACTTCTTCATCTCTTGTGTATAGTCTCTCATGTGTTTTCTAATTCTCATGTATGGCTTCAAATGTAGGTATCCTGTTTGAGATGTAATCATCTATATTTTACACTGGCTTTTGTTCTGCAATCAAGATTTCATATGGGAAAATTTTGTCTTCCTAAAAAATGGGAGTGTTTCTCCTGTAACCGTATTAATTTGGCTGTTTGAGGTACATTTAACACAAAGAATCCAACTATCCCAAGTTATACTATATGGGGTTATCAAACCTCTAAGACAAGTAATAATTTTCTTATTTAACCTCTCTACAACTCCATTGCTCTGAGGATGATTCACATGAAAACTAATTTTGTTTATATCAAATAACCTACGTAATTCTTCCAAAACTTTGTTATTAAATTCAGTACCATTGTCTGAAACTAAGATATTAGGAGTTGTGAAATTACAGATTATATGATTATATAATCATATATTACCGAAGCAATTGTTTCAGCTCTCTTATTTGGTATGGATTGTAAAATACAAAATATTGAAAAATAAAATAAAAGACAACAAATGCATATTTATATTCATTTTCAGACATAGGTAACTCCAGTGTACCTATGTGAACTCTTTCTAAACCTTTCTGCGGGATGAAATATGATAGCACATTTCAAGCAATTTTCTATATAAGCACATATGTCTTTCTTCATAACTAGCCAAAAGCATTTAAGTTGTGCTTGTCTATAAGTCTTATCCTTTCCTAGATGTGAACTACAACCACTATCATGAACTAAGTTGAATATCTCTTGTACAAGAGTTTGTGGAACTACCAACTGATTCACTGGGTCCCTAGATATATTATTTCCACTTACAAAAGTCTCTTGTTCAAACGGAATTCCTTTTATACCATTTTTGGTAGTTTTGGAGGAATACCTCTTGTGTTCATCAAATTCTGGGCTCCTTTTTCCCAAGTCTTATATTTTCTTTGTTCCCTTATTATCATTTCCTCATTTAATGTTACTAGTTCATCTATACTGTAGATGAAATTGATCAACCCTGACGTTGGTTGGCTAATATTTCTAGATAGTGCATCTGCTGCAACATTCTTTCTATCTGGAATATATTCAAACTTAACCTCATAACACTGAAGCCTTAAACATTCACAACTTGTCGGAGGGCTCACCTAATATGAATATATACATATACATATACATATACATATAAACATACACAAACACACATACACACATACACACACACACACACACACACACACACACGCATACACACACACACATACACACACACACAAACGCACACACACACACACACACACACACACGCACACACAAACGCACACACACACACACACACACACACACACATATATATATATATATATATATATATATATATATATATATATAAAGGCAGGGCATGCCGACAGGAGACCTTTTGGTCCATAACTAAATTGGATGCGGACAAAAGTGTAATAATGATAAATAGATTACAGAAAAATAAATAACAACTTAATATAAATAATAACAAATATAAAAAATAAATGTATAGGAATAGTTAAATAATGAACAAATAGATAATAGTAAATAACATTAAACTGACAGATAACTAGTGATTTAATCAAGCAAATAATAATAAACAATAACAAACAAATAAACAAATAATATAAAATAAATTGAAGTCATTACAGCATCTTGCTTAGGTTTTTATCTAAACGAATCTTAAAACATCGAACGGAACTGCATTGCACTGCCTCTGCAGGGAGTTTGTTCCATTCATTAACTTGTTTGCTTTCTCAGAGGCTGAAATACACTGCTTAGGTGATTTGAGATCGTTACTGACAATTACGCCGAGATCCTTTTCACTATCCACTTTTGTTGACGATTTTCCAAATAACTTGTGATCGTACTTACTCTTATTGTTACCTATGTGCACAACGTTGTATTTACTTGTGTTGAATTTCATTAGCCACTTTTCAGATCATTCCTGTAATTTATGTAAAACCTCTTGAATATCTAGTTGATTGAAGTGATCATTTGCCATTCTGCTTAGTTTTCTATCATCAGCAAATTTGGAGACAATAGATTTTAGTCCGTGGTCTATATCATTTATATACACTATGAATAGAAGTGGCCTAAGAACGGAACTCTGAAGAACTCCATTCGTGACATTTTTCCATCTAGAAATTTTGCCATTTAAAACAAGTCCCTATTTTCGATCATTCAACCAATTTCTAGTCCAACTTAATAGGCTACCACTTATTGCTTGTGAAGCTAATTTAGTAAGTTGTCTTTCGTGTGTGTGTGTGGGGGGGTACGGTATCAAAAGCTTTTGTAAAGTCTAGATACATTAAATCTATATTGTTTCTTTTGTCATACTTGGAGATGACTGTGTTGTAGAATTTGAGTAAATTAGTCACGCAAGAACGTTTCTGTCGGAATCCATGCTGGGTATCATTTATCAAACACTTTCTAAATAATGTTCGATAGCATCTCTGATAATAGTTTTCATAATTTTTCCTATGATTGAAGTCAAGCTTATAGGTCTGTAGTTATTTAGTTTCTTTTTGTCGTCTTTTTTTAATATGGGGGTAACATTAGGTGGCTTCTATTCTCTTGGGACATCTTCGGGTATGATAGATATCTTGAAAATAGTTTCTGATGGAACAACAATCTCATTTTTTTTCCTTTAAGATTCTTGCATGCCAACCGTCAGGCCCTGGTGTTTTATTAATTTTGAGTTTCTCTATACACCTTTTAATTATTCTTTTGTTATATTTACCGTAGTAAGTTTCCCTAGACTTTTCACAAGTTTCAGTTTCGAGTTCACTTGGAGGTGTTTCGTTTACGATTACTGAGCTAAAATATCACATATTCCTTCATTTGAATATTCAATTTAAATATTAGCAGATAGTAGTGGGCCAATGTGATTCCTAATAACCTTTTTATCTCTAATGTAGCTATAGAATTCTTTAGGATTATCTTAGGATTTGCCAGTGATATTAATTTCGTATTGTCATTTTTGTTTTTTATTGCCTTTTTTAAATCTCTCTGTATTATTACATAACTTTGATAGTCATTAAGTGAAGCCGAGCACTTGTATTTCTTATAAGCCTGTCTCTGTTTAGTAATACTTTTTCAGTTTCTTTGTCAAGCCATTTTGGGCGAACCTAATTTGGGGGCGTATGTCCTTAAACGGGATGTAAATATGAATCATCCTATTAAGCGTATCTTGATATATTTCCCACATCTGATCTACAGGTCTTTTGCTTAATTTTCCCTCCCAGTCTGTAAGCTGAAGGTCCTGACGTGGTCCTATGAACTGAGCTTTACTAAAATCGGGTATTTTAGATACACGTTTATTTATTCTATATATATATATATATATATATATATATATATATATATCTATATATATATATATATTTTAGACATTTGAATCTAAGTTGTGATCGCTATTTGTAATATTTTTACCAACTTCTACATCGGTTAACATATATTCACGGCTAGTGATCAATAGATCGAGTAAATTTCCATGTCTTGGGGGCTCTTTTACATACTGAACTATGTAATTGTCACCGAAACATTTATCAAGCGACTACCTATATGTCCCGGTTGCAGAAACTAGACAGTTCTTGAAACAACACTTTGTCGTCTGCTAATGATAATGTTATTGGCCTATACATTACACCTACATTCATTTTTGTCCATTTGTTTGGGTTAATTCTACCCGGAAACAATCATATGCATCCTGTTTCACTTTCTCTAAAACACAGGCATAGACATTGTTTTTAACGTACAACAGAACACCCCCGCCTTTCTTGTGGTTTCTATCCTGATGAAAGTTTTTAAATTCCGCTGTATTAAATTCAGCTTCAAACTCTTTACCATTTAACCATGATTCGGTTATTCCTATCATATCGAGATTTTCGCTTTTGACATACGCCTGTATTTCTTGAAATCTATTTCTAATACTACGAGCATTAAAGTACATGGATTTAAAAAATTCATGATTATTTCTTTTTGACACGTTTTGTATTTCAACATCATGTTCTTTATTGACACCTTGCCCTATATTGACATTTGGTCTTTCACTGACATTTAATGCCTCATGGATATTTGTCCCATCACGGACATCTAATCCCTCACGTTCTTATGTATACCTTACACCCCTACGTTACCGCGTTTCACACCGGCCACCCGTCGTTCACTGACATTCTGTCCGGTATCCCCCACTAAAATTATATTCTGTCCTCCACTAACATTATATCCTACCGCGATATTGTGTCCTTCAGTAGCATTACTAGTATATCCTACGACGATATTTTGTCCTCCACTAACATTACTAGTATATCCTACCACGATATTTTGTCCTCCACTAACATTAACTACCATCGTGATATTTGTCCTCCAATTTCATTATATCCCAACGTGATATTTTGTCCTCCATTATTATTACCTCCCATCGTGATATTGTGATATTTTGCCATTTGACATTACATCCTAATGTAATAGTTCGTCCTCTGTCGACATTATACCCTATTCTATTGTCCCCAACACTCTCTCTCTCTCTCTCTCTCTCTATATATATATATATATATATACATAATATATATATATACAGATATATATAATGTACATATATATACATATATATATATATATATATATATATGTATACATATATATATACATATATATATGCATATATATATATATATACATATATATATATGTTGGTACATTGTGACAAGTTGATGAAGGTGGAAAAAGAAGTCACGGGTCTAGTTCCGAGTTCCTGAGTTTATTCCTGAGAGGTTTCGCTCTATGACCGGTTTCGCTCTCTGAAGAAGCATAGAGAGAAACCGGTCAGTAATAAACTCACGAACTCGGAACTAGACCCGTGACTTCTTTTTCCACCTTCATCAACATAT
>NC_134787.1:73380813-73390813 GCF_046742065.1 Oratosquilla oratoria | reverse complement strand
AAGATCCGTAAATGTCAAAAGATAATGTAGTGAAGGAAGAACTTCAAGATAAGAAACAGAATGTGAAAAGGGACAAGAAAGAAAATAGAAAGGAATGAAGCAAAACCATAGAAAATACCAGTAAAATTATGGAAATGAATTGCTATATATACTAATGTCACACTACCAAATCATGACAGTATAAAACCAAACTATACTGTTTTATCTTTTCTGAGATAAACGAAGAATCGATTGTATGGCAACACTTCTAGTGGCTGGAGCTGTTGCCATTCAAGTGAGTCTCAAATTTCTCAGGCACGCTGAGGCAGGGTGGCAAATTCACTGACGACTTTTTATATTATTTGAGAGAAAGACACTAGGCAACAAATATTTTGTTACAGAAGAACAAATAAGCACTTCTAGGTGATTTTGGTATTGTAAATTCATATCTATATTTGAACTTACTCTACCTCGTCTAGATTTTGTGTAATATGCAAATTATATCTAGATTTTGTGTAAAAAGCAAATCTCATATCCTACTCTTTCCCATCCATATCTAAAGAGTTTGAAAAATAAGATTTACTACTAGTTGGCAACATTGAGTCAAGAACATACTAATGAACCACTGGTCATTTACTGGCAAGTCGCTATCTGACAGGCAAACAGGGCGTTTGTTGAAACTTTCTGCTGTTAAGCAAGTAATCAGGCTGGGACATTTTATTTTTATTTTTGTAGCATTTATTTTGTACCAAAATGTATTTCTATCTTATTTTGCATTCAAACAATTGCTTTATTTTTTCAGATAGTGTATGGTACTTCAAATGGCATCAAATAGACGTGCTCGTGTAGATCACCCGAACAAATCCTGCTATCTGTGGACGATATACACCTAAGCAACAATGCAGAAACATAACAACAAAGCTTAAACTTGCCTATAGGTATTATTTTGACTGTAAATTGGGAGACCAAGACAAGGACTGGGTACCACATATTTGCTGTGCACCGTGCAATGCTATGTTAATAGGTTGGGTAGATGGTAAAAGAAAAGCTATGCCGTTCTCAGTCCCCATGGTTTGGCGTGAGCAAAAAAAAAAACAAGAAAAAAAAAACAATCACATCAATGATTGTTATTTTTGTTTGACAAAGACTACTTGTTTCTCAAAGAAAAATAAGTCTAAGATCAAGTACCCAAACTGTGAATCAGCAATGAAACCAGTACCACACGATGAAGCAAACCCGCCATCATTTCCATCAGCAACGATAACAGACAGCAGTTCTTCTGAAAATTCTACAAGTGATATAGCAACAGAGAAAAATTATATATATATATTCCAGATGCAGATTGTTCCCCATATCTGTTAAGTCAAGAGGAACTAAATGACTTGGTGCGTGATTTGGAATTACCCCAAAAAAAAAAAAAAAAACAGAGTTGCTTGGTGTAACCATAATATCACAGATTACAACACAATGGAAAACTACACAGCAACACACATACGAACATACATACACACACACCACCAACCTCTTCCTTCACGTGACCAAACCGTGAAGTACCCCTGATTCCTAAGAACACCTTTTATCCATATCCAATATACTATGTGACCTAGATTAATAACCATAATATATTTATAAGCAGAAAGAACTAAACATTCAAACAATTGTAAAATAAAATAGTATCCAAGACTTATACACTAATAAATGTAATAATATTAGAATACCGTGTACCATTCATTAATGCTGATGCAAGAAATTCTAATATTATTGTCGTAAGGTTACATATGGGTTATAATCTTATGGTTAAGACGTATTACATATGGGTTATAATCTTATGGTTTAAGACATATTACTTATGGGGTTCAGATCTTCTAGCCAGTGCGTTTTGATGCACAAACATATACCACTCTACAAATGAGTAGGAGCAAGACTAGAAGGGCGAAGGAACTGAGGGATATAGCGATTGATGGGAGTGTGGGGGTGGTGAATTGCAGCGTGTCCATTATATTTGAATGGGTGGTGTTTAGTAGGGCTACGTATTCCTGTGGGTTCAAGGAAATGGAAAGAGGTTTTGGGGGGTTTAGGGGTATTGGAAGGGGTTCAATGGGGTCGAGAACGGAGGTGAGGTTATAACGAAGGATGTTGTGGTGGTGGTTAGGTTGAAATCTTGTGTTTTCAAAGAAGATTTCGCATGAATCGGGAATTGAGACAGGTCCACAGATTTGTTTTTGCCAAGATGAGGGGTTTTCTTTACAAATTACAGAAACGAGTGTGGTTCGTGGGAAGAATAGGAGGTATTTTGTATTAATGTGTACGTGAAGGGGTTTGTTGGGGTTGGTTTATTTGTATTTGCAACTGTCTAGGGCGCTGGAGTTCAATGTTACAATTTGATTCATACAGGTTAATTCTGCGGTACGGTAGAAACTGAAAAGGTATGCAGGGCAAATGTGGAATTTAGATTGAACTAGAAGAAGAGTCAAAAGAAGTCACGGCCTTCAGTACTGACAAAGGTCATTTCGAATTTAATCGAATGCCCTTCGGACTAAAAAATGCCCCTAGTACATTACAAAGACTTATGAATAGCCTTTTCAAGGACAAACTAGGCAAGTCCCTTTTCGTCTATCTAGACGACCTGATAATTTTTTCCCATACGGTAGCAGACCACCTAGACACCCTTGGGTACGTCTTACGAACCATCAAAGAAGCTGGACTCAAAATCCAACTTAATAAGTGCTCATTCCTAAAAAAGGAAATCACCTTTCTTGGCCATACTGTAAACAAAGATGGAATCCACACAAACCCAAACAAAATCAGAGCCATTGCTGAATTCCCCACCCCGAAGAACGAGAATCAACTCCGTTCTTTCGTTGGCATGGCCGCCTATTATAGGCATTTTATCAGAAATTTTGCTGACCTAGCTACTCCACTTACCAAATTTACACGTAAGAACATACCTTTCAAATGGGACTCTGAGGAACAAGAATGTTTCGACAAAATAAAGACAGCATTACAAAAGGCCCCCATACTCGCCTTCCCGAACTTTAAGCAGGAATTTTTCCTGTATACGGATGCATCCACCCTAGGGATAGGTGCAGTCCTACAGCAAATAGACTCAAATGGGAAACATAGAGCGATAGCGTACGCAAGCCGCGTATCCCTGCAGAGCGTAACTACTCCACCACCCACTTGGAAGCTCTAACAGTAGTCTGGGCTCTCAAACATTTCCGAGAACTCATTCTGGGTCACAAAATCACAGTCTTGACAGACCACCAACCTTTAACAGAATTTTTCAAGGGAAAGACCTTACAAGGTAAGATAGGAAGATGGCATATAACCATATTGGAATACTCCCCTAAAATAGTCTACATTAAAGGAAAAACTAACGTCAATGCAGACGCACTTAGCCGAAACCCCCTAATTGCAACAGTCCCTACCACCAATTGTATTTCCCCCCAGGAACTACGAGAAGAACAGAGAAAAGACCCGACTTGGTCACAGGTAATCCGCCACCTAGAAATGGGAACCACCTTACAAACCCACCCCCAAGTACCCGTCCGAGAATTACACCTAAAGGATGGAATTTTTAAAAGAGACACTACTATCCCGACCCAAACAATAATCCCAAATTCTTTAATTCCAAGAATCTTCCTAATGGTACACAAGAGCCCCATTGCAGGCCACCCAGGCAAAGAAAAATGTCTTGCAAATACCAAACGGGCGTACTACTGGCCCAAGATGGCCACCGACATCAACCGTCACATCGAAGACTGCATCACATGTAGCCAACTTCGTGGACCAGACCCAAAACCACTCCAAATTGGAGAAGTACCCATTCCTTCAGAACCATGGGATACTATGGGCATTGATCTTCTAAAACTACCCCCAGGCCGCCAAGGTTCCCAATACATCCTTACCGCAGTAGATTACTTCTCAAAGTATATAATACTAGTCCCCCTGCCAGACAAATCAGCGGAAACAGTGGCCCAAGCCTTAGTCGACCATGTGTTCTGTAAGTATAATATTCCTCGTCAAATCCTTTCGGATAACGGATCCGAATTCAAGAACAAAGTCCTTCAAAACATAGCCAAATTATACCACATCAACAGATTATACGCCACAGCGTATCACCCACAAGGAAAGGTCTGCACAGTGTAATCTTTTGAAATAGACTTCTTTTAAAAAGTCTTGAAAGTTTAATTAAACCACCAAGAAAGGATAGAACATTTACACTGGTGGCAGCGCCACCCACCCCCCGAAATACGTGACACGTATAGACACAGTGCCAACGTAAGTGACACGCATACCTACATTACTCGTCGAGTAATTCGAGTGTTGAAGGACGAAGTGACTTTGTGTACTTTTTCAAAGCACTACAATTGAGTAGTAGTTCGCTACTGACGAGTAGCCATAACAAAAGTGCATCAGTTGCCGCTCACAATTGTGAGCTGTCACAATTAACCCCGCTATAACGAACATTGGACGTGCGACTCATTCCAGTAAAGATATTCACCGCGGTGCCAAATCTACAGAAGCGGGAAGTCAAGGTCTCCCATCTAACTGACAGATCACCCCTGCTACCATCCCCTTTGGCACCCCTCCCCACCTCCTACGGGCCCAACTACACACCCGGCTCTCTACATCATCCCACCGCTGCCACCAGTGTAAATGTTCTATCCTTTCTTGGTGGTTTAATTAAACTTTCAAGACTTTTTAAAAGAAGTCTATTTCAAAAGATTACACTGTGCAGACCTTTCCTTGTCTGCCTTCCTACCACCTCAAGGACTGACAGCCGTCGCCTCTCTCGGTTGGTGTACATCTCCAAAATTCCTTGCATCAGCATTAATGAATGGTACACGGTATTCTAATATTATTACATTTATTACAGTGTATAAGTCTTGGATACTATTTTATTTTACAATGGTTTGAATGTTTAGTTCTTTCTGCTTATAAATATATTATGGTTATTAATCTAGGTCACATAGTATATTGGATATGGATAAAAGGTGTTCTTAGGAATCAGGGGTACTTCACGGTTTGGTCACGTGAAGGAAGAGGTTGGTGGTGTGTGTGTATGTATGTTCGTATGTGTGTTGCTGTGTAGTTTTCCATTGTGTTGTAATCTGTGAGATTATGGTTACATTGGTTCTGGACTTCAAGAATGAAATCTTCTCCAGCCAAACAACAAAATTTCTCATTTTTGTCATCGCCATCTGGAGTTTTCATCATTTTACTTACGGTAAAATAACGTTTGTTTCTGCCCCGATATCAATGGTCTAATGCAACAAATTGGCTATTTCTATGATCCAGAACAATGAAGACTCTTAATTGACCCTAATAAAGCTAGCGTTACAGCTGTCTTACTACAAAACGGCAATGAAAAACCTTCAATACCTGTAGCATATGGCACTGGCCTTAATGAAACTTATGAATCCATGGAACTGCTGCTAAGGCTTATCAAATATAAGGAGCACACATGGAATATTTGTGACGACCTTAAAGTTATATCGTTACTTCTTGGGTTGCAATTGGGCTATACGAGTCATATGTGCTATTTGTGCCTATGGAACAGCAGAGATGACAAGAACCACATAAAAAAAAAAAAAACAGGATTGGCCATCTAGAACTGAGCATGTTGTTGGTAAACATAATGTGAAGCATCCATTCCTTATCGACGCTCAGAAAGTACATCTTCTACCATTTCACATTAAACTTGGCCTTATGAAGAATTTGGAAATAGTATGGTTCATCAAGGTAGTGGTTTCCAATATTTAAAGGATAAATTAAGAGGAATAATGACAGATGCTAAGCTAGAAGCTGGAGTTTTTACTGGGACACAGATCCGCAGTGTCATCCGTGACTCATCGTTTCCATCTAGCCTAAATGAGATGGAAATGAGAGCATGGGCATTGTTTGTTAAAGTTGTAATTAATTTTCTTGGAAATCATAAAGCTAAAAGTCATTGTGAGCTCATAGAGAACATGCTGAAATTTTATGAACAAATGGGATGCAGAATGTCTTTGAAAATGCATTTTTTACATTCTCATCTTGACTTCTTCCCGGCCAACCTTGGTGCTGTAAGCGACGAGCATGGTGAAAGCTTCACCATTATGATTGGAGATTACTGTTGGTTCCTGCAGAAGGAGGGCTCGTCATCCTATAAATCAGTGTTTCTCAACGGGGGCCATGTGATTTTTTCAGGGGGTTACGAGGCCAATTTTAAGAAATGGGGGGCCACGGGAGGTCACGGGGAGCCACAGAGAAATTTCGTTTGTTTTGCGAGAATAAATGGTGGCACATGACAACTGTATGTCGATGCAATTGAGCGTGTGAGCAAGCGCGTGTGATTCATGTGTCAGTGGGATTGTGGCGGTGTAGCCGCATAGATGCGCCACAGAGTTAGCACGCACACACGCACACACATACAGGCTGCAGCAGCAGATTTCCGGCGCTGACTCACGAAACGAAAGCGTCACAACACATGGTACCGCCGGAAACATTGTAGAGTATATAAACGTGCCAGACCAAATACAAGCACCTGACTCTCGGCTCTGCTACTGCAAACATCTGCTCTACACGCTGCGTAGGTACCGAGTATTGGGAAGCGGGTTTTTGTGGAAGTATTTGTTTCGTTGTGGGCTAGGACAGGTCCAATCTGGAGTTTTCTTTTATCTGTGATTTTTTTTTCTACTATTGGTTCGCCATCGCTGAATTTTCGCATTAAAACCATAAGTTTCTTTTCATCTTTTTGCTTCAGATTGTGAGCAAAGAATACATCTCATTTCTGGTATGTTTGTTGAAAACTGTGTGTACAGAGCAGACTGCATTCCTTTTCGCGAAATGCAAAACTTATGGCTAATAGTTTTTGTTTATTTGTTAGCTTGCTTAGTTATTTGGAGGGCAGATATTTCCCATTCAATAATATCGGTACTTAGTATTAATGAGTTTCGTTTGTCTATGTTCCAGAAAAGTATGGCCAGTGCATCTAAGGAAAAATGCAGGCAATATTCATTCGAATATCTTGCTTATAGATTCATCGAGTCCCCACAAAATCCTGCAATGCCCATGTGCCTGATATGCAAGGCCTCCATATCAAATGAGAGTATGCGCCCCTGAAAAAAAAAATCTGAAGAGTGCGCATAAAGACAAGAAAGACAAGCTGCTAGAGTTTTTCAAGAATTTACATGAAGAGTTTCAAGGAAGGATGAAAGTGAATCGTATGTTCACCCAAAAAGTGGCAAAAATTAACAGAGGAATGCTGGGTTCTTACAAGATATCCAATTTGATCGCAAAAGAAGGCAAACCTCATACTATTGGTGAATCTCTCATCATGCCGGCAGTGGCCATAGTGTTTTCAACAGTCATGAAGCAAAGTCCACAAGAGGTCACTAGTGTTATTCCGCTGAGCAACTCAGTATCGCAACGCATCGATGAAATGGCTGCTGATGATGTGAGCCAATTAATCTTAAAACTACAGGTGAATGAGTTCTCTCTTTAACTTGACGAAACTACTTTACCTGATAATTCTGCCCTTTTGATGGCGTTCGCAAAGGATCCTTGATATTGATGGAAGACGTGAAGAACTGATTTTTGCACTGAAATTAACAACTGACACTAAAGGCGAGTCAATCTTCAAAAAACTTGAGGCATATTTTGAGGAAAACAACATTCCACTCATAGAGGCGGTGCAACAGATGGCGCTGCCTCTATGATTGGAAGGTATCAGGGATTCAGTGCGTACTTGAAAAAAGCTGTCCCCAACGTAGTTTGTGTGCACTGTGTTGTTCACCGGCATCACTTGCTCGCCAAAAACTTAGCAGGACGTCTGCATGAAGCACTTGGGTATGTTATCAAAGCTGTCAACTTGATAAAAAAAAAATGCTCTGCAGGATCGCCTTTTTCAGCAACTATGTGGGAAGAATAATGAATTATTCGAACGACCTGTGTTGCACACAGAAGTAAGGTGACTGTCTAAGAGTAATTGTTTGCAACCTTTTTGTTACATTTTGGGACAGCGTTATCTCTTTCTTGAGTGAGACGGAACTCAGAAAAAAGCTTGTTGATGCAAAGAACAATATGCTCTACCTGTCAGGCATATTTGAAAAGCTAAATGTTCTGAACAAAGAGCTTCAAGGATATGACTTCACCTTGTTTTCATGCAAGGAGGCGATCACTACATTTATGGGGAAACTCAAGGTATTCCGGCTGAACCTTGGGAGACGGAAGTTTGCCCAGTTTCCATCCTTAGCAGGTATATCCACCGAGCTGCTTGCTGCTGACCTAGTAGTGTATGTCGATCATCTGAAATAGTTGTATAATGATATGGAAACTCGCTTTTCTAACCTACTTCAAATAACCGTGACTGGCTGGTTTGTGGACCCGTTCATTGCAGATGCATCTGAAGTTGATGTCTCCCTACAAGAAAGTATCACTGAACTGCAGAATGACGAAACAGATCGAGCAAGGTTCAAGCGTGGAGGACGCCATAAGCTGTGGATAAATCAAGATGTGTATGAAAAGTACCCGCTGCTCTGGAAGGAAGTAAAGTTGCTTCTACTTGCTTTTCCCACGTCTTACTTAGTTGAGACTGGTTTCAGTCGGGTGATGTACTTGCTGTCAAAGACTCAAAACCACATTGGTATAGAAAAAAGAGGTGATTTACGTCTTTCTCTGACATCTCTGGAGCCAAATATCGATAAGTTGGCAGCCCTGCATCATTCACAAGGATCCCACTGAAACTTAAAAAAAAAGAGCCAAGTTTGCCTACATGTATTCCTGCTTTATTCATTTTGATAGTATTCATCAAATAGATTTATTCAACTAATATTGTTATTTGATTCATGCCTGAAGTGTTTTGAGTCCATGATATTTTCACTTCTTTGGGTAATCAGGGTGAGGGATGGATGGAGTTGGCATGGGGGCCCACAAGGTTTTTTTTTATCGTGTCGAAAGGGGCCACAGAACAAAAAAGGTTGAGAAACCCTGCTATAAACGACGAATGAAGTGGAAAAACCAAAGTTTCACTTAAGAACAGGAATGTTCTTTTGCCATAGGAACTAAATACCAATGCTCTGTAGGTGGATGGTTGGGTGCAGGGGTGGTAACTCCGCCAATGGAAATCCACTGCCTGTCTTAAGCCAGAAAAAGGAGGAAAGACACCCATGTTTACATATCTATTTAAGTATGCCTAAATAAAACTTCACATGGAAAAGTAGCTTAGACTACTAAGCGAGTGGGGAAAAATGAAAAATGGATGTTGTTAGTTACAGAAAATCTGGACGTGATAGAGAAATTTAGACATCAGATCTGAAATCAGCATCATCAGTTTAGTTGGAATCAGCAGATCACGTGTCTGTAACAAAAAAAAAAAAAGTTTAAAATTGTTACCTAGTGTTGGCAGAGACGTATCAAACGATTTTCTTGTATTTTTTTTATCACACAAAATGTTTTTACAGATATTGAAATTATGTTTGAAAGTTTAAATCAATCAAATCTACGAACGTATCTTTTCTGTTTTTGACTAATCTAAGATAACGACTTCGACAATTTATATTTGAGTTCACAATCTTGTAACCATTATACTCAATGAAGACGATTCCTAGGTGGGAATAGGAACGTTGGGCAAATAGACCCTTCAATTGAGTCTCCAAATCTTCACGAACACACACACTCAAACACACACACACACACACACACACACACACACACACACACACACACACACACACACACACACACATATATATATATATATATATTTTTTTTTTCGTTTTGAGTTTTGAGTTTCAACATCATGCCTTAACTTACAATTTCCTTTATTGACACCTTACTTTATAATGACATTTAGTCCTTCATTGATATTCAGTGCCTCATAAACTGTTGCCCCATCACGGGCATCTGGTCCCTCACTGTCATTCGATCTCTCATGTACACCTTGTCCCCTTCCGTCACCGCGTCCTACACAGGCCACTCGTCGTTCATTGATATTCTGCCCGGCATCACTTTCGAAAAGGCTATTCTGTCCTCCATT
>NC_134787.1:73373313-73375813 GCF_046742065.1 Oratosquilla oratoria | reverse complement strand
GAGAGTGTGTGGTGGTGGAGGGGGAGAAGGTAGGCGCTGTGACCTGGGTCAAGCGAGACCTGGGTCAAGCGAGTGTGTGTGGTGGTGGAGGGGGAGAAGGTAGGCGCTGTGACCTGGGTCAAGCGTGAGTGTGTGGTGGCGGAGGGACAGGGGGGGAGGAGGGGTAGGGGGAGGGAGAGAACCTGCTTCTTACTCCTGCGAGGTCGGAAGGAAGAAGGCTGTGAGGTCAGGAAGGGTAGAGGTGTGAGACCAGAGGAGGCGAGGAATGTCTGTGATATTTTTCATGTTAACAGTATATGACATCTTCGTTTTTATGGAGTATATATTTTGTATGAATATTTTGGACCCACACAAGTGTCTTAAAAGAGCCCTAGGTTGACGACCACTTCACTAGCCACAATTTTCCTCCATACAGGATTCGTTTGCTTTATTCTGGTTAATATCTGGTTAAACTTTTCCAATCATCTTGTGTCAAAGACCTAATTGTGGTTATCACCAAGTTATCTAATAGGAATTAATTCCTAAATAAAAGATAAAACTTTTCTAAAAGAAATAATTCTTTAAAAATTTTCCCATATATTTTTCGACTTAAATTTCTTTTGTTATACCATGAATATTGTTTATTATCTGAAAGATATTTTACATATTTTTTAATTATCTAATCATCTTATTTGACTTTCCATTATTTCTTTTTTTATGTATTTGTAAACCTGTTGTAGTAGACCGTCCTATGGAGACAGAAAAAATCAAGTCTTATGTAATACACCATGAATCTCATTCTAGAACTAATTACATATCGTGATAACAACCAGACATCAACAGTAGATCGTGTTTTATTTGCCTCGCATACTGTTATGAAACCTAGCAATGAGTAATGGCTGTTTGACAAAAAATTAATGGAAAAGAGAAAAATGTATATATACTTGGGGGCTCGTATCTCGCATTAAACTGTTTCCCATTTTTCCGTATGGACCTGACATCGACAATAAGCATTTTTATGACCAGATATCAATTGCTGAAACTAATCATTTCAGCAATATTTATCTCTATTGATTCATGATAAAAATGGCCAACCATAACCATTCATTGAAAAATTCTAAATTAGTTCATATTTCCCATGAAATAAATTCATATTAATTCCCGTGAATATAATTGTAACTGCAGTCGATTTATTAAGCCTCTTCAGCGCTACTGATAATTTACATTATCGTAGTAGTCGTCTGTTGGTTTTATTCAAGCATGGGATACCACCTACTCCACGAAAGATTTAAAGACAACTCGAATGAGCTCCACTGACGAACTATATTTTCGCTGCTGCAAACCGATTTTATTCAGCTGAGTAGTGTCCGCTTAAGGCGTAGTAAGAGTGTTAATATAATTTGGAAGTAGGAATTGAAAATTTCTTATTCTATTTCTCTGTCAGCCCCCAGTGTATGTCCGACATATTTCATTGTCATTAGTACCACCGTTATCATTAGTAATAAGGAAATGGAGTGATCAACTCTTTACCTCAATTGCACATTTTACTGATTTTGTAGGAATGATAACAGATGCGTGAACTAAGACTATGACTAACTACTGCCCGCAGTCCCATAATGCCTGGCAACGGTCCTCTGTCCCTTCCATTGTTCTCTCTAGTTAGAAACACTGAACGGTTTCCTGTTGTGTTGGATCAAGGGTTTTAACAAGGGTAATGCAGCCAAGGTCATCATATTGAGACAGCAAGGAATAACTCTTAGTAATGGATTTAAATTGGACAAATTTGGGTTTAAGAAGGAAATAGACAAGAACTGGTTTATCAACAGAGTGGTTAGCGAGTACAATAGACTTAATAACCATGTAGCGACCACTGAAACAATTGGGTGTTGAGAAGATTATATAGATTTATGGACAGGGATGGCAAGTTATAAAGGTGATGAAACTGCTTAATGTAGGTCTTACGGTCTCTTGTCGTCTCATTTATTCTTATGTTTATATGTTTTTACGTCTTTACCGTGATTTTTTTATGTCATTGGATTTCCGGAAGATGTGAAAAGATGCAGTGACCGGTTGTCGTTTCTTTGATGGAAAAAAAAGTAAAAAACAAAACAAAACAAAATTGAGAACTTAGACCTACAACGGATACCGAGTGCCACCCTTACGGGGTGCAGTTCTAGATGAAGTTGAAGGTAATGATATGACTTGGAAATGGGAGCTGGGGAGGTGGCATTCTCTGACGTCTGTCTCATAGAAGAATATATCTTTGAAATCCCGGACTGAAAAACGTCATATTCATGGTACTGCCAACCAATACCTATCATATCTATTCAGTCGAGAATAGGAAGGTACAGATGGAAGGATGAAGAGAGAGTAAAATCTGATATAGAAGAAAAGGTCAACTCTAATCGAAGAAACTTGGCACACAAACACACACACACACACACACACACACACACACACACACACACACACACACACACACACACACACACACACACACACACACACACACACACACACA
>NC_134787.1:73355813-73358313 GCF_046742065.1 Oratosquilla oratoria | reverse complement strand
CAGCTCTTGCAATCTTATTACTTTAACCCAGTACGTTAATATCCAATGAATACTTTGCAGATTTCAGTAATTGATTTTAATCGGATGAGTAAAGCTTCTGAGACTGAGACAAGATTTCTTATTACTGTATATTTCAAAGTAGTAAAAATGCAAACACACACATGCACACATGCACACACACACACACACACACACACACACACACACACACAATCACACACACAAACACACACACATACACGCACATTCATACATATATTCTTTCTATACCAGCTGTGTTCATCTTTGCGTAATTAGTATTTAGTCGTGTACAGATAAAGAAAATAAAAATGCACCATTGCCGTATTTATAATGAGAAGGCAGGGCGTTAATTTGAGAACACCATGAATGCAACTGGGTAAGATTAACGAAAAAAGGGAAATATGAAACAAAAATTGGTCTTGGCTTCCCAATGTCTTTCGTTCCTCGGCATACTTTATGTATTTTAGCAAAGAGTCACACAAGTGTTACCTCCATTTTCATCTTCGTTTCCACCAGCATATACGGTATAATATACTAGTGTCTTATACTACTAACACCACCACTTTTACGACCTTTTTTTACTTTCAATAATTGTTCTTCGCTAACACCTACTCTTTCTGTTCCCTTTTTAATCTCAATTTTTCTTCTTCACCACATCCTTCTATTCCAAAATTTTTCTCTATTTTTTTCTTCCCTTCTTTCATTCTGTTCCCTTTTAAGCTTCTTCCTCGGTGTTTCCCTCATATTTTTCTTTTCGTTTCTCTCTATTTTCATAACACTCTTTTCTCAATTCCTTTTTCCTCGTCCTGATCTTTCTCGCTTCTGTACTCTTCATATTTCTCTTCTTTGTCCTCCTACTTCTCCTATTTTTCCAACATCCCCCTTCATACTTTTCTCATTCTTTCCACTCTTCTTCTTTCATAACCTCCCATTCTCCTCTTTCTCCTCTCCTTTTCCTCCCTCCTCTGTCCTCTGTCTCTCTTCCCGTTCACCGTTTGCCCTCGCCGGCACCTCCTTCCAATTAATGAGGAAACCATTGAGATAACACTCAGAGATATCACTGTGACAACGAAATACGCTCCTTTGTCGACTCCCTCAACAAGGTCAGGGCTTCAGGACCTCGGGGACGAACTCAAGCCAGAGTCAGGGATGGTTAAAGCCAGGGATGCGATTGGTGAAGAAACTGAAATGAAGTTGGTGTGCAAAGGGTAGAGGTTGAAAAGTTGGAGGCTGTGACATAAGGACTAGTATTACGCATGGGAATTTTGTGAAAAAAGTCAGTGTGTGGTAAATGTGCGTAGTTGAGTGTATATTGCATATATATATATATATATATATATATATATATATATATATATATATATATATATATATATATACACATATACATATACACGTGTGAGTGTCTGTGTGTGTGTGTGTGTGTGTGTGTGTGTGTGTGTGTGTGTGTGTTGTGTGTGTGTGTGTGTGTGTGTGTGTGTGTGTGTGTGTGTGTGTGTGTGTGTGTGTGTGTGTGTGTGTGTGTGTGTGTGTGTGTGTGTGTGTGTGTGTGTGTTTGTGTGTGTGTGTGTGTGTGTGCGTTTATGTGTGTTTGTACGTGCGTGTGTGTGTGTGTGTGAGTGTAAATACTTAAACATACATATGAATATTCAACATTTGCCGAAACAAACCATATACATACGTTAAAGCATTATATGGACTGCTACACACGAAATAAAACACGGGCATCCGGCCGAGGCAAGATGATGAAGTCGTCTTGGGGACTCATTTTGTTTACATTTGAGAGAAGGTTAAATGGACCCAACGGGAGTTTATCGGAGTTGTTCCCAACCCAAGAGCAGGGAAGGGACGCGACAACGGGCGTCGGTAGAGGTTTGGCTGCTTCCAGGCTAGGTCGCATTTATTATTTTATTCTTTTACTAGTATTTTTATTATTTTATATTTTATTATCACTTGTTATTTTCTATATACCACTTCTAATTTGTAACATGTTATATACGTTATATGTTTTGTTGTTTGTCCTTCATAGGTGAACACGACAACGACTTTTGGTCAAAAAATGTAATGATATTAATGTATACGATTTACCACTAGGGGTTCTGTGTGCAAAGATGTCTGATAAGTCCCATCCTCGCCTTGAACAATTTGTTGTAGTGTGGGAGACAGTAAGAATCAGGCTGGGAGGTGTTGACTGTTTTGTTTTTGTTTTTGTTTTTTGCTGTCGTTTCTGTTGTTCATTGTCCACTCGCCTACTTTCGTAGTCTGTTATATGTAATTTGTTATGTTTTATATCTTATTCATCATTTGATATCCACTGTTTATTATCTATTGTATTATCTATTATTTACTCTATTATTATCTATTATTTATCATTTACTCTGTGCTACTTACTATCTACTATTTACTATTTATTGTTCATTATGTATTATTTAGTATCTATTATTATTTATCATTCATTTATTATCATTTATTATCTAAG
>NC_134787.1:73333313-73343313 GCF_046742065.1 Oratosquilla oratoria | reverse complement strand
TTATATATATATATAATCATATATTATATATATATATATATATATATATAATTATATGTATATATAATCATATATATATATATAATCATATATATATATATAATCATATATATATATATATATATATATATATATATATATATATATATATACTATGCATGCACAGGTCAGGGTTCGATTCCCTTGGAAGGGCTTCTAAAATGTTCAATCTATCTTAAACATACACAACTTGTCGGAAGACTCGTTTAATATGGGGATTGGATGAAAATGAGACTACGTCTTCCGTAGCTACGTGAAGTGTGGTCGGGGACTTGTACAGTCCTTTTGTACCATCGTACCTAGCTCAGTTGCTAGCGATTTGGCTTCGTGATTATGCACGCACAGGTTAGGGTTCGAATCCCTTGGCAGAGCCTCTAAAATGTTCAATCTCTCTTAAACATGCACAACTTGTCGGAGGGTTCGCCTAATATGGGGACTGAATGAAAATGAGACTACGTCTTCTGGGGTTTCGTGAAGTGTGGTTGGAGACTTGTACAATCCTTTTGTCACATCGCACGTAGCTCGGATGCTAGCGTCTTGGCTTCGTGAATATGCACGCACAGGTCAAGGTTCGAATCCCTTTGCAGAGCTTCTAAAATTTTCAATCTGTCTTAAACATGCACAACTTGTCGGAAGGCTCGCCTAATATAGGATTGAATGAAAATTAGACTACGTCTTCTGTAGCTACGTGAAGTAAGGTCGGGGACTTGTACAGTCCTTTTGTATAATCGCACATAGCTCGGTTGCTAGCGTCTTAGCTTCGTGATTATGCACGCACAAGTCAGGGTCCGAATCACTTGGCAGAGCTTCTAAAATTTTCAATCTGTCTTCAACACACACAACTTGTCGGAGGGCTCGCCTAATATGGGTACTGGATAAAAATGAGACTACATCTTTTGTAGGTACGTGAAGTGTGGTCGCAGACTTGTAGAGTCCTTTTGTAACATCGCACGTAGCTCGGTTGCCAGCGTCTTGGCTTCGTGATTATGCACCCACAATTCAGGTTTCGTATCGCTTGGCAGAGCCTCTAAAATGTTCAATCTGTATTAAACATACACAACTTGTCGGAGGGCTCGCCTAATATGGGGATTGGATGAAAAAGAGTCTACGTCTTTTGTAGGTACGTGAAGTGCGGTCGGAGACTTGTAGAGTCCTTTTGTAACATCGCACGTAGCTCAGTTGTTAGCATCTTGGCTTTGTGATTATGCACGCACAGGTCAGGATTCGAATCCCTTTGCAGAGCTTCTAAAATGTTCAATCTGTTGTAAACATACAAAGCTTGTCAAAGGGCTCGCCTAATATAGGGATTGGATGAAAATGAGACTACGTTTTCTGTAGCTACGTGAAGTATGGTCGGTGACTTGTACAGTCTTTTGTACCATCGTACGTAGCTCGATTTGCTAGCGGCTTGGCTTCGGGATTATGCACGCATAGGTCAGGCTATGAATCCCTTGGCAGAGCTTCTAAAATGTTCAATCTGTCGTAAACACACACACTTACACTTACACTCACACACACACACACACACACACACACACACACACACACACACACACACACACATATATATATATATATATATATATATATTTCTATATATATATATATATATATATATATATATATATTTAAACGAGTCATACTTTTCTCGGAATGTAGTGTCATAACAAATGTTTAACTAATCAAATAAAAAAATATATTAGTACACTTATCTATTTGTTTATTTCGATATATATCTTTATATTATGATCTTCATTTACGTGGGAATCTAAGGGGAGAGAGTGGGGTAATATCAGATAAAAAAAAATTGGTGGAAGGTAAGTTGAGAGTGGAGGATAGATGGAGAGAGAGGAAAAGGACAAAAGGTAGGGAGGCACTTAGAGTGAACTCTTTAAATGAGAAGGAAAAGGAGGAGGAGTACAAAAAGAAGCTGAGACAGGAGTGGGAGGGAGTGAAGGATAGAGTAGAACTAGGAGTGGAGGAGGAATGGGGATGGTTCAAGGAGGGAGTCACATAATGTGCAAATATGGTGTGTGGAACAAGAAGGACAGGAGGAAATAGAAGGAAGAGTAGTGAATGATGGGATGAGGAAACGAAGAAGGTTGTAGAAGAGAAGAAGCGAGCTTTCACAGATTGGTTACAAAATAGGACGAGGGAGTTATATGAGAAGTACAAAGAAAAGAGAAGTAAAGCACGAGGTAATGAAGGCAAAGAGAAGAGCAGATGTGAAATGGGGTAAGAGTCTGACAAAAAAAATTGAAAGTAATGAAAATATTATTTGGAAAGAAATTAAGAGACGAAGAGGAGGCGAATCAAGTAGAGAAGAAAAGGTAAAAGGTGCAGATAGTGAGATGATAACAGAAGAGAAGGCAGTAAGAGGAACATGGGCAGAGTATTTTAGGGAGTTGCTAAATGTGAAGGAGGATAGGGAGGGAAAGATGTTTGCAATGGGAAGCGCTACGAAAATGACCGTGATGAGTAAGGAAAATGGAGGAGAAATAAGGAAGGATGAAGTGAAGGCAGCTAGATGATGAGAATATGTAAGGCACCTGGTCTGGTTGGATGCCATGCAGAATGTCTAAAAAAAGGAGGTAAAATGATGGTGGACTGGCTGGTGAGGTTATTTAATGTTTGTTGGAGAGATGGTGGAGTGCCGGAGGACTGGAGGAGTGCCTGTATAGTTCCACTCTACAAGGGAAAAGGGGACAAGTGTGGGTGTAGTAGTTTCAGAGGGATTAGTTGTTGAGTGTAGTTGGGAAGGCTTATGGGAGGATCTTGATTGAGAGAATTAGGAGAGGAACAGAGGGAGCAATTGGTGAGGAATAGTGTGATTTTTGGACAAGGAAAGATTGCGTAGATCATATTTTTGTGGTAAGACAGATAAGTGAGAAAGATATAGGAATAGGTAAGGATGTTTTTGGGGCTTTTATGGATCTGGAAAAGCCTTATGACAGGGTAGACAGGAAGGTCACTGTGGGAGGTTTTGCAGATATACTGAATAAGAGGAAAGCTTTTAGGAGCTTTCAGGAGTTTTTACGAGAGTAGTAGAGCATGTATCAGGATTAGAAATGGAGAGAGTGAGTGGTTCGAGGTAAAGGTGGGACTTCGTCAGGGATGTGTTATGTCGCCCTGGCTGTTCAACTTATACATGGATGGGGTGGTGCGAGAGGTAAATGCAACGGTGGTAGATCAGGGATTGGAGATGGTTAAAGAAAATAGAGAAATAGTGGGAGTTGAGCCAACTGTTGTTTGCGGACGACACTGCGCTTGTAGCAGGATCAGAGGAGGGATTGAGGAAGCTGGTGCCAGAGTCTGGGAGAGTGTGTGAAAGAAGAAAGTTAAAGATGAATGTGGGTAAGAGTAAGGTGATGAGATGCACAAGGGATGAAAGTGGCAGCAGACTGGAAGTGAGCATTAAGGGAGAGCGACTGGAGGAAGTGGATAGTTTTAGATACTTGGGTGCAAATGTGGCAGGAAAGGGAGGTGGAGATAGAATGTAGATTGAGAGAAGCGAGTAAATGCTTTGGTGGATTAAAAACTGTAATGAGAAATAGACATTTGGGAATGGATGCTAAGAGGAGATTGTATGAAGGAGTGATTGTGCCAACAGCACTGCATGGGGCAGAAACATGGAACATGCGAGAGGAAGAGAGAAAGATTTTGAATGTGTTTGAGATGAGGCGTCTGAGAATTATAATAGGGGTTACTAGGCTAAATAGAGTGAGAAATGAGGAGGTGAGGAGGAGAACGGGGGTGGTAAGGGAGTTGGGAGATAGGGTGCATAAAAGAGTATTGGGATGGTTTGGACACATGGAAAGAATGAGTGAAGAAAGACTAGTAAAAGAGGTATGAAAGGCAGATGTGGAGGGAGTGAACATAATGGGGCGACCTAGGATGAGATGGATGGACGAGGTGAAAGGGACTTTGTGGAAGAGGGGAATGTCTGTTAAGGAAGAACGGGAAAGGACAGAAGATTGAGGTGAATGGAAAATGGTTGTATATGGATGATGTTGTGATGTATGAGGTGGAATGGGTGGGTTGGTGGGGGTGAGGTAGTATGTGTGAGAAAATTTTGACACATCCCGAAGGGATTTCTCCCCGTCTTCTCCTTTTCTGCATGAGAGGACGGAGAGGGTGACTCATCGATTTAATGAAGCTGCCTTGCTGTGGGTGTGCTGTGTCTTGCGACACTACTTCTGACCCAGGGCAGTTGAGAAGATACAGGGATGACCCGTCATCCAGGAAGTGCCAAGATAAGAGGAAGGGTACAGGGTGGAGGGGAGTGGATTGTATTGAAGATGGAATGGGTGAAAATGTTTTTATGCCTTTGCTTTTTGTCTACCTACCTTGTAAAGGGGAAAAAGCCTTTGGTATATGTATGTATGTATGTATGTACATAGGATTCTAAGAGTTTACCCCTTGAACTCTGAAGTAATAAGCCGTTTCAGTTAAGCAATAACTTGATATGTATTTATCTGGCTCCCAACAAATGATATTCTTCATCCGGGTCAATCCATTATACATCTTAAGATATATATAAAGTATACTAACGTGATTAGGTATCTAAAATAATCAAATGATCTACTTGGAGCTAGAAAACCTCTGTGAAGCATACCTGGTGTCACCAGGTAGAATGATAAAGAGTTTTTCAGTCTGAAGGTCATCTGGTATTTCCCAAATTAAAATCTGATGTCACTTGATAAATGAGACTGTTCTCTAGGTCGACGACTATTTCATAGACTTATGGGCTGTCGCCAAGTGATTTCATTCTTAATGATGGTCATGTATAGTTGACATCAGATGTTCGAGCCACTTGGTGTTCGAACCGTCGAGGTTTGTTTCCCTCGAGTTCGAACCTTCAATGTTCGGCTTCTTCGAGTTCGAACTGTCAAGACTCTGTTATGATCTTTAATGCGTCAGAGCTCCTGGTTGCACTGTTCTCCGGGTTCTAACCCTCAAATGTCGTCTCCTTTGAGTTCGAGCCTTCAAGGTTCGACTCCCTCGAGTTCGAACCGTCAAACTTCGGTTACGATCTTTGATGCGTCAGAGCTCATCCTCGGACTGTTGTATATTGACGCAGAGCTACAGTCCTTTGATGTAGTTCTCTTTTGTTGACTACCGTGAGGTAACGATCCTCTACGGACTGCATTGGTACGCCATGGCTCGCCGCCGTCGGAGTCGCTTTGATGGGGACCTCGACACGGGAGGAGGGAGGAGTGGAGAAGAGGACCCCAACACGGAAAGAGAAGGAAAGGAAAGAGGAGGAAGTGGAGGGGGAGGAGGGGGAGGAGCAAAAGGACAGGGGAAAGGGGAGAAGGGAAAAGAAAGGAGGGGTAAGAACATGAGGAGGAGGAAGGCGAGGGGGAAGAGGAGGAAGAGGAGGAGAAAGAGGAGTAGTAGGAGGAAGAGAAGAAAAGAGTAGGAGGAGGAGGAGGATAAGTAGGAGGAGGAGAAGCAGTAGGAGGAGAAGCAAGAGGTAGAAGATATGTAGTAGAAGGAGGGGGAGGAGGAAGAGGAGGAGGATAAGCAGGAGGGGGAGGAGCAAGAGGTGGAAAAAATGTCGTAGGAGGAGGGGGATGAGGAAGAGTAGAAGGAGGTAAAAGTTGAAAGAGACGGAGGAGGGAGAGATGGGTAGGGAAAATGAGGGGAAAGAGGAGGAGGAGGAAGGAGGAGAAGGAAGAAGGAGGAGGAAGGAAGAGAAAGAAAGATGAGAAGAATGAAGAAAGAGGAAGGACGAGAGGAAGGAAGAGGGGGGAAATACAGGGGAAGGAGGGAGGAGAAGAGGAAAAGGACTTTGACACGAGGAAAAGGAAATAAAGAGCATAACAAAATAAGAATGAAGGAGGCTGCAAGAGGCCATAAAGCCTACACTAGGCAGTTCCATATCTATTATCACCAGTTACCCCCATCCATAAAGTTGTTAAATATTTTCTTGTAACAATCGACAGTTTCAGCGCTCACAATATGGTTACGAAGTCTATTCCATTCGTTGGCCACTCTAATGGTAAAACAGTTCTTGCCAACTTCGTTCTTAAATCTAACATTGTCCAATTTAAATCCATTACTGCGAATCCTGTACTGTTCTCTTTATATGATGACCTTGTTTGCGTCACCTTTGATCCACTTAAACACCACTATTAGATCACCCCTCACTCTGCGTCTTCCCAAAGAGCGTAAGCTGAGACGCGCTTGTCCTCGCAAGGTAAATTTCTGAGCTTATGTATCATTATGGCCATTCTCCTCTGTACTGATTCTAGTGAATCGATATCCATTCTATAGGATGGAGACCAAAAATGTACCACATAGTCAAGGATGGATCTAACTAAAGCCAGATAGAGTTTGATAATTACTTCTTGACTTTTATTCGTAACCGTCCTAGGAATGGAACATAATGATCTGTTAGCTCTATATCTGTCGCTAAAGCACTATTTCCTGAATTTAAGGTCCGGACTCACTAGAACTCCCAAGTCTCTTTCGCACTCAGCTTTCTCTAAAAAACAAAACAAAACAAAAATGCTATCTAAATTAAACCTGCTTTTTGGGGTGTGTTAATCTACGTTTAGCACGCTGCATTTTGAGAAGGATGAGAAACGAGAGGAAGAAGAGCGAAGGAGGAGGGGAAAAGGAGGGAAAAGGAGGAAGAGGAAGATGAAGAAAAGAAGGAGGAGGAGGAGAAGGAGGAGGAGGAGGAGGAGGAGGAGGAGAAGGACGAAGAAGAGGAAAAAAGGAGGGAGGAGATGGATGAGATGGAGGGGAAAGGAGATACAAGATGAGAAGGGAAATGGAGAAGGAGGAAGAGGAAAGTAAGGAGGAGAAAGGAGGAGATGGACAGAAAGGAGAAGGAAAGAGATAAGGAGTAAGGAGGAGAGGAGTAAGGAGGAGAGGAGAAAGTAGAGGAAGAGGAGAAGGGAGGGGGAGGTAGGAGGGAGGAGGGAGGAGGAGGAGGAGGGAGGAGTAGAAAGGAGGAGAGAGGAAGCAGCAGCACTAGTACCAGCATCAGCATCACTACTACTACTACTGCTACCACTACTACTACTACTACTACTACTACTACTACTACTACTACTACTACTAGAAGTAGTAGTAGTAGTTGTTGTTGTTGTTGTTGAAATTGGTTTAATTGCAGAAAATCATTAGATGTCGACTACGCTAAGGTTTGCAAGGAGAGGTAAAAAGTCTCACAGCCCAAATGCTTCGAGAGGTATGTCGGCACCTAATAATTGAACTAATACTTCTTCACCCGAGACGGAAAAATACCAGTTATCTAAATGGAAACGTATAGATTATGCTCAATTGGATGTCAGCGTAAGAGGTTTTCGGTAAATCGGACAGAATGTTTTCTTTGGTATATGAATGCTCGATCCTATGGGCCTGACCAAAGAAACTCAAACTTTAAGATGGTTCACTTGCAAAATAAACAAGGATCATAACTTTTGGAGAATGTATATAAAATGTAGACCACAGCTCATTCACTCCATTAACTTTCACGACATCAGGGGGGAATGGATATTATATCAAAGGAATTTTACGCTTGGCTTACAGAAGTGATAGCCGAAAAAAAAAATAATAGCATAGTAGCCAAAATTCAGCTCTGTCTTATTTCGAAGATTAGCTCTCTTATGTGTAAGTATTTGAATATTGTATCAGTGGGAACTTACATCGAAACAGATATAAAGTACAAAAAAAGAAAGAAAAAAAAGGAAAGGAGGCGGCATTTGCCGTGTTCCCATATTATATGGTGTTAAACATAAGTGGAATTACAAAGGGCAGATATCAGACGAGGAGCAAAGAAAACTTATTGAACTTCCACCAAGGATGGGGGGGTTAGGCATCTCAAACCCTCTAACCTTGCCTACATAGAACACCAAAACTCCCTAAAACTCACGTCCTCCTTGACAAATAACATCGTATGACAAGATCAACAGGAGACTAACGTGGAGGAAATCAGAGAAATTAGAACATATCATAGTGAACGGTAGAGAGGTAGAAGGAGGAGCTTCACATTCTATTAGATCAGCTATCGAATCGTATAAAAAGAAATATAGCAATGGGACAGGAAGTTGGGGCGTCCAATTGGCTGACAGCACTACCAATCAGGACAAAGGAATTGAACCTAAACAAAAGAGAATTCACGGATGCCATTGCCTTGAGGTATGGATAGCCATTGGAAAGGCTGTCTAACAGATGTTCCTGTGGTGCACAGTTTAATCCAAACCATGTGATGATATGCAAGCAAGGTGAATTCATCTGCATGAGACATGAGGAGATAAGGGCTCTCACTGCCCAAATGTAAGGATGTGACCATCGAACCAACATTATTCACACTAGGAGGGAGAGCTTCAGGCACCGCACGTCCAACACCTCAGATGAAGCACGAGTGGATGTCAGCACAAGAGGTTTCTGGACACGGGGACAATTGGCATTATTTGACATGCGAACATTTGATCCAGTGGCCCCCTGTTATAATAACTTAACTATTGAGGCGTCTCACTCCTGGAATGAAAATGAGTAAATCAGAATGTACGAAGAGCGTATACAAAATGTGGACCAGGGCTTATTAATTCCGATAACCTTTACGACTTTAGGTGGGATGGGTCCAAGGGCAAAGGTATTATACACTCGTCTGGCAGAGGTGATGGCAGAAAATAAACAACAACCAAAAAGCAGCCTTGTATCGTGGATGAGATGTAGACTGTTATTCTCACTCTTAAGATCAGCCCTCCTATGCCTGAGAGTTACCAAGTCATAACAATCCATATCAACACATTTACAAGACCTCGATTTTAAGCACACTGTAGTAGATAGTAAGATAAATAAACTTCTGTATTAGGATTTATCAAAGTGAAATAAAAAGAATACAAAAAGGATAGTCGACCACAGTCATTGGCGAGAGAGGGGCCAATGAACTGTGTGGGAGACAGATCCTGCTTTCGCCACACATTTCCACGAGGATGGAAGTCGATTAAAAAAAGTAGTAGTAGTAGTAGTAGTAGTAGTAGTAGTAGTAGTAGTAGTAGTAGTAGTAGTAGTAGTAGTAGTAGTAGTAGTAGTAGCAGTATAAGTAATAGTAGTAGTAGGACAGCAGCAGCAATCACTAATATCACTGGCAGTAGCACCAGTAGCAGTAGCAGTAATAGCCGTAGCAGTAGCAGTAATAGCCGTAGTAGAAGTCATCTTATTGAATGATATTGTTTTTCTTTATAAGGAACATGTTTCAGCATATTGTATTCATTTGCGGCTTTGGAAGAAATGCCTAGTCATACAATTTTATTAGAATGAATGGTTATTATTGTGCTTGAAGGATTTAATTCTATCTTATTTTTTCTTATCTTATTTTATTTTATTCTGTTTCATTATATTTTATTATGTTTTACCTTATTCTATCCGGTTTCATTCTATCTTACTTTATCTTATTCTATCCTATATTGATTTTGCTTTTATTTTCTTTACTTTCTTTAACAGGATAACGTACGTTCTTTTTGTTTTGCCCAAGGCAGGCAATTTTGCTCAGGTGTGTCGAAGTTATGACAGTGAGTGGGAGTTCTCGATCAATTAGTACACTCAATTTATTAAACATTTAATTCTTTGGTTGTCCGGACTTGGAAAAAAATGAAACGGTGAATAGATTCCTCTAACTCAATCATCATTAATGGTTTTGATATGATATTCAGCCATGTAACACCATCTGAGTTGAATGGAATTATCTGGTATTAGAATAAGATCTATGATGGTCATCACTATACTAATGGGATAAACGGAGATGGACTCGATTCCCTTAGCAGCCGTACAGTATCTCCCACCTCCTAAAACAAATAATTATTTAAGATAAATAAGAACTAGATATATGAATATTTTAATAATTTCCGTCGACATGAGATTAATTATGTAAACCAAACATCATGACTTACATAAAATACAAAGGCTGAGGACGAAACTTAATTAGATAAAGAAAAAAACATTG
>NC_134787.1:73318313-73323313 GCF_046742065.1 Oratosquilla oratoria | reverse complement strand
TGGGAATGGTAAGGACTAGATCGAATCCCCCTCACGCTTCGCCATCGTAACTATTTGAATAATTCGCTAGTGGACAGCGACATCAATCATACAATCCAACTTCGCGCAGAGGATACGATCCTCCGATTATAGACCCAAGAGAGTCCACAGCACCCGCCTTTACATATATATGTATAGATAGATAGATAGATAGATAGATAGATAGATATAACTTATGGTTGTATGTGGTCGAATGTAGTCTCCCAAAGTGCCTGGAGATCCAGGGCAAGTGGCAGTCACCCTTGCTTGGACTCGGATCCAAGTGGTAACGGGAGGTGCGCGGTAAAGAGAAAAAGATGGAAAACATAATTGCAACCATTTGTTTACAAAGGTAACAGACCTTGGGCGACAAAGAGAGCGTAATGAGCCCCTTTGTTAACAGCATTTCCTCAACTCTCATGAGAGTCTGTCAGAACGGGAAAAAGGCAACAAAGACTAAGGGAAACCTGCGCACGCTCTGCGTTCCAGGACGTGGTAGCCAGCATATTAGTCATCAGGCTTTTCCTTGGACCCTGAATATAAATATACAACGTCAATTCTTATTTGAATTAGAGATTGAAGAGCTTCTCAGGGAACGTATTATTCCAAAAAATCTACAAGTAAATTGTTACCCCTCGAGGACTTCATAATAATAATATATTGAATATAATTGGCCTCAGAATTATTACATAAAATAAGAATCTATTGAAAATAATGATAAGGATATACAAAGAAGCAGTTGCAATAATGGGTCGCGTAAAAGAAAACTCTATCACCAAAATTTTCTAGGAAAAATAGATTTTTGGAGCCTTCATTACCCCCAAGATTTTCATATTTTAATTTAATTACCCAGGTTTACAGGGCTGTGAGATAGCCCACTGGATACCGTCTTGAACTTATGAGCAGGTGGTCGTGCGTGAGTGCGTGTGTGCTTGCGTATGTTCCTGATACATCAGGATCTTGGATCAAGTGTTGAACTCGTAATCGAAAGCTATTGTCCTCCCATAAGAGCTCAGAGTTCCCATCCTGTTCGGTATAGGGGTAATGCTGTGACTTTACGCACACTCACGTACCTAAATCATTGCCCACTAGAGTTGGTATGCCTATCCGCCGTGCAGCGAAAGTGATTTTTTTTCTAATCCAGCGCGGACTGGAACACGACGAGAAATTCGAGATTGAGAACGGTGACACTGCACCGTTGAACCAAATCTGTGTGCGCGTGTGTGTATGCGTGTGTGTGTGTGTGTGTGTGTGTGTGTGTGTGTGTGTGTGTGTTTGTTTGTGTGTGTGTGTGCATGTATGAGTGTGCGTGCGTGTGTGTGTGTGTGTGTGTGTGTGTGTGCGTGTGTGTGTGCGTGTGTGTGTGAGCGTGCGTGTGTGCGTGTGTGTGTAAGGGTTTGTTTGCGTGAGTGTTTGTGTATATTTGTGTGTATTTGTAGTTGTTTGTGCCTGTGCGCGCGCGCGTGTGTATGAAGTATATGTATGTGTGTGTGAAGCGTGGGTTTATCTATAATATTATCTTCCAGTCCATCCCCTTCCTCTATTTTTCATCTCATTATTTGTCCTCTACCGACATCCTCGTCCTCTAGAGAGTGGGTAGGAATTGGTCACCCCACCCTACACCAAGATTACATTGGAAGCATCACCATTTCCGTGATCCCCCACTTCGAAAAGCTGGACGTAGCTCACACATTCATACATATCTAATAAGATGCTCAAGTAAAAAAGAAGCAGACCCACATACACTAACACCCACACAATATATATATATATATATATATATAGATATAACTATATACATAAATATATATATATATATATATATATATATATATATATATGTAGTGGTTACTACAATTGTCCTATTTGGAGGAAGCTAGGATATTTAAAGTCAATCCCATGACTGATCTGTTTATTGGAAATGACGATGATGGTATTTACAATATTTGTTGCGAAATTCTGGATTCTTTGTGTTACATATGCAATTATTCAAAATCTTTTTATAATACATAAATATGCTTTTTACAGGATGTAGAGGGATATGTTTTATTTTATTTACAAAATAAATTAAGTTATTATAATGAACATTGTTATTATATTAATTAAAATTAGTCGAATGTATGTTTAGTCGGACGCATGTTCTAAGGGGTGACTATTGTTTATCCCGTACTCGGCGATCACGAGTCCTGAAGGGGTAATTTCACGTGTTGGCTACAGAACACTACAGAACTCTCCCCCTAGTGACGAGGCAGGAGGAACGATATCTGTTTTTTCTTTGTAGTGTGTTTGTGGTTTGTAGCCCGTGTGTCCGGAGGTGTCGGAAGAGCAACAGGATCTTGTTCGTTGTCCGAGAGGAGGTATGCAGGCTTGGCGCGGTCTATGGAGATGACGTCAGTGGTTCCACGGCGATCGATGGTCAAGTTCTTCCTTCTCCACTTTACGACTCTATATGGGCAAGCGTATGGTTGTTGAAGTGGTTTCTTTACTCCCTCCAAGCGAACGAAAACATGTGAGCAGTCTTCGAGGTCCTGGCTCACAAACGTTTCTTGTTGGTGAGGTACGCGGTGGCACTGGCTGGAGTTTCTGCATTGTATCTGTAAGATTAGTAGCATAATCTTGAACGCTGCAGGGTTGTGTTATAGGAGCAGATGCAAGAAACTCACCGGGCAGACGGAGTGGAGTGCCATAAAGAAGTTCTGCAGAGGAGTGGCCAAGGTCTTCCTTGAGGGACGTGCGTATACCGAGGAGGACCATTGGAAGCACCGTAGACCAGTTGGTGCGGTCGCGTGCTGTTGCTGCAAGTGAAGACTTGAATTGTCGGTGGAAGCGTTCGACGAGTCCGTTGGAGCTTGCTGTTTTGAAACGCCGGATACCTAGCAAAGACATAACCTTGTTCCATAGATTGGATTCAAATTGGCTACCACGGTCGGATGTGAGGCTGAGTGGTGTACCGAATCTTGAAATCCAGGTGGTTATAAAAGCTTTGGCTACTGTATCTGTGCTTATGTCTGTGAGCGGGATTGCTTTGGGCCAGCGTTTAAAACGGTCTACACAAGTAAGAATATACCTGAAGCTGTCTGAGAAGGGAAGCGGTCCGACGATGTCGATGTGGACGTGCTCGAGTCGAGTGGAGACTGGGCGAAAGGTACCTGGAGGGGAGATGGTGTGGCGTGTGACCTTGGAAGCTTGGCATTTGACGCAGGTGCGGGTCCAGTGTCGAACGTCTTTGGCAATTCCACTCCAGATGAAGCGTGATGACATCATGTGCTGCGAAGCTCGAATACCTGGGTGGGAGAGGTCATGTAAATGGCGGAACAAGGGATACCTGTGGTTCTCGGGCAAGTAGGGACGGATGGTGTCCGTGGATACATCGGCGTAGAGCTCAGTGTTGGTTCCAGGGAGCTGTACCTTCTTCATCTGCAACGCGGGGTTTTCCATCAATCGCTGCAGCTCGGTATCACCAGCTTGGTCTGCAGCGATGGCGGCGTAGTCGATGAGAGAGGTAGAGACTGCAGATATGTTGCGCGAGAGGGCATCGGCAGGACAATTATCTGCACCTCGAACAAAACGAATATCTGTGGTGAATTGGGAGATGAAATCTATGTGTCGGAGTTGTCTAGGGGAGTATGTTGTCTTGTTATGAATGAATGTTGTTGTGATTGGTTTGTGGTCGGTGTATATGTGGAATTGTCGTCCTTCGACGAAATACCTGAACCTGTTGACAGCCTTGTAGATGGCTAGGAGTTCCTTGTCGAAGGCGCTGTATTTCTTCTCGGCATTGTTGAGCTTCTTTGAGAAGAAGGCGATGGGTTTCCAGGCATCGTTGATGTATTGCTGCAGAACTGCGCCGACACCTGTGTCTGAAGCATCTGTCGAGATGGAAGTGATGGCATCAGGAATAGGGAAACTAAGGGCGGTAGCATTCCCGAGTGCTTCTTTGGCTGCCATGAAAGCTGCATCAGTTTCGACGTCCCAGTTGAGTACGATGGAACGTCCCCTCTTGCACGGCTTGATCATGGAGTAGAGCGGTTGGAGCAGTTGAGCGCAGCCTGGAATGAAACGATTGTAAAAATTTAACATACCAAGGAATTGCTTGAGTTGGCGCTGTGTTGTAGGTTTCGGGAAACTCTGGATGGCGTCGCAGCGGGATGAGACAGGGGTGACGCCTGAAGGTGTGACGGTGTGTCCTAGAAAGTTGATGGATGACACACCGAAGTCAGATTTCTCGAGATTGATGTGGATGCCGTAGTCTTGTAGGCGGGTAAAGACTTGCTTCAGATGGTCTTGGTGCGTGGCTTCGTCAGGGCTGGCGATGAGCACATCGTCGATGTAGGTGAAGCAAAAAGGCAGGCCTCTCAGGACTTCGTCCATGAATCTCTGGAAAGTTTGGGCAGAGTTCTTGAGGCCGAAGGGCATTCGAACGTATTCGAACAAGCCAAAAGGTGTTGTGACAGCTGTTTTGGGGATGTCGGGCGGGTTGACCGGAATATGATGGAAGGCTTTTACAAGATCGATCCGGGAGTATACGCGAGTTCCTGCAAGGTGTGAGGAAAACTCCTGTATGTTGGGAACTGGGTACCTATCCATCACAGTTCGTGAGTTGAGGGCGCGGTAGTCACCGCATGGCCTGATGTCGCCGTTGCTTTTGGGGACGATGTGGAGAGCTGACGACCAGTTGCTTGAGCTTGGACGAATGATACCTTGACGCATGAGGGCTTCCAGTTCTGCCTTGGCTAGCTTGAGGCGTTCCGGAGCCAGACGACGGGCTTTGGCGTAGACTGGAGGTCCCGTAGTCTCTATGTGGTGCACTACGTGGTGTTTCACAGTCGTGGTCGTGGAGTAAGGTTGTGTCAAGGCAGGAAAGTTCCTGAGGAGAGAAGCAAACTTGTTATCAGCACTGATGGTTGAAAGTTGGCTACTTACTCCGGTTGTTGGCCTGGCGTTGGATGACATCGATGTAAGGGGGTCGTGGAGCTTGCGAT
>NC_134787.1:73295813-73308313 GCF_046742065.1 Oratosquilla oratoria | reverse complement strand
AACCCGCGAGGGACTTTGCTCCCAACCCGAGGCCTTCTCGGCCGCTCCCGTCTATCCCCCTCCCCCGCCTCCAACTCCGCTCAACATATTATTACTATTTCCTTGTCCGGGCCTACCACAGCCTATCACAACGCGGCCCACTCACGCGGCACAGATGCATTTCAATAAGCTTGACCGTTCATGCGAAAATGGTTCCGCACCGACTGAGTTTTCTTTACAGCCCTGCGATGAATATTCTCTCGCGTGCAGATGCAGAGTTCCTTCACCTCTTCTTCCTCCTCCTCCTCTTCCTCTTCCTCCTTCTACTTTTTTCATTCTCGTCCTCTTCCTCTTCCATCTCCTTATACTTCTTTGCCCTTCTCTTCATCTTATTCTAACTTTGGTTTCATATTCATTGCTATATTGACTTCCTCTTAGTCATCAGAATTGTCTTCTTTAAAGCTGTTTTACGTATATATACTTATTTTCCGTATTTTATTTATTTGTGAATGCAGGACGTGAGAAAAATAGTACCTGGAGGAGGGGCAAGAGCAGTTTTAGTGTGACTTTTGTCCCATTGAAGCCGGAGACGATGCAAATGTGAAAAGAAAATGTCTTGTCCAGAGAGCGCCTAAAACAAGATGTTGGTTACATTGCTGAGGCAAGCATAAAGTGTATGAATTTATATGTTCCTCTTTGTAAACACAGGAGGTATTGAGGAAGTTAGTGACTGAGTTTGGGAAGGTGTGCGAAAGAAGGAAGTTGAAGATAAATGTGGGTAAAAGTAAGGTGATGAAATGTACAAGGGAAGAGAGTGGCAGCAGACTGGAAGTGAGTAATAAGGGAAAGAGACTGGAGGAAGTGGATAGTTTTAGATACTTGGGTGCGAATGTGACAGGAAAGCAAGGCATGGGGGTGGAGGTAGAATCTAGATTGAGAGTAGCGAGTAAATGCCCTGGGCGATTAAAAAGTGTAATGAGAAATATCATTTGGGAATGGAGGTACTATGAAGAAGCGATTGTGTCAACAGCACTGTACGAGGCAGAAACATATAAGAGAGAAAGAGAGGAGTTTAAATGTGTTTGAGATGAAATGCCTGAGAAGTATGATAGGGGTTACTAGGCTAGAGTGAGAAATGAGGAGGTAAGGAGAAGAACAGGGGTGGAAAGGGAGTTGGGAGATAGGGTCGAAGAAAGAGTATTGGGATGGTTTGGACACATGGAAAGAATGAGTGAAGAAAGATTAGTAAAAGAGGTGGGAGGGGTGAACATGAGGAAGCGAGCTAGGATGAGATAGATGGATGGGGTAAAAGGGGCATTGGGAAAGAGGGGGATATCGATTGACATGTGTAACAATTCATAGATCTATAAGTATATGTACATATATAACACTGGTTTGTATGTATTTTCTTCAAGTTCCTATGATATTGACATACAAAATTTGTGCAGTATGCTTATACATGGTGGACTTCATGAAAAAGTTTTATAGAAAATTTATCTATAAAAATAGCAGGCATGACAACATACTGCATAGATTGCCGTCTAATTTAAACATTCTTTGAGTCATATTAGACTTGTGTACAACTCAGAATCCAGACACTTAACGTATAACAATTACATTTAACAACCCAGCACCCGTAACCAGTAACAGAAAGACTTTTTATGTATCCAGAGGAGTTTATAACCTTGAGTGATACCACACGTCCTCTGACTATTCTTTGAGTCACATAAGACTTGTTTACAACTACGCATCTAGGCTAATATATAACAACTACATATAAGAGCAAAATTGAATATTGGGTCCTAAAGGAGACAGTGCCTTTGTGACACTGTAATCACGCTGTAGGCACTAGCCTCTAGAGCCATGGAGGTCACCAGGCTAAATGTTAGTTCAAACTCGGGAAACCAACTTGGATGTTGCGCTCGGCCGCGCATAATTGGAGTTCTCTGTCTTATAATGCGGACCTGACAACTTTGATGGTCAACTCGGCAAATGGGTATAAAATGCGTAAATAATTATTATTTCATATAATATTTATATTTGTTTTAGTTTCACAATGGCTCTCAATTTATGTATCTAATTATATATATATATGTATATATATATATATATATATATATATATATATATATATATATATGTATATGTATATACCTTTTCTATTCCCTCGTTTGTCTTCTCAATAATTTATATACTTATTCAGCTCTTTACCAATTATTTTCCTACAATCTATTATAAATAACAAGCAATAAAACGCTTATTGAACTTAGAGATGAAATTTGATACGTACAAAGTAAGAAATAGAAAAGATTTCAATACATATTATATATGAATATATATATATATATATATATATATATATATACATATATAGATATATACACACATTTATAAACACATATCTGTATATGTATACTATATATATATATATATATATATATAAATATATATATATATAAAAACACACACACACACACACACACACACACACACACACACACACACACACACACACACATATATATATATATATATATTATATAAATATATACACACACACATATATATATACACATGTATATATACACACACACACACATATATATATATATATACATATATATATATTTATATATATGTATATATACACACACACATATATATATATATATATATATATGGTTGCCACCTGATACATTTAAACACAGCTTTGTATCTCTGTCATTTAGTCTGAATATGTAATATACGAAAGTACTTACTATCTACAAGTTTCCCTTCTGTGGTTATTTTGCATTGATATATATATATATATATATATATATATATATATATATATATGTATATATATATATATATATATATATAAAGGGTTACCTTTCTCTCATTCTGTAGGGTGAGGAGTCGATCTATCAGGCACTCAATTTCGATTCTCTTACTTTCAGGATGAGGCCGGCGAATGAAATGGCAGTTAAGTCCTATATTTAGGAGTTTCTCTTGCTGACTGGATAGGATGGTGGTAGAGAGGTTGATGAAACCTTGAGCAGGCCTCTCGTTTCTTACAGGTCCTCGGTGTAGTGTGGTGAGCTTCTTCTGGATTCTGGTGTAAGCAATCCATTGTTGGTGATGTTCGTATTCAACAAGGTGCCCAGTTCCTGCTTGTCTTATATGCTCTTGGTCTGTGGCAAAAGTGGCCCACAAGGCGGCTTTTTCTTCATTGACTTTTTGAACGTGATCATGGGCATCTTGCAGTCTCTTCTTAAGGGTAATGGTAGTACTATCGCGGTTACCTGTGTGTCGGCTATTGATACTTCTGGGGCACAGGTTTTCTCTAAGGCAATTCTGGTTGAAATCATCTGCACTAGTTGGTTTAACAATCTTCAAGACTGTATTCTTTAATTTGGAGAATACTTTCCTATTAGCAACTGAGAGGGACTGGAAGTAGTCATTCATGACTCTCAAAAGAATATACGCAGAGTATGCCAACTGGGGTACTTTTTGCCAATATGTATATGGCCCAGGTGGAAGAAAGGACTTTCAACAATAACCCCCCTCCAGGAATATATGCGAGATACATAGATGACATCTTCATCACCACTACTACCGACGAAGAAGTTCCTCACATGATTACTGCTCTTGAAGGTAATTCCAGCCTGACCTTCACCTGTAAACGCAGTGTAGAAGGGTTCCTCACCTTCCTAGATGGGGACATCTCTATACAAGAACAGGGCTTCAAGACTAAGGTATACACTAAAGCCACCAACGTGGGCCGCCGCCTTAATGCCAGGGGAGAATGTCCTGTTTCATACAAGATATCCGTGATATCTTCCTATGTGAAGAGGGCCCTTACCCACTGTAGTAGCTGGACTGAGATCCACAGAGAACTCGACCGCATCCGCCAGCTCCTTACCAACAGCGGCTATGCAGACCATCTCATCGAGAAAGTCATACAGAAAAAACTGGACCAGTTTGCAGACCCAACCCAGCTGCCCACCCCTCCCAAGGAGAAAATCACCCTTTACCACCAAAATTATTTTTCATGATCGGTACCGCGAGGAGTGTGATGCCCTTAGGAATATTATCAAGAGAGGAGTCACCCCAACTAATAGAAATACCATCATAGACTTGAAAATATTCTGCAAACCTAACCTCATTAGTTCCCTGATAATGAGGAATAGCACGGCGCCCAGAGTCCCGAGTGAGGCTACCACCAATGTTGTTTACAAATTTTCGTGTCGGGAGGGCCGCTGCGACGTCGCCTACAATCCCATAGAAACCAGGGGTCAATTTTCCAGCATTTCACTGAAATAAACAACATGATGCCTCCTCTACAGAAACTACTAGACCAAACGGAAATTCTTCACAAGGAGTCTGTCTTCAGGACAAAATCCCACCCTCTTGGCTCCCAAACAAAACTCCACCCCCTTGGCTTCCGGACAAAATCTCATGCAGCCCCTCTCGGCCAATGAGGGGCCAGTATCCCGCCTGAGCTAGGCAGGCTGAGCCTTATAAGCCAGCCCATCCAACCAGTGGTCATTATTCCTTGGAAGAAATTTCAACATAGCAGAGCATCTTACAAAGCAGTCCTCACCCTGAAGACGCCTCACGACGAGGCGATAAACTATAGTTTCGGTGGAGTCAATAGTTGTTCAATACTATTACTATGCAAAAATATACCAGTTGGCATGCACTGCGTATATTCTTTTGAAAGTCATGAATGACTACTGCCAGTCCCTCTCAGTTGCTAATAGGAAAGTATTCTCCAAATTAAAGAATACAGTCTTGAAGATTGTTAAAGCAACTAGTGTAGTTGATTTCAACCAGAATTACCTTAGAGAAAACCTGTGCCCCAGAAATATATATATGAATATATATGTATATATATATATATATATATATATATATATATATGTATATGTATATATATATATATATATATATACATATATACATATATATATATTACATATATGTGTGTATAAATACATGTATGTATATATATAAATATATATATACATATATATATGTGTATATCTATATATATACATATATATATATATATATATATATATATATATATATATATATATATATATATATATATATAGTTTCCAAGTCTAAAATCTTTAATTTATTGCTGGCATAATTCATTGGTCGTACACTTTACCCTTCAGATACATAGAGAGCCTATTAGGATTTTATTATACGTACCAAGTACTTTTCAACGAATCATAATACGTGTTTTTATTTAATCATCATGATCTTTGGTCACTTTTACCATCTGGCCTAAATAATTACTCTGCACCTTCATCAAGACTCTCATCATCAATTATAATTGTGTTTAACATTAGTTTGGTTTTAATGTTATTCATTTTTAAACTTATTTTGAGACTTTCCTTGTTCAAATCATTCAGCATATCTTGCAAGTGTTCTGCTCTCTTTTAAATATGAATAATGTCATCCGGAAATTATAAGTGGTTTAAATATTCACCATTATTCTTCAAACGCTTCTCTTCCCTACTCAATCTTCTGAAAATCTTTTGCAACCAAGCTGCATAGAATTTGGGTGAAATTGCATACCCGTGCTGTACTTCTTTCTCGGTCTTGATTTTTTCTGTATCTTTATGTAGCCGTAATACTGCGGTACCTTACGCATAAATCTTTTCTAGAATCCTTACGATCTGTTTAGTTGTTCCCTGCTTACATATTTGTATATATTCTACCGAGTCAAAGGCCTTCTCGTAATCTACTAAAGCTAAACAAAGAGGTATATTGTATTTTGTCGTTTCTCGATTAGTTGGTTCATTGACTGCAAAAGATCTAGAGTCGAATATTCGTTCTTAAAACCTGCCTGTTCTCTTGGTTGGTTTCCATCTAAAATTTGACTTAGTCTATTTGTAAGGATCTTGGTGAACATGTTATTTATATATGATAGCAAGCTAATCGGTCGATAGTTACAAAGATCCTTCTGGTCTCCGTTTTCATAAAGCAAATTCAATATAGTATTATACCAGGATTCTGGAACGTTTCCTTGACGTATGCATTGTAGGGCACTACGTTGTGGTCTCCCAAGGATTTCCGTTAGTGATCAAATCAACTGTTAGTGACTTGCTGCATTTGCTGGTTCTTCGAGTTAAAAAAAATATATATATTTAGGTTACCAGATTCCTTAACAATCATCACTTGAGTGTCTCTGGTTAAGAAAGTGAGGAGTAAGGATTACAGATCTCCTACCATATTTTTTCTTTGTCAGTTTTTATGTACTGTTGCGATGATACAATTGTCTCAAGTAAAATGTTCAATCATCTATTAATTTATCCGTTTATGGATCTAAGATTGCTTGTATAATTATTTGGCTATCTAGACACGAGTACATCACAAAAGAGTAGTTAAGATTGTACAAAACGAACACCAAATAGTTAAAGACAAATAAATTATAAATAGAAATGTGTTGAAGGAATGTTATTACGAGCCTCTCATTGCCTGAGGAGAGCGACTTTGAGGTGATATAAGAGGAACTTCCGAGGGATCTACCCCTGACATTACTTAAAGACTAAAATAAATCAATAAATCATACAAATTTTTCTTTTCCTTGTCTGGTTTAATTTGATAAAATCTGTTTAATTTTTCCTACAGATGAATGTGATTGGCTGATTATGGAGGTCGTGAACACATAGGAATGGGGTTAGTGAGTGGAATGTGATCGCCAAGTTTAATGAAATGAGAAACTGGTATACTTCCTTTGAATGGATTAATTCATGTCATTGTCGTCAAAATTTGTCTAAACTAACAGTTCACTAAACCTGTATACTTACACTGACATGTGTAAAAAAATATAACAGGTTGATAATGAATATATTGATAAATAACTAAACATAGCTAAGTAAATAAGTATAAAAAATTATAAATAAATAAATAAATAAATGAATAATCAAATAAGTAAATAGATAAATAAATAAGAAGTTCAATATATAACCAAATAAATACACCAATAAATAAATGAATAAATGAATGAATAAATGCTTAGATAAACAAACAGATAAATACAAAAATGAATATAGAAACAAGTAAACAAAAATAGAAAAATGAAAGGATAAACATAGATATAAATAATTTGTTAAATAGGTAAATGAAAAATGACCAAATAAAGAAGTAAATATATAAATATGGATGCCAAAATTATAAACTTATTATTGAATATGCCAAAAGGAATGAACCAGACATTTCACTGGTCCCTCAACTTAAAAAGTAAAATGAAATCTAGCCCTTCTTCCTGGTCGGTTTAACGAGATTGTTTACAGCTTCGGTCGATACGGCTTCAAATGAGCGGCTTAATCAAATGAACGACATGGATTTAGTTAGAGAAATTTGCTGAAAGAAAAAAAAAAACGTGAGATATGATGTGTTTAGCCTTGTACTCACGAATTGGATCCAGGTTTGGATCCAGGACGACTGTTGTTGGTACCATCTCCCAACTGATGATTTTCCAGATACATCAACACCCTCGTCTTTATCTGGAGGTGCAACCTCAGTGGGATGGTATTTGGTCTCCGGAACGGGTCCAAGCTCTCCCTCTACCAGCTTTAACTATTTCCTACCATTTGTTTACATATAAAGGGAGATGACAGCTTTTGACTGCTCCCCTCATTCTTCTCCAGGGACCGCGTTGGTTCACTCACACGGTCCCTCCGAGCAAGATCCCATGCAGCCACCTCCCTCCCCATTTCAAGGGACTCTCGACAATTTCGACCTGTCCTAGCCATGAATTCTGTAAACGGCCCCTTTGACAAAAGTTAAACGTTTCTTCCATAGTGGTTGCTAGTTACTGTGGGGCTGCTACGTGGTTCTTGTCAATAGACATCAAGACAACACTTATTACTTTTGTCACTTAAACGAGTCTTATACAATGGGCAGAAAAAATGCCTTCGACCGCGTCTGAGCACCTTCATGTAAAAGATCCTCTCTATTTCTAATGATTACAGACATTTAGCTTTTTCAATATCACTCATGACTTGCTCATTCGCTCCAGTGTGTTGCTAAGCCGAAGGAAAGGCGGAGTTGGTCTGCGTCGAATGGACGGCAGGGTTTACAGAGCGAATCAAGTTATATAGTTGAAATTGATCACAGTTGGGAGAGGGAGGTGGGAGATAAGAAACAGGATTAGTATTATCATCACTCGCACGTCTACCTTTACGGACCTTATTGTTGTTATCCATAACACAATTATAGTAGTCATTAGTATTACCAGTATGATTATTGTGGTGGCTCTGTGTGTGATGATTCCAGTGTGCTATAGTGCGACATCATCAGTACCGTTCATGTGACGGTTGGATCGATATCTTGATATTGATATACTATGACATCCATTAGATTAACAATTATCTCGGTACCCTATTGTATACATTCCTCATGTAGAGAACTGACTGAAATTTTAGTAAAATCCCTCTGGACCAGAATCACGCAGCTTTCTTTCATGAGCAAAAAGAATGATCACTTTTTATGATACGCCTAGTTATTCCTCGTTTTCATTATCCTAAGACGGGTAAGGATTCTGGGAAAATGAAGGCAAGAAAGAAAAGACACAAGATTCACTACATATGACAGTGGCTTATTTTGTAACATCTTGTTTTGACAAACAGTGAAATAATATATACAGCATATATATATATATACATATATATATATATATATATATATATATATATATGCAAAACAAATCACTAAACACACGTGATAACAGTACTTGCATAAAACACTTGGATAACTAAACAAATAATTACCAAACTTTTTCGTCTATATAAGACATCATCAGGGTACAAAGAATACAGAAAAATGACCAAAAGTCGCAATATGTACATAGTGGCAGAGAAATTGGGAAAGGTATGTTACCCGACTCCAGAAGAATTATTAAAATATTTTTGATAATAAAGTTATCTACGTTATACAAACCTAAGCTTGTATAAGTTAGACAACTTTATTATCAAAAATATTTTAGATAATTCCTCTGGAGTCGGGTAACATGGGATCTTTCCCAATTCTCCTGCCACTATGTAAATAGTACGACCTTTGGTCATTTTCCGTATTCTTTGCAACCTGATGATGTCTTGAATAGACGAAAACCTTCGGTATTCATTTATTTTATTTTGGAAGTGGTTTCTTTAGATATACTATATATATATATATATATATATATATATATATATATATATATATGTATATGCATGTGTTGTTTAAGTCGACAGCATTAAAGAGGTTGTTAATCTTCTTAAGGGTATTCTCCAGCTTTCTAACCAATACTCTGCCATTTGGAGGGTGGGCATAAACCAAGTTGGCAAAATGATTCATTTATTCAACGTTTCGTCTGGAAGGAGACATCTTCAGGAAAATCTGTACCATAAATATTACCGACATACAGAAATAAGGACAAAGGGTGTTAACCTAAACAAAAGTTCACAATTATTGAAATAGACAACTATAAATCAGCAATAATTCAAATCCTATGTCGATACATGGGCCGTTGGGGACCACTACTTACAAAATTAAAGGTCCAATGAAATGACGAAGAAATGACCTTTAATTTTGTAAGTAGTGGTCCCCATGTATGAGCGGAGAAAGTGAGTGCCCCAAAAAGTACAGAATCTCCAATATCAGCACCCTTTTCAGAAGAGCTCTTAGCCATTGTTCTTCTTGGTCAGATACCCAGTGGGAGATAGATAGAATCCACCAAATTCTAATCAATAATGGATACTCCAACAATGAAGTCCAATCTACACTCAAAAGAGTTATTGACACCTGGTACCAAGAACCTCATCACACTGCCACAGAATATGAAGGAATTACACACCGTATATTCTATAAGTCCCAGATGTCCAATAAGTATAAAGATGATGAGAAAATAAGAAAAACATTATTAAAAGAAATGTGACCCCCACTAAAGGACATGACAAATTATCACTCATCATTTATTACAGGAACAAGAAAACATCTCTAATTCTGAGAAACCACACCGCCCCAAAACCTCATGGAATACGTCAATCCCACGTAGTGTACAAATTCACTTGCCCAGAGAAGGACTGTACGCCCCTATCTACCTACGTGGGAAGGACAGCTACCACCCTGTCTAGAAGAATCACCCTTCACCTACAACAAGGAGGACCTAAACAGCACCTCTGGACCCATCACAGATGCCATCTCGACAGGGAAACCGTGACACCTAATACAGAATTCGTCGCAAAGGAGAAGGGCCTCCAACGTCTGACCATCTTGGAGGCTGTGATTATAAAAGATTTACAACCCATTATTAATGTACAAACGAATGATTTCTTCCTCCTTCCCAGCATGAAACCTACACGTAGGAGACATTTGTTCACAAAAATAGAGCCACCGGATGGGAGAACACCCACACACAGACAACCCATAGAGGTTCAAAACGAGCACCCCGTAGAGGACAAAATGTCATGCCTTAGACGATCGGCTAGGCTGAGGAATCAACCAAATAGCGCCAGCCAAGCAGAGGAGAGTCATTAGCGATCTCTCCAAGTTTTGTCTTTATTAATTTTTATATCCATCATAGACATACTCCCCTACATTCCAACTGAAGATGCAGAACGATCTGCAAAACGTCTTGGATTTATTCTACTGTGTTTTACTTTTCATTTATTTTGTGCATAACATAGACTTCTGTGTTAATATAAGTTCCCAATGTCAATTGGAAATTTGCTTCTTCCCCTCTCTTTTCCTCAGAAATCTACTTTCCGAAAGCTAGAAATCTTACGAAAGAAATTAATTTCTAATGAATTTTCTGTCGTTTTCACCAGAATATTATATATATTTATATATATATATATATATATATATATATATATATATATATATAGAGAGAGAGAGAGAGAGAGAGAGAGAGAGGGAGAGAGAGAGAGAGAGAGAGAGAGAGAGAAAGACAGAGAGAAAGAGTGACAAAATAAAATAAAAGGAAAGAGAGAGAGAGCGAGAGAGCGAAAGAGGGAGAGAGAGAGAGAGAGAGAGAGAGAGAGAGAGAGAGAGAGAGAGAGAGAGAGAGAGAGAGAGAGAGAGAGAGAGAGAGAGAAAGAGAGAGAGAGAGAGAGAGAAAGACGAAAAAGTCAGACAGAATTATGGTCAAACAAGGACAAACAGACAGACAGGCAGGCAGGCAGGCAGGCAGGCAAGCATCCAGGCAGACAGAAATAAATGCCTGCCTGCATGAAAGCGACGTGCGAGGGAAAGGAAATGTACTGGGAAAAGGTGTTAAAAGAAAACAGATGCCGGGAACAATTATTCCTCTCGACCTTTCGAGCCCCCGCCCTCGCTCAATGTCGTTGTCGGGTTCCCAAAGGAAAACATTGACATTACAACACACTTGCATGACGTCATACGAGTGGCATCACTTGCTCATAGAGGGAAATAATATCACTTCATCATATACTCTGTGACGTCTTTATCAACTTTGGGTCATTTGGTGAGGGGGAGATTAGTTAGCTGAGGAAGTTGGGATAGTAAGGGGAGAGTTCGGAGGAGAAAGACAGGTAAGTGAAAGAGACATTTGAGGTGAAGCATTGATTAAGAAGAAAGGGATACGCGCCGATCCCTTTCGGTTTTATCAGAAGACTTTATTCACCTGAGGGTAGGCACTCTCATCAGGAAAAATGGAATACCCCTTTTTTCCTGATGAAGGGTCTGAATTCGTCTCCCTTCGATCGTGCATCGGGAGAGCAACTTCGGCAAATCCTCTGCGGGAATCTCGGTTTTATACAGTTAAGTCTTACATTCTGAGTTGGTTAGGGTCTCGGTGGGGTCGGGTCTCGTTTTCCTTCGGATCCACCTCTAAGTCAAATAAAACCGTCTAGCATTAGAGAGAATAGATGTATCTAAATACTGCGTCGTGTTGAAATTTAATAACTACATATCCACGCATTAATCTATCTTATTCGTTTCTTTATTTATTTATCAATTAACTTATTTATCTATTTATTAATTTGTTTGCTTGTTTTTTCTTTTTATTTATCTGTTTATTTAATTTTTGTGAGGGAGAGTGAAGGGTAGAGCTGGCCATTTTATTCGGTGGAGTAACCGCGCTGGAAAGGTGAAGGAAGGGTGAATTCGGGTAAGCATTGGTGGAGACATGAGCGATGGGAGAGTAGTGGCAGAGATGGGGGATTGCGTGCGGTGTGTGACAAAGGCAGAGTATTCTAAAAGGCACTGGAGAAACGGATCGAATGGAGAGAATGGAGAGAGACCTGGAGGGAGAAGAAAATAGAAAGAAAAGGAAGAGAGAAAGAGGGAGAGGTAAGGCGAAGGAGGAAGAGAGGAATTAGGAAGAACAGAACTAAAGAATAGGGAAAGGTATAAGATAAATACCGAAACGAATAGAGAAGAAAGTATATAGAGAAGAGGGACGCGGGGAAGAAGATAAGATGAAGAAAATAGAAAGAAAAAAGATATGAGGCCCAGGAGGAAGACAGGAACAAGAAGGAAGTAAAGAGTGAGGGAACGTAGATTATTCTAAA
>NC_134787.1:73285813-73290813 GCF_046742065.1 Oratosquilla oratoria | reverse complement strand
GGAAGGCATAACATATAATGGGGGCCCGTCGGGATCCTCTTACCCGAACAAAAACTAAGAAGGTGTGAGATATACGAGCGAAACGTAATACATAAGTTACACTTGCATTCCCACAACCATCGAAATTGTCCATCTGTCCGGTAAACTTGCAACTCAGTACCCCAATACAGTAATTCAGTTAATGGTAAATACGTCATTGCACATGACCACGTTAAACTCTTACAGCTGTAAATTTCGTAAGAGTACTGAAGTAGGATCCGTTTAGGATACGTGTATTCTATCCTACTTACGGCATGTAGTTTTGGTTAATGTATTCTGTCCCAAAGATTTATAATATTCGTGGGAGTCGAGTATTATGATTCTACTTGTATCTCTTGTCCGGTATACCACGTAAGCGAACCAAGCGTTCTACCATTATGAGTAGTAACTGTTAGCGAGTAAAAATTTCGCGATGTCAGAACTGAATATCGAAAACTTTGTTGAGAACCCCTCGGTGGAAGAACTGATAATTCAGAACCCAAATAAAGAATGTCTGAAAGAAATAGCAACAAGATGGGAATTAACTTATCCAGCGAACATTAGTAGAACTGAATTAGTTCAACTAATATTGAGTCACATAGATCAGTTAAAGAAAACGGAAAACGAAGACGGAGAATTTGAACGCTTAGAACAAATAGTTGCAGCCAAATTAGACATTAGCCCTACGAAAGAGATTCAATTAGACCCTCTAGAGTATCAGATACTTGAAAGGAAGATGAAGCATGAACTGCAAATTAAGGAACTCGAAGTGCAGCGTGAAAAAGAGCAAAGAGAGCATGATAAAGAGCAAAGAGAGCATGATAAAGAGCAAAAAAGAGAGCAAAGACAACACGAACTTGAAATGAAACGACTCGAACTATCGACTCCATCAAATTCAAGTAAGTTAGATCTTTTGCAGTACACCAAACTTATTCCCTCTTTCTCAGACGAGAATCCAACCTTATTTTTTCGAGAATTTGAAGATGTAAGTAAACATTTTGCAATTCCCCAAGCAGATTGGATATGGTTAGTTAAACCAAAGTTGTCCACAAAAGCGTTACAAGTATGTAACAATCTGGAAAATAACACTGATTACGAAACGGTCAAACAGACAATTCTTTCCGCTTATGAAATTTCCACCGAAGGTTATCGACAAACATTTCGAAATTCAAACAAACTTAGCCATCAGACATATATGGAATTCGCGTCAGACAAACTACGAGCGTTAAGAAAGTGGATTAAATCGGCATCAGCCGATAATCTTGAGAAAGTAGTGAACTTGATCGCGTTAGAGGAATTCGTGCGTAAAATTCCTCACTACTTGAAAATTCACATTGTTGACAAGGAGGAATTTGACCTTATGAAAGCAGCCAAATTGACTGATACCCTCTCATTGATTCACAAAAATGTTGGAAAGGACAGTAACCGCCAACAACCTCATGTAAAACCAACTAGTGGTAGTAAAGATGGGAAAATTGATAGCCCTAGTTTCCCTCTTTGTTTCTTCTGTAAGAAACCAGGACATGTAATTGCAAATTGCCCAGACCCAAAATGTAAAGTAGCTCAAAAGAATATAAAATCTGTAACTTCCTTTAACCATTCTACTGCCAATTCTGTAGATCCTTTTCAGCCCTTCCGTTCAACGGGAACAGTATCACTTGGTACAGACCACGTACAACACAACATCCGAATAGTACGGGACACAGGAGCAGCACAGTCCCTGCTACTTCAGTCAGCACTGCCAGGAGTCCAACGTAATTATACAGGAGAACGTGTATACTTGCAGGACTTCCACAATCCCTTCTCAGTACCTCTGGCAAAGGTGCACCTGAACTGTGGACTCATCAAGGATACTGTCTCCGTAGGAGTAAGTGAAACGGCAACCCTACCTGTTCCTGAAGCAGATTTTATACTAGGTAACGATCTAGCAGGAGAACTAGTCCATCCTCCTTTAATTGTTTCTACTTCTCCCCTACCATATAACCCAACTTCTACCATAGAGCAAACCCAACCCAACCTATTTCCAACCTGTGCTATCACACGATCCCAAGCGCCAGCTAACCAACCAACTCTTACCTCTCCAACCACCCCAACCACCCCGCTTACACTACCCTCTGAGCTGAGCATCAAAGAGGCTCAACAGAACGACCCTTCATTAGCTCCCTTGTTTAATAGAGTTATTCCCAAGGAGGATATCCTACATACTCCTTCCTTTTATTTGCACGAAGGAATACTAATGAGATTGTATAAACCTCGTCACCTTTCTGATGATGATACCTGGGCAGAATGTCACCAAATTGTTCTACCTGTTAACTTGAGGACTCAGGTAATAGAGATTGCTCATGCTGGACACTCAGGACACTTAGGTATTAAGAAAACTTATTTACGACTCTTGTCAGAATTCTTTTGGCCTGGCATGAAAGCAGAGGTAAGTAAATTCGTTAAATGTTGCCACACTTGCCAAATAGTAGGCAAGTCAAACGAGTCTATTCCTCCGTATCCCCTTCAACCCATTAAAGTTCCTAGTGAACCCTTTCAGAAACTAGTAATTGACATTGTAGGCCCGTTGACTAAAACCAAGAAAGGTAACCAGTACATTTTAACAGTTCTTTGTCCCACTACCAGGTACCCTGAAGCTTTTCCTTTAAAGAATATTTCTGCTAAGAGTGTAATTAAGTGTTTAACTCACATGTTTACTTCCTTTGGTATTCCTCAGGAAATACAGTCAGATAGAGGTTCGAATTTCACTAGCAAACTCTTTACCCAAGTCCTCAAGGAATTAAATGTTAAACAGTCTCTGTCTACAGCGTACCACCCCGCCAGTCAGGGAGTTCTAGAACGATGTCATCAAACGTTAAAGAATATGCTACGTAAATTCTGTTACGAGGAAGACCGTGACTGGGATGAGGGATTGCCTTTCCTCCTCTTTACGCTCCGTGAAACACCATCCGAAGCTCTGGGTGTTTCTCCCTTTGAATTGTTATATGGAAGGAAGGTAAGGGGACCCCTCAAGGTAATCAAGGACCATATCATATCTTCTTCTACCTCACCTTTACAGTCTGTTAACCAGTATATTGTTTCCCTTAAGGATAACCTAGCCAGAATTCATTCCTTTGCCTTGAAGAACCTTAAACATGCACAAAGTAAAATGAAGGTTAATTTTGATCAGAAATCTCGTAAGAGAGAATTCAAGGAGGGAGATATGGTTCTTGCATACATTCCTATCTCTGGACAGCCTCTTCAAGCTAAATACCATGGTCCTTATAAAATTCAGAAAAAGATGTCAGAATATAATTACGTACTAGAAACCCCTGACAGACGTAAAACTACTGAACTTGTTCATGTTAACTTTCTTAAGGCATACCTTGCCAAAATACCACTAGACAGTTCAGTCAAACCATTGGTTTCGCTAAATCATGGTCCCAGTAAAATACCTATGTCAACCGACCGTCCACGAGTCCACGAACCAACGTTGCCACATTTCGATCCTCCCACAGTCGGCAACAACAGCGACATCTTGAACAACCTACTTTCGTACCTTAACCACTTGAATCCTGATCAAGCTAAGGAAATTTCTGAAATTATTTCTAGTCACAGATCCTTGTTCCGAGATAATCCTGGCCGTTGTAACCTGACGTCCCATAAGATTCAACTGTATCCAGGAACTTCTCCTAGCCACCAGCACCCGTACCGACTGCATCCCCAAAAGAAGCTGAACTTTGACGTCCCCCTCGTTCTCCAGACGGACGCAAGTGATCAAGCCGTCGGAGCTGTTCTACTCCAAGAACATGATGAGATATTGCATCCTGTCGCGTACCACTCGGCTCAACTAGATAAACACCAAAGGCAGTATTCGACCACCGAGAAGGAGCTACTGTCTATCATCTCTGCCCTGCGGAAGTTCGAATGCTACGTAACACCCAGCTCGACCCCTTTACGGATATTCACGGACCACAATCCGTTAATATTCCTTGAACGGAACAAGAACAATAATAGGAGGCTATTACGTTGGTCCTTGTTCCTCCAACAATACCTCCTCGATATAAAATTTATCAAGGGTTCTGAAAACCTCCTTGCTGATGCCCTTAGCCGTCCTGATTAGAACTCCCAACTCGTCTGTTCTCCTGAGTTGATGAGTTCTAGGGGGGGGGGGGTGATGGCCCACCATCCTCCATGTATATAAAATGTCTGTATCTGTATGTCAATCTTTAATTGTAAGATAATTATGTATGTACTGTAAATTGCTTGTATACGTTGTGATGGCCCACCATCCTCCATGTATCTAAAAATATCTGCATCTGTGTTATCCTGTACTTGTTAGGTAATTACGTATGTACGGTAAAAACTGCTTGTATACTTTATGGGATCTACTCTCTCTAAGCCGACGGACGTGAAAACCAGTTCTGTCCGGCTCATCCTTCGCCTTCCTCCCGTCCTCGCCAACTGTATATAATGCATCGACCGGCTCCTAGCGGAGACTATTTCGCTGGCGAGCGGCGCGTAACTTAATCTCTCCCATATTGCTTTTGCTCCAGTACCGTGGCGTCACCACGTAATCTATATTCTCATGACTTGGTTTTCGGTGGAGGAATTAATTGTCAATTGATTAATTTTGTCGTTGTAAAGTTCTTATATTTGTTTTGTTGGCTTTTTGTTATACATTAAATTAGTTATTTATGTTAACTTCCGTTTGGATTTGCCTTACCCACATCAAGGCCACTAAGTACGAACCCCTCCTAGACATATTTCCTTATATCCTCACGGGAGGCATAACAATATACATATGTATATCTATATATATATATATTTATGCATATATATATATATATATACATATATATATATATAAAATGTGTATATATATATGTATTTATATATACATATATATAGAAATATATATAAAAATATATGAATGTATGTTTGCATGTATATGTTTTACATATAAAGCCTATTAATGCAACGAGGGTTCGCAGACACTGACC
>NC_134787.1:73265813-73275813 GCF_046742065.1 Oratosquilla oratoria | reverse complement strand
GTCTTTCTTCACTCATTCTTTCCATGTGTCTAATCCATCCCATTACTCTCTCGTCAACCCTATCTCCCAACTCTCTTTCCACGCCAGTTCTCCTCCTCACCTCCTCATTTCTCACTCTATCCACCCATGTAACCCCTATCATACTTCTCAGACACCTCATCTTAAACACATTCAAACACCTCCTCTCTTCCTCTCTTATGATCCATGTTTCTGCCCCATACAGTGTTTTCGGCACAATCACTCCTTCATACAATATCCTCATAGAATCCATTTTCAAATGTCTATTTTTCATTTAACTTTTTAATCCCCCAGGGTATTTACTCGCTTCTCTCAATCTACATTCTACCTTCACCTCCATTTCTCCCTTTCCTGCCACATATGCACCCAATTATTTAAAACTATTCACTTCCTCCAGTCTCTCTTCCTTAATACTCACTTCAAGTCTGGTGCCAGTTTTTCCCCTTGTACATCTCATCACCTTACATTTACCCGTACCTATCTTGAGCTTCCTTCTTTCACACACCTTCCCAAACTCTGTCACTAACTTCCTCAGTCCCTCCTATGATCCTGCTACAAGTGCAATGTCGTCAGTAAACAACAACTGGCTTATCTCCCACTTTTCTCCATTTTCTTTAACCATTTCCAATCCTGATCCACTACCTTTGCATTCACTTTTCGCACCACCCCATCCAAGTATAAATTGAACAGCCATGGCGACATAACACATTCCTGACGAAGTCCCACCTTTACCTCAAACCACTCACTCTCTCCATTTCTAATCCTAACACAAGCTCTACTACTATCGTAAAAACTCTTGACTGCTCTTAACAGCTTTCCTTCTATCCCATATATCTGCAATACCCCCCACAGTTTCTTCCTGTTACCCTGCCATAAGCCTTTTCCGGATCCATAAAAGCCCAAAATACATCCTTACATTTTCATTTACATCTTTTTATTACTTACAAATTTTCTGTCATACTCTTACCCCATTTCACATCTGCTCTCCTCTTTATCTTTATCTAATACTTTACTTATTTTTTCTTTGTACCTCTCATATGGTTCCCTCATCCTATTTTGTAACCAATCTGTGAAAGCTCGCTTCTTCTCTTCTACAACCTTCTTTGCTTCCTCATCCCACCACTCACTACCCTTCCTTCTATTTCCACCCATCCTCTTTGTTCCACACAACATCTTTGCACACCTTGTGACTCCCTCCTTGAACCATCACCGTTCCTCCTTAACTCCTAGTTCTATTCTATCATTTACTCCCTCCCACTCCTCTCTTTTTCTTTATCATTTAAGCAGTTCACTCTACTTTCAACTTACCTTCCACCAAAAAATTATCTGATATTTCCTCATTTTCTCCCATTAGAACATGTACATCCGTAACAAATATGGAAGAAAAAACACAGTCACAGAAGAACAAAAAAATAAGTTGTTCCTTACCCTACAAAAGGTAAAATAATTTCCAAGTTCATCGGAAGAATAGGGATAGATGTCGTGCACTCCTCAGGACGAAAGACAAGGACATTTTGTCCAATAACCAGCATACGGGAGAGAAAAATGAAAACCGTGTGGTCTACAAGAGTGGCGGGTGCAATGCAGCCTCCTTCGAAGAAACATCACGAAGAATCAAAAAAAGATTATATGAATACAAGAATGACATGCGACATCACAAACTATCTAATTCATTAGTAAAACACGCTATGCAACACGGCCATATGCCCAATTGGAACAACACCAGAATCTTACACACTGGTATGAAAAAGACGACAAGAAAACCCACTGAAGCAGTATATATCAACACATCTAAATCATTAGTAATACACGCTACAAAATACGGCCATATGCCTAATTGGAACAACCGTGTAATTAATCAATGGAATAAACTTCCTGCAGAGGCAGTGCAATGTAGTTCAGTCCAAAGCTTTAAGATTAGTTTAGATAAACATCCAAGCAAGATACTGTAATGACTGTCATTTATTTTATATTATTTATTTTTGTTATCATTTGTCTGTTTGTTATCATTGGCTTGATTCCCATTTATTATTAGTTATATGTCAACTTATTATTATTTACTATTTACCTGTTTGTTTATTATCTAACTCTACCTATATTTTAATTTTTATTTATTATTATTTGCCTTATTATAGTTTTTATATATTCATTTATCTATTTATTTATTTATTCATAATCATGATTTTTTTCGCATCCTAACTTGATATGGACCAAAAGGTCTCCTCTCGGCATGCTCCACCTTTTTAATCCTTTGTAATTAGACTTAGGTGGTGTCAATATATTTGTTCAACGTATACTGTACATATAGATTATGTGGTGAAGAATACGTAAGATTACTAGACAAAAGGTTAGAACTGGGGCGTGAGGAAGGACATGGGACGTGAAGCATTCATTAATTGTGGATAAAAATATGTTTGTGACTGATTATGAGAGGAGACAAAGCAGTAATTGTCCGATTTTGGAAAAGTGTGTTAGAAAATGTTGCGATTGTTTGTGAGCAAAAATAAAGTGATGAAATTTACAAAGAATTACAACGATGGGAGATTGATTGAATAATGAGCGTAAGAGGCTTGAGTAACTAAAAAGTTTTAAGTATGTTGGGTCATATGTGACAGCAAGTTTATGAAAATATGTGAGGGGGGATAGATTATATAGTAAAAAAAAAGCAAGTATATGTCTGAATGGAATGGAAATGTTGAAAGAGATTTCTTTTAGGTGTATTTTTGATGTGCTTGGAGGAGAGAAAGTTGTACACATGAATAATTGTACTATTGAGCAGGGAAGATGAGGAAGATGACAAATGGATGAGATTAGGCAGCCCGATGGGATGTTCTCATCTGATTCATATTTTATTTAGAATGAATGAGGAGGGAGCAGAGTAGTCATAAAGTGAAGTGCTGGGGGAAAAACTACTCCAGCTGTTTGGGGCCCTTTCTCTTCTTTCCCTCCCCTCCTATCTCTCTTTCTGCGTGCGTGCCTGTGTGTTATCCCTAAAAAAGCGAAGGCTCAGAGGTGACTTGATACAGGTCTTTAAAATTCTAAAAGGAATTGATAAAATTAAAAGTGACAAAATTTTCTCACTGAATGAGAATCAGACAAGAAACAATGGTCTCAAACTGTACGGAAATATATTCAAATTGGAAGTGGGTAGAAACAACTTTGCCAAATGTGTATTTAATGAATGGAATAAACTTCCTACAGAGGCAGTGCAATGTAGTTCAGTTCGAAGCTTTAAGAATCTTTTAGCTAAACACCTAAGCAAAATGCTGTAATAATTATCATTTAATATATGTTATTTGTTTTGTTTTGTTATTATTTGTCTGTTTGATTCTCATTTATTATTAGTTATATGTCAATTTATCATTATTTACTACTTACATGTTTGTTTATTATTTAACTATACCTATGCATTTATTTGTGTATCTTATTTATTATTTACATCATTATAACTTTTATATATTCATTTGTTATTATTATGATTTTTTTCGCATCCGACCTAAATATGGATCAAAAGGTCTCCTGTCGGCATGCTCCGCCTATGTAATCCTTTGTGTGTGTGTGTTGGGGGGGGTTGTATGTGTGTGTGTGTGTGTGTGTGTGTGTGTGTGTGTGTGTGTGTGTGTGTGTGTGTGTGTGTGTGTGTGTGTGTGTGTGTGTGTGTGTGTGTAAATTTCTCGAATTCAATAGCTCGACTCTTAATTGATCGAAATTAATTGTTCAACAAATAATTTCTCAAACGGTAAATTGCTCGAAAGGTTGTTAACCCATTCAACTCCGATGACAAGATGTCTTGTCATTTGGTCAAATAAAACAAAAAATCATAAAACACCAAAATGTTTGATCAAACACCAGAAAAATATGACGTCAGTCCTCGCTTCGCTGCGAGCGAAGCGAGGATTGACGACATATTTTTCTGGTGTTTGATCAAACATTTTGGTGTTTTATGATTTTTTGGTTTATTTGACCAAATGACAAGACATCTTGTCATCGGAGTTGAATGGGTTAAAAAAGTAGTGAAGACTATCCAAAAGAAGGTAAAGGTTACATAATTTATTGTTAATTAAACAAGTGGTTATAATATATATATATATATATATATATATATATATATATATATTACATATATATATGTATATATATATACATATATATATATATATATATATATGTATATATATATATGAAATTACCAATATTTACTCTATTAGAATGAAATATTGTATGCAACGATTCTTAGGTATTCTTCTACATTTTGTTTCGTCATATTTTGATACACTATTCTGTAAATATATTGCGTAGTCATGGTGGTCCTTTCTACCCCCAGCAGTACTCACACCTCAAACACATTGTTCAATTTAGCCTGTCTATAAACATAATAGACGGATGATAAACACTTATTAATCAAGACTGTTATACCAGCCTCCAATTACATTGTTTATTTTCAGCATTCCTTCTGAAATGTAATCGAAACAGTCCATATTTCATATTCAAACTGAGTAGCACGTCGGCTGCATCTATACGGCTGCCCAATCCACGTGTCTTCAAAATAATCAACTATTCCTTGAAGTTCATCAGGACTTTTTTCGACTAGAAATTGAAACATTTCCACAACATTGGGTACAGGTATAAATGCCAACGCAGATAAGATCAAAATCATTGGTGTCGTACATTAACTTCGCACTAACTTTATTTTCTTATAAAGTCTTTGACAGAAATAACAAAAACAAAAAACAAAAAAACAAAATACCCACTACAATTAGACATTGAAAATTCTTGTTCTATTGCCTTAACCATGGCAAGTTCAAAATAAATCAATATTGTCAATGGCGAGAATGTAGGGAGTTTCTTTAAAAAATTTCAGGAGCCTCTTATGGGTTTCTTCGATTTTTTTAGGTAACAGTCCATATACAAGGTGTATAATGTTACCTGACTTCAATTTTAAAAGTTCCATCAGCGTATCAGTGCTCAGGACATGCTAAGATATCAAGATTGCTTTGGGTTGCAAAATTAATATATGAGGCGGTAAGGGGGAGATGGGCAGAGTATTTCAGGGAGCTGTTAAATGTAGAGGAGAATATGAAGGTTTTGGTGGTAAAAGTGGAAGGCACTAAGAAAATGACACTGATGGGTAAGGAAAATGGAGGAGAAATAAGAAAATATGATGTGCAAATAGTTATTAAAATGATGAGAGCAGGTAAGGCACTTGATTTAGATAGGTGTCATGCGGAGTGTCTCAAGAACGAAGGTACAGTAACATTGGACTGGCTAGAGAAGTTGTTCGATGTGTGTCTAAGGGAGGGTATAGTTCCTCTATACAAGGAAAAAGGAGACATATGTGTGTAGTAGTTTCACAGATATCAATTTCTTGAGTGAATTTTGGAAGGCTTATGGGAGGGCTTTAATTGAGAGGATTAGCAGGGGAACAAAAGGAGTGGTTGGTGACGAACAATATGGGTTTAGGTAAGGTAGGGTTTGTGTGGATCAGATTTTTGTAATATGACATATGTGAGAAAACTTTAGCAAAAGGTAAGTATGTTTTTTGAACCTTTATGGATTTGGAAAATGTTCATGACAGCGTAGACAAGAATTCATTGTGGGAGGTTCTCCAGGTACATGGGATAAGGGAAAAGCTCGGGCAGTCAAGAGTTTTACGACAATAGTAGAGCCTGTATAAGAATTAGAAATGGGGAGAGCGAGTGGTTTGAGGTAAAAGTGAGGCTTCGTCAAGGATACATTATGTCGCCATGGCTGTTCATTGTGCACATGGATGGGTTGGTGTGGGAGTTAATTCAAAGGTAATTGACAAGGAATTATAAATGGTGGAGGAAAATGGAGAAAAAATTTAAGATCAGCCAGTTGTTGTTTGCTGACAACACTGCGCTTGTGGCAGAGTTAGAGAGGGGGTTAAAGAAGTTAGTGACGGATTTTGGGAGAGTATGCAATAGGAGAAAGTTGAAGGTAAATGTGAATGATGAGGTGTACAAGGGGGAAGAGTGGCAGGGAGTTTGAAGGAAGTCTTAAAGGAGAGAGACTGAAAGAAGTGGATAGCTTCAGATACTTGGGGTCGCATTTGTTAGGAAAGGGAGGAGTGGATATGGAAGTAAACTTTAGACTGGGGAACTAAAGATAGTAATGAGGAATAGGCATTTGGAAATGAATGCAAAGAAGAGATTATATGAAGGGATGATTTGCCGACAGCACTGTATGGGGCAGAGACTTGAAATGTGAGAGAGGCTGAGAGGAAAAGTTTGAATGTGTTTGAGATTAAATGTCCGAGAAGTAAGATATTGGTTACAAGGCACAAGGTTAGATAGAGCGAGAAACGAGTTGAAGAGTAGAGCGGGGCTCAAAAAAGAGATGGCAGATGGGACTGATGAATAGGTACTAGGATGTTTGGGCACATGGAAAGGATGAGTAAAGAAAGATTAGTATAAGAGGTATGGAAGGCAGAGGGGAATGGAATGAACTTGAGGGGGGTTAACTGGGGATGTGATGGATGGATAGGGTGAAAGTGGGGTTGAGGAAGTGGGGAATGCCTCTTGACAAAGGAGGAAGCCAGGACATAGGGATAAGTGGAGAATGTCTAAGTATAAATGATACCGTGATGCAAGGAAGGAATAGGGTGGGGAATAGAGGGGTTAGGGAGTGGTTATGTGCGAGTGATATTTTGACACAACCCGAAGGGATTTTCCCAATCTTTTTTTATACACGAGGGAATGGAGAGGAGGTTACCGATCAAGTGAAACGGCCTTGATGTGGATATGTTGTGTCCTGCTACGTTGCTTCCGACCCAAGGCCGTGGGCGGGATACAGGGATGACTCGTCATCCATAAGGAGATAAAATGAGGAGGGGAAAGGGTGGTGGATGGGAGTGTAATTGGCCGAAATAAAATGGGCAGGAGTGGGTATATGCCTTTTGACTTGGCTACCTCTCTGGTCAGGAGGGAAAAAGCCTTTGCTACATAGATAAAAGTAATATCTATCCTTGAGGGTTAGAGATTTCCAGAAGTACTGAAATAGAAATAGAAAATAATGTTTAGAAAAAATGAGTAATTGACGATTATACAAATATATCAGAAGTATTCAAATGCTAAACAATTGCTTTCGAGCAATTCCATATCAAGCAAATGATCGTTTGAGATATTCTTTTTCGAGCAATTTACTGTCGAGCAATTGCTTTCGAAATATTTACCTAGATTCGTGTGTGTGTGTGTGTGTGTGTGTGTGTGTGTGTGTGTGTGTGTGTGTGTGTGTGTGTGTGTGTGTGTGTGTGTGTGTGTGTGTGTGTGTGTGTGTGTGTGTGTGTGTGCGTGTGTGTACGTGTGTGCATGTGTGTGTACGTGTGTGCATGTGTGTGTGCGTGTGTGTGCGTGCGTGCGTGTGTGTGTGTGTGTGTGTGTGTGTGTGTGTGTGTGTGTGTGTATGTGTGTGTGTGTGTAAGTGTGTAAGTGTGTGTATGTGTGTGTGTGTGTGTGTGTGTGTGTGTGTGTGTGTGTGTGTGTGTGTGTGTGTGTGTGTGTGTGTGTGTGTGTATGTGTGTGTGTGTGTGCGCGCGTTCGTGTGTGTGTGTGTGTGTGCGTTCGTGTGTGTGCGTTTGCGTGTGTATGTGTGTGTGTGTGTGTGTGTATATGTGTGTGTGTGTGTGTGTGTGTGTGTGTGTGTGTGTGTGTGTGTGTGTGTGTGTGTGAGTGTGTGTGTGTATGTGTGTGTGTGTGTGCGCGCGTTCGTGTGTGTGTGTGTGTGCGTTCGTGTGTGTGTTTGCGCGTTCGTGTGCGTGTGTATATGCGTGTGTGTGCGTGTGTATATGTGTGTGTGTGTGTGTGTGTGTGTGTGTGTGTGTGTGTGTGTGTGTGTGTGTGTGTGTGTGTGTGTGTGTGTGTGTGTGTATGTGTGTGTTTGCGTGTGTGTGTGTGCGTGCGTGAGTGTGAGGGTGCGCGTGCGTGTGTGAAACTTTTCCAACTATCAGACATTAAATTATTTCGTACTTGAATCATATTACAGTTCTTAAAATTGAAACGACTGAGTGAAGGAGCAAAGGAAATCTCCACCTCTGTTTCTAGTTGGGTTGTGGCTTGGACCATGTGGTTAAACTTTTAGATAAAATGACCGCAACTTCCTCTCTGATCCATTTTGTTTCGTTCTTACTAATTACAAGAGCCACGAAGTCCAGCCAGTCCTATTTTCTTTTTATTACAACTTACAAAAGATTAAGTTAAGAATAAAAGAAAGTTGATAATGAGTAACAACGTCTGCTGGAAGTGAATATCAGGTACTAACTCAATAAAGTCATCTCCACCCGTATTTCTTTTCTCGTTTGCAACTATACAATCATGTCTCTTCCTTTATTCATTTCCAGCTTCCACACCTTCATCATTGTCTTTCCATTTCTATTTCTTCTTTCCCTTCAACAATGACCTCCACTCTATCTACTTTTCCACCTCATTGCACTGCACACTTTTACTTCTTCTTTATTTTAATTCCAATTCCGCTTGAAATCTTACCTTCACTTCCAACTCTTCTAGAGTCCAAGCTCATCTTTTACTTATTTACCCACATCTACCTTCAAATCTATTTCCTAATCTAGTTCCACTTTTAATCATACTTCTTTTGCCTTCAATTTTGATTGCGCTTTATCCACATCATCTTCTAACTTTACTTCCAACATCAACTTAAAGTTCACCTCCTTTTCCGCCTTGGCTTCCTCCTTCAGCGTCATAATAATCTTTCCCGTTATTTTTTTAACAACAGCTCATGAAGGCTACATATGCTAATTATCATATCATTACCATACAACTTGCACCATTAAGTACCTGTATCTATTTTCTTCACATCACTTCGCGTTTTTTTTTTTTATGGAATATGATTCGTACCCATACGGTAACACGCAAAACTAAATAGGCATCTACGTGGAAAGGAGAATCTCCCATTTATATATTTACTCATCTATTGCTTCCTTGTTTATTCACTCACTTGTTTTGTAATCAAATTCAACTGCTCATCAAAACGGATCATTTGGTTTCTAGATAACTTTTGTCCCATATATCCGTATATATTTTCATTGCGTATATACCAACATCGTTTGTTCATCGAAGGAATACCACTAGGATCAATTGAAGAACCTGGCAGCAGATATTAGAAAAACAAGTTAAATGCTTGTCCTCGAGTATTATTAATCAATCATGTTCATAATGCATACATGTGAGCTCCTCATATATATACACCAACAACTTTTAGCTTCGTCCCTAATTTACACATACGCTCCTGAATACTGCAATACTGAAAGTTGCAACACTTAAGTCATTATTGCAAAACTTTGATACATTGGGCCAAATGAATAAGTGCGAAGTATCAGGGAGCACCAATGGCAGGCAATGAAACTAATTGAGGCATGACATATTTGGTGACGGAACAGAATGTCAAACACGCGCCAACGCATACACACATATAAACACACACACATATAAACACACACACACACACACACACACACACACACACACACACACACACACACACACACACACACACACACACACACACACACACACACACACACACACACACACACTCACACTCGGTGGCGCAGTTGGTAGAGCGCTGAACTACTAGCATGGTGGTGCCCGTAGTACTTGGTTCGAATCCTGCCCAGGGCCGAAATTATTTCGGTACCGCTCCTATTTGGGTCGTTACTCTGACTCTCGTGGGCGGGGAGTTGGGTGTGTGTGTGTGTGTGTGTGGAAGGTCATAGCATTACCCATAGATCGGACCTACGAGCTCTGAGCTCTCTTCCAGGAGGGAAATAGCTGTCGATCACGAGTCCAACACGTGATCCAAAGACCAAGTGAATACACACATACAAACACACACACACACACAGACACACACATACACACACACACACACACACACACACACACACACACACACACACACACACACACACACACACACACACACACACACACACACACACACAGACACA
>NC_134787.1:73258313-73260813 GCF_046742065.1 Oratosquilla oratoria | reverse complement strand
AGAGTTTATTCACACACACACACACACACATTATATATATATATATATATATATATATATATACATATATACATATATACAGGTATATATATATATATATATTTATGTACATATATATATATATGTATATATGTACATATATATATATATGTATATATATATATATATACATTTATGTACATATATATATATATATATATATGTATATATGCACAGATATATATATATACACACATATATATGTATATATATATGTATATACACACACACACACACATATATATATATATATACATATATATGTATAGGTATATATATACCTATATATATATACATATATATATATATAGACCTATATATATACATATATATATATATATATACATATATATACGTATATATATATATATATACACATATATATATACGTATATATATATATATATATATATATATATATATACATATATACATGTACAAAACTGAATGTGTCCTAGTGATTAGAGATACATTTTAACAACCACAATGCACTTAAATTCTAAGCCTTCAAAGGCCAGCATGCAGCAATTGAAATGTGGTACTGCCCAGGACTCGAACGTGGCATCCTCATGACAAGTACGGCAGTGGCTTACCAACTAGGCTATCATTGAGATAAAAGTTCAGCGCAATTTTTCTTATAAATTTGTATGCTCGAGTAATATACACATATATGAAATTTTTCGTTCAACTCATCTCCACTATGATAGTACAATTGGAAGTATACGAACGGGGGAAAGTATTTGTACAAAATGAAAGAGTCCCAGTGATTAGAGACTACATTTTATCGACCACAATGCATTTTAATTCTAAGCCATCAAAGGCCAGCATGCAGAAATAGAAATGTGGTACTGCCCAGGACTCGAACCCGACATCCTCATGACAAGTGCGGCAGTGACTTACCAACTAGCCTACTAGCGCAATCTTTCTTATATATTTGTATGCTCGCATTACATATACATATATGAAATTTCGCGTTCAACCCATCTCCACTATGATAGTACAATTGGAAGTATACGAACGCGAGAAAGTATTTGTACAACACTGAATGGGTCCCAGTGATTAGAAATACATTTAACAATCACAATGGATGAGGAGATAGTGGGGTTTGACCTGTCTTGACCGCATCGGTATGGGGGGGAGTTGGGGGGGTTGCGAGTTTGGTTGGAGGGGAGGTGGAGGGAGTGGGTGTAAGAAGGAGGGAGAGGGCGCTTATGAACCGCCTTCACATTGTCAAAGGGTGTGGTGTAAACGGAAGGGTCGGTTGGAGGGAGAGGGATGGGGGTGTTCGCTAATGCTTGAAATCATGTTACATGATTTCAAGCATGATTTCTAGCATTAGATTGTACAACAATTCTCTCTCACGCATGGTGAAGACCTTATCCCTCTCCCTTCAACCGACACTTCCGTTTCTAGGCGATCAGACATCATATTTAGAACCAATGTAGTATACCAATATACTTATTCTTCCGAGGATTGTAAGTCTCATAACCATACCTAAATTGGTTTTACTAAATACAAAGTCAGCTATGCAGCTCAGCTCAGCAGGGAGGAATTGATTAATTCCACCAAAATTATTATAACAAGTGATGACCCTAGGAGGCTACAATTGCTCGAAGCCTTTCATATTAGAGACAGAGCTCCAGTCATTAACATCCAATCTAATATGACCTCTAGTATACCTTTGTTTTCTTCTAAATATAGAAACAAAAATTTCCCACTCCTCCCTTCACCCACTCTCTTCTTTGTCTCCCCCTCCTCCCCTTCCACCTCCACCCCCTTCCTCCTCTTCCCTTCCCCCTCCCCCGCCTAACCCACACACACCCCACACCCTTACTCCGTGACCTCTGAGGTCGCATTGTCCGACCACCTGACCCATGCGTATATATACCGTGCATCCCTAAGTTGCCATTTTTTTCTCACCTCCCTTTAAATGTGACCATTTGCTTCCTTATCACACTCTTCTTTTGAATTTTATACTTATTTTTGTACCTTGTCTTCGTATCTGTATGCATTTATATTGTATTCCCCATATTTTACCAGTATTATTCTTGTACATCATATTTTTACACTATTGTCACCATTACTGTAATTATGTAATTTTTGTTATTTCAGTTTACTTTTGAAAATGCCTCCATTAAGACGAAACGTTGAGCTCAAATAATGAAAAGAAATGGAAGAATAATGTGATTTAGTTTCAGTTCACCCGGTTAATGGTAAAATTCTAATGAAGAAAATCGAGAATACGAGGAAAAAACTGAATAACTACAATAATGCTGTCGTTTTTAACTCCACTTACATTACCGAAAACCTGATCCCTTCTTTTACAAACTTATACTGTATATATATATATATATATATATATATATATATATATATATATGTGTGTGTGTGTGTGTGTGTGTGTGTGTGTGTGCATGTATGTATACATATATACATATATGTCATTTATATATATATATAT
>NC_134787.1:73250813-73253313 GCF_046742065.1 Oratosquilla oratoria | reverse complement strand
GGAAAACTCCTTCTTTAACAACACACTCGATCTGAAGCAAGAGGGAAGACTTCGAAGCTTCTGGGCACTTGGTGGGGAAGGAGAGTACAACGATGCTCACGAAACCTCGTGAAGCTACCACGAAGCTCCGGATCAGGACAAACCTAAAACCCAAGAGAAATGTCCTTCACAGCTGAAGGTTGAAGGGCACAGCCGACACTATGCAGACGCTAAGCACACGCAAAGAGCTCAATATATCTGCTTCATCACTCCTAATGGTCTAATCACACTCTAGAAGGTCTCAAATGAAAAACACGCTGAGGAATGTAAATAAGATGAGGATGCTGGATAAAATAAGAGATGCTAGATAAGTCGCTGCTGTCCTAAATTTAAATTTTCCTTCAAGAGCCTTCCCATGTCATGTGTTAAGTGTTGTTTCGAGATCAAATCTCTCCTATACTTTGAGCTATTTTTTATGAAAAGGTATATATACATACATATATAATATATATATATATATATATATATATATATGTGTGTGTGTGTGTGTGTGTGTGTGTGTGTGTGTGTGTGTGTGTGTGTGTGTGTGTGTGTGTGTGTGTGTGTGTGTGTGTGTGTGTGCGTGTGTGTGTGTGTGTGTGTGTGTGTGTGTGTGTGTGTGTGTGTGTGTGTGTGTGCGTGTGTGTTTGTGTGTGTGCACGCAATCGCGAGTGTGTTATGCAGGAGTGCGTGTGCGTGTATCTTTACTAAACTCCTTACATGCTATTGGTCATTTTTCTCATTACTGTTCCTCAATTATCTTATTCAGATCTCATTCAACACCGTTTCCTGAACGCGTCTGAGAGCTTCAAACACCGCCGACACACGCAACATCGGCAGTAGGACGGTGTTTTCGTCTTCGAACACTTCCTTCACCGGAGTCTCTGAAAAGAAGAATAAAAAAGAACTGAGTACAATAGTTCCTGAAGATCAATTTAATTTGTTCTATCCGGGGGGGTGGTGGCCGTGACCCGATCTCCGGACAGATCTTGGGAGGTGGATGATGGGGACGGTAATGGTAACGACGGTTGTGGTGGGTAGTGGTAGTGGTAGTAGTGATGATGTTTGGTGGTGGTGATGGTGGTGAGGGGATTATAAGCACAAGTCAAAATAAAACCTTGGCTACGATTAAACTAAACAAATGCTCTCTTCTGGTCACCATCAGATGATTTCATTCAACTGATAAAGTAAACCTACTGTAACAGAGGCTGATCTTTTCAATGAAATAATCTAGGTATAATTTTGTATATCCCCAAACCTACTCAGCTAAATAAAGCTGTCTAGTGCTAATCCCGACAATCAAAGAAAAAAGAAAAAAAAAATGGCAGTAGCGACGGAATTGAATATATATTTCTTTCTAATGAAAGGCTACCTCATATAAAAATGGGTTTCCGTTGGGGAACAAATAATTGGAAGGCAGGAAATGAATTGTGGAATTAAGACACTACCCCGGAAAATTTGACGGCAGCCCGTACGCACACTGCAACCCATCCCCCCCCCACACACACACACACGGCCCGTACAGGCTGGAGAAATTCATTTGGACTTTTCCTAGCCAGCCGTCTAATTTGGAAAGTTGCTGGTGCTGCAATTTCCTACATCTAATTCCGTCCTTCCACCCCAAATTACTCAGATGTAAATTCTCCTCCATTATTATTCGTGCCCACCCAGGCGTTTTTATGGACAATGACGTTTGCAGCATCCAACGCGTGATGCACGAAAATGGAGGAAGGAGTAATTGTATGGGAATATAAGAAGATAAAGAATAAGGGGCGGGAGGGGAGGTGGGACCAATTTCGTGTCTGACCTCACGCAGACCCCGAAATCCAATGAAATGGAGAATAACCAGGTAATTTGGGACCTGATTTTGGCGCACGTTACCACTTCAACACGGTGACATAATTCAAGGACCTTTGTCCACACTGACACCAGACGACCTTATTCAACTGTAAAAGGGAAGGCAGGACAAAGGATGGCCTCGGGCTTCAAGATGTGCTTTTCGTCCTTAGATCGTTTATAATATAAACGAAATCGTTGGCTGTCACTTAGGCCGAAGACCTTGAAAATCATTTTCGTGATGGTGACAAGAGTTAGACGAATTTCACTTATGAATTATACTTTTCTATTTTCTATTTTTCGTACTTGCTTCTTAATTTATTGGTCTATATCTTTTTAAGGGACAAAGAACATTGTAATACAGTAGTTCATTGTGAGCGAAGGTCAATGGGATGCAGAGACACAAAAAAGGGCAGTGAGATCTATTCCTGTCGGATAACCGAAGCAAAAAAAAACAACAACAAAAAAAAACATGCAATCTTTCGGAATTTAAAGAAAATGAGTATGAACATTCATTTCTGGGACGATGCGTTCGACAAGTGTGGTCCGCACGCTTTCCGTCTTCATCCAATTTTCGTAACGTTAAGCAAGACTTGGGCCTCGAGGTTTTAACCTTTCCCCGGAGATTTATGGATAAGGTTCTTAT
>NC_134787.1:73235813-73245813 GCF_046742065.1 Oratosquilla oratoria | reverse complement strand
GATGAGGATGAGGCTGAAGATGAGAATGAGGACGAGGACGAGATTGAGGACGAGAATAAAGAGAATTATTAAGAGGAGGAGAAAGTGGGTTGAACGAGGTCGCCTCGCCTCGCCCGCCTTCAAAAAGCCTCGGAGAAGGAGGTCGAATTTATCTGTTTGTTGATACTTAGGGGGCGGTGGCTCAAAATGGCGAACTGGGTCGGCTTCCGGGGATTTTTGAACTTTGTTTTCGGCCAGAAATAGTAAGGTCCTCCACTTCTCAAGCCAAGTGGCTATCAAAGCCCTCCTTTTCTGGAAGCGTTCCTCCAGTGTCCACTTTAGCAGATTTGTTGGAACTATCATTAGACTATTTCAATCTAGTTAAAGTAAACCTCTTTTTTTTTTGTAACTTAAAATTCTTTAAATCACGATTTTTTCTGATTAACCTTATATAATATCATTTAGTTAAAAATTCTCTTGTAAGTCTACCAGGATTAACCCGTTAAAGTTTAGCTTTCATTCAGGTAAACGTGTTTCTAATCGGTATAAAAAATCTTCAAGCTGAGAACAAAAAATAAGATGACATCAACTCGGCATCACTGCAAATTAATTATTTCATTCTATCTGGAAGCACGAGGTAAAAAAAAGTGTAAATCTGTTTTCACTATGCCTTACACACGACGGCGGCGGTGGTTGTGGTAGTGGTGGTGAGGATGGTGGTGGTTGTGGAGGTGGTGGTGGAGGTGGTGGAAGTGATGGAGGTGGTGGAGGAGGTAGTGGTACCGTCGGGAGTTTTATGACCACTGGTGGAATAAAGTTGTCTAAAAGAATTTAAGTAATAAGAACTATTACCCGACAATGTAGGACTACACTTGAATGTTGTTTTCTAATGATAAATTACTCCTGCCGTCTACGATGAGATTATCACTGTACACTTCAGTACTCACTCTGATGAAGTTGTATTTATTTTGGGGGCTCTCCAATGCAATCAAGTCAAGTATTAATCTAGACAATTTGTGATAATATACACACATACACGCATACATACACACACACACACAGATGCATGCAAACACACACATACGCACACACATGCACACACACACATATACACCCACACACTCACACACACACAAAACACACACAAACACGTAGAGATACGTGCACACACACACACACACACACGCAAACACACAAACAAAAACACATGCGCGTACACACACGCAAACACATACACACACACACACACATATATATATATAGTATGCACAACATACAAACACAGCCAGAAAAAAAAAACTGCGCGCTCACAAACAAAGAGCATCCTTGTCCAACAGAATGCGCACCGGCTTGCCGTAGTGTGATGATTTCCACCCTGACGGGGGCCCAACTCGGATTCTTAGATCACGTGTTGAACTCGTGATCAATAGTTATTTCCTCCTGGGGGAGAGCTCAGAGTTTATATATGACCGATCTCTTGTTAATGCTGTGACCTTACACACTCATACACCCCAACTCCCCGCCCACGTGAGTTGGAGTTACAACTGGCAGCGCTGCAATACTAAAATTATTTCATCCCTGGGCGGGATTCGAACTCGGACCACTGTAGCAGCGGTTGCGAACGCTCACATTGTGTGTGTGTGTGTGTGTGTGTGTGTGTGTGTGTGTGTGTGTGTGTGTGTGTGTGTGTGTGTGTGTGTGTGTGTGTGTGTGTGTGTGTATACATGTGTGTGTGTGTGTGTGTGTGTGTGTGTGTGTGTGTGTGTGTGTGTGTGTGTGTGTGTGTGTGTGTGTGTGTGTGTGTGTGTGTGTGTGTGTGTGTGTGACTGTGTGTGTGTGACTGTGTGTGTGTGTGTGTGTGTGTGTGTGTGTGTGTGTGTGTGTGTGTGTGTGTGTGTGTGTGTGTGTGTGTGTGTGTGTGTGTGTGTGTGTGTTTGTGTACGTGTGTATGTGTACGTGTATATGTTTGTGTGTGTGTATGTGTGTGTGTGTGTGTGTGTGTGTGTGTGTGTGTGTGTGTGTGTGTGTGTGTGTGTGTGTGTGTGTGTGTGTGTGTGTGTGTGTGTGTGTGTGTGTGTGTGTGTGTGTGTGTGTGTGTGTGTGTGTTTGCGTGTGTGTATGTATGCGTGTATCTATATGCGAAATCATAAATAAAGACACCCATATCCACTACCATATTCCTCACACGTGCATAACTGGGCATCTCAATCATATCTCGCTTTTCTCGACCACTTGGCAGGTACGGTATCGCAAATCTTCACATGTTTAAATTTACGAGAAATACACCCAAGCGCACACGTGCGTGAGGTCCTACACCCCAACCTCGACCCCCGGCAATTGTGTCCTGACCTCACCTGTTCATGGTGTAGTTCGAGTGTGGCCATCTTTTCTAGAATGCAATGATAGTAGAGAGATCGTAAAGGATATGGATTTTTTGCCATACGTTTATTGGATAAAGATACTTTTTTGTGTGTAAACACGCATATCCTTTTTCCTTGTATCATTGTAGTTTCAGGATGGCGATCAATGTACCGGGTTTTTTTGTCGCATATTTTCCAGTTTCTCTACATATTATTTATACACAGTGGAGAATTAGTAAGCCACATGGTATTTTTATTTTAGGTAGTGTTAAGTTGCATCACTTACCTATGTAAAGCTAAGATTACATTAGTCAATGTAATAGTTGGACTGGAATGTAATCAAAGCTTTAAGCTACGGTTACACTCCAACTTTTGAAGAAATCCAACTGAATCGTTGGATTCCAACAATTCCGTTGACTAGTGTAATTGTAGGTGAAGGCTCCTTTGGTAACATAGGAGTTGAATATATCTAAGTTAACCCCTTCTGTAGTAAGAGATAACTTCTTCTCAGTCCAGCTTCAACCGATGTGCATCATTTAACTGTTTTATTTATTTTTTTTTACACCTTGGCTACATACTAGTTTAATTCATGAGTAGGACTATAAGATAATAGCTCTTTGGCCCGGGAATCAACCTAAGATATTCCTATATAAATGTCATTATTGATCAATTACACTGGGCTGCATAAAAATGCAACATAAATGACAATATGATTTTCCAGACCAATTTTGCGTGCCGAACACTGTGATGGTGTTCGTTTTGCCCATGTGGTTTTGATTTTGTGTTACGCAGCATGTATTATAGTGCTACATGGATAGGCAGCTATGTATGAATTATTACTGTGTAATGTCCACGTGTGATCATTGATTGTGTCTTATGTTTATTTCTTTTGTTGCGGATTAACTGAAGGATGTCTCAGACTTGCAAGAATCGTCCTGACTCGTTTTACTACATATGCAGAAAGGACACACCCTCAAAACAGAAACGCACTATCACATCTTCAGTAAAACGTCTGTATCGTGCCTAATTTGCCATTAACCTAGGAGGCCTGGACAAGCCATGGGCTCCTCACATTGCCTGTGTGAACTGTATTTCTGGGTTCAGCCATTGGAATAAAGGGGAACGTAAGTCAATGCCATTTGGTATTTGGTATACCAAATGTCAAAAGTATCTGCACAATTGTTAGGCTCAAGGTTAGTAGAGAAAAAAATCTTCTGGAAAGCAGAACACGTTTTGACATGGTATATTGCCATGATGTTTCAGGTCTTGTGGGGCACATGGGCAAGGAATACCATCCTAAAGAATGAAGTCTCTTTATCAACTCCTCTACAAGGAGTCTGAAGGCCGTGCTACTTTTCAATGGGGAAAAAAAGCATCATTGCACATTGCGCATTCCGTCACCCTGAAAGAAACCTACGCTACCATGTCACTTCTTCTTAACAACATACAGTATAAGGACCACAACTGGTTTCTTTGTGGTAACCTGAAGGTCCTAAGTATTTTGGTTGGGCAGCAGGGTGGCTACACAAAACATCCATGCTTTTTATGCTTGTAGGACAGCCGTGTAGATTCCGTACACTACCGACAAGTGCAATAGCCACAACGGACGGAATTTGTACCTGGTGCAATAATTTCAAAGCTATACCACCTGTACCAGTAGACAGAGTGCTTCTACCTCCAATTCACATAAAGCTGAGATTTATGAAGAGCTTTGTAAAAGCAATTCCAAAAGATGGAGAAGGATTTCAGTATCTGACCCACAAATTCCCTTCTGTAAGTGACGCTAAAATGAAAGCTGGTATATTGTTTGGAGCACACATTCGTGAGCTCTCAGATACCGGCTTTACTGAAGCAATAACACCTCATAAAAGAAGTGTTTCGAATAGTTTTAAGTCAGTTGTAACAAGATTCTTGGGGAACACAAACGCTGATGACTACAAGGAAAGAGTTGGGAACATGCTTCAAGCATATGAGACGGCTGGGGTACGGATGAGCATGAAAATTAATTTCCTCTATAGCCATCTTGACTACTTTCCTGCCAACTTGGGTGACTTCAGTGAGGGACACGGGGAGAGGATCTATCAAGATATATCCGAAATTGAGCACCGCTATCAAAGCAATTGGAGTGTGACAATGATGGCTGATTTTTGCTGGTCGTTTCAAAGAAGCCGGACAACATCTGCAGATACACCGGCACACAAGAGAAAGTCTCGAAACCATGCCTTTCAGGGAGAATAGCTGGCCTCTACATTCAAATATTTTAATACAATTGTGATTTTAGTCGAAAGCAGGTATGTACATGCCTGTATGTGTGCAACGTACATTTATCATGATTTTATTTCTTCTCAACAAAATAAAATGGCTTGTCAACCTCTGTTTGCCTTTGCTTACCTATATAAATTTGCAGGAATTTTATAATTCTGGCTCAGACGTATTTCTACACGATAAACCTGAAGAGAGCTTCCCTGAAAATATGAGTATGATTTTTGGATTCAGCATCCAAACTAATGGGGAATGCTAATGACGTCTTTGTTGCAAGATTGTTTTTATCCATCCCAGTGTTATCATTATTATTGTTACTATTACTATTATTATCCCTATTATTACTATTCTCATCATTGATTATTATTTTTATATCCAAAGAACCTACTAAGTGGACTATATACGGTATCACTACGCCAGTTTTAATATATTTAAAGAGCCTACGGTATCACTACGCCAGTTTTAATATTAACATTGATTTTTTTTTCCAGTTAGAAAATTTCATGTAGATAACAAAAGACCGGTAACAACCCAGAATATCTTCACCTATTTCACATATATTAAATATAATTTTGTTTATTAATTTATAAATCAATCATTCAATAAATCAATAATGAGATAAGCATATAAAAAATAGATAAATGTATAATATACATATGCTTCCAATATAATAGCATAAAGATTAGCAATATTGTAAATTTGTTCATCGTTACAAATATAGTATCATTCTTCATAAAAAATTAAGATACGAGGTCTACAAAGAACATTACTTTGATAAGGTTAAAACTAAACTAAGTAAAACAAAACGCGTATTGTATCATTGATATCAAAAGTTCTACTGTATGTTATATAACTTTACCATTTATGTTGGTTAGTTCGAAGATTTTTATATAACATACGCAACGTAAGCATCACTCCAAATAAAAAGACTGGAAGTAGGAAACAGAAATGAAAACACGATAAAGGAGGCAAAAGCATAAGAGTAAATCACGAGAAATAGAATCGCAAAATAGTCAAGGACGTAAGGAAAGGTCATAGAGCACAACAACAAAAGCCAGACAAAAGAAAAGGTCACCCTCTTCCTCCAACCAAACACCTTTTTGTGCACAAGAACGAAATGGCTGATGACGTCACCAAGTAGATATGGCGTCATCGCCTAGATATGAAATCGTCGGGTAGAGTTATGGGATCATTAATTTAAAAATGAAAGTGTCTGAAGATTTGAAAGTTGTACACTCATTATTGGGATTTTCTAATGACCACAGAATAATTTTTTGTGGAGATTTGGAAAAAAAAAATGCTGCCAGCCTTCTCTAAATAATGTCGTCTAAATTTAGATATACCCTACATAAGCGGGTGTAAGTAAAGTGATATTCACTTTATGGAAACAGGTCCAGGCTATCATCCAATGGTGTTGTCGTGTTAATAAATATTCATGTCCACTGAAACAAAGCAGACGTCTGAAAACAGGGACATTCCACCTCAATATAAAATGTTATGGCATTAGCTTAATTATCATTCCTCAAGTGTGTCATCATGCTGGTGCGGTTTTCATTCGAATAAATCCACTTCGCAAAAGAAAGAAAACAAATCTGCACATTTCTATTGCCGCCACTGTCACCAGGTGATTCTACTTGGCTGATGGTCGTCCTCTGCACAGTGAAATTGTTAAATTTACCTCAGCTGACTGCTATTTACTGCTTATACATTCGATGTGACTGTCACCAAGTGATTTCACTCAATCAGTAGAAACCTGCACAGTGACATCTTTAAGCAAAAGTACAATTGCATAGCCAGCTTGGGTACAAAACTCCACTGTCACAGTACTGCCATAGATATAAAAATCTTCATTCACGCGAATACGTTTTCGGCGGGGATTTCCCAAACGTATCCAGAAAGTTAAACAACACACCGTCATAACAATGCGTTCCTCACCGGAAAAGGTTTAGCATGCATAGATGCAAGGAAGGCACCAATAAATATGAATGACATAGAGCGTTTATGTGAAACCAATTCGCATACGAATTACAAAAGTGCATATCACTTAAGTAGTTGCAAGTTAATCAAATCATTATTATGACCTAAGAGTAAATGCAGGTATATATTTCAAGTACTACAGTAAAGTGATTCATGAGTACCTGCTCTATGAATGTCAATAATTGGAGTGTATAACCAAAATAATTAAGTACCACTGAGGTAGGCACTTCAAAAATTTAAGTATCTTACAAGAATTTTATCTATATGTCTTGATAATTTTTACTGATATTATGAGTACAGGGAGGCCGAAAGTCTTCGTTTTATATTTCAAAGGCAAATTTCATTTCCAATAACCAATGTTTGGATTTTAATAGGAAGAGGGAGGAGTAAGAAACATAGCTAAGAGATGCTTATATGTGATAAAAATTGCCACATTTTTCAATAACAATGTCTATGACACTCACCAATACCAACCTAGGCCACGACCCAAACTCGCAGTTACAAGATAAGATCTAATATCGTAGCGCCATATGGGCATAGGAGTACATAAATAAAGAATAATAACTAAATTACATAGGGTATAGATGTAGACAGACATTTCTGATACATCATTAACTTCTATAACATATGTATTTTTCCTTAAATCATGATGTATATATCTCCGAGCATCCTGCTAATCAAACAGAGCTATACTCCACTCGGTAAGAACATGTTAAAATACTAAATCATATATAAGATATGTGGGTATCAGTATCTTTCTATGAGTCAGAGTGCGTCTATGTGCATCTGTGTGTATCTGCGTGTGCCTATGTGTATCTGTGTATCTCTGTATGTGTCTGTATGTATCTGCGTGTGTCTGTGTGTGTATTTTTGTGTGTTTTTGTATACATACACCTATATGTATACCGTACATTTATGGTCACTAGACTCTCGAGATCAATACTTCAACGCGACAACAGAGGAAAGAGATATCACAAGCACTTCAGGCACACCCGCGACATACCCGTCAAACCCAGCTGTGTGGGTCTCCCCTAGTACACACACGGGGACAAACGTCCGATCCCAAAACTTTTCCTTGTTTTGTCGACCTCTACTTCATGTTATCCTCCATTGCAAACTCGTGGTCAACCTTCCACAGTGACATCCATTTTCCACGATGATATCAACTTTCAACAATGACATCGATATATGATAACGATGTCAACCCTTTCTTATCTTCTGGCCTCAATTCAGTTTAGAGCTTTAGGCAGCAACCAGGCGTCTCTTGATAAAATTCTTTGAATACCTACCATGAAACACCTTCGAGTCAAAAAATTGTCTCAAGTCGTAAATGTAGGTGGGTGTGGGTGTAACGCAGGGGCGGGCTACATTCGACCCGCGAAGACCAAGCGTCCGGCCCGCCACCCTGCTAGGCATTATCATTAAAATCCGGCTCGCGGAACTCCCAGCAAAAGGAGAGAAAAAATCCAATAAATATCATGTTTTCAAATAAATAAATTTAATTATTGAATTACTTTATATTTCGTTGGTAATAGTGTAAGGACAGGAATTTTGAAGGGATATTATTTTTGGAATTTCGTTTTATTTATCTATTTATTTATTTGAGTGTTGATTTGAGAGACTGGGTATTATGGACGTCGTGACGGTTTTACTCAACCAAGAAGCAAAGTAGAAAATAGAGCCTTAATAGACCATGAATTTATTCTATTCTATGTCTGCCTATCAAGATGTGTTGGCAAAGAGCCTTACTATAATCATTGAAGAAGAACATACAATAGGAGATAGCTACAAATATATTTCAGCTGATTTTGGTTCAACTGAGTTTCGAGACGACATTAGAATGTTCTCGAACGTAGCGGGCGCACCGTAGCTCCGCCCACCCGTGACGTCACTAAACGTTCGGACAGAGGCGTAAGCTAAGGCCATTAATTTTAAGAGTAATAGGAAAAATTCCCAACTTTCAGTTCAGGATTCCACTAGAGAAATAGTTTAGGGAGAGATTGTAGCAGCTAGGGGCTCTGTTGAGAAGCGAAATGAAGTTTTACGAAATAATACAACAGGGAGGTTAGTAGTTTACCCATAGATACGAACACATAGCCGTCTCGTTCTTTTTGTGCGCAGCTAAAATTTTAATCTGATGCCAAAAATGATTCCGATAACAGATATGGAAAAAGGGGTTTAAGGGAGTGTACTTCACAAACACTTTGCGTATATACATTAGCTATGAGAGTGTAATCCTTAGAGTACAATTCTGTCTGTGATCGTTCTCTAATAAGAATACGGGGTTGAAGGTAGACACAGTGCTTGAAGGTAGACACAATATTATAAGTAGACTTATACAGTGACCGGAAGGTTGGAGCGTAAATAACTACGTTTTTCCACGTGCCTGTGACCTTACTTATGATGCCCATAAGAAAGAAAAAACTGTGTTATTAAATGTCTCGCATACCCATATATTTTTCATATTATAAGGATCAATAGATTAGTTGGAGAAAACCACAATATACTTTTGTATTTCCTTACTATATTTTTGCTTCAGTGTAATAATTAACACATAGCAGACCTTCGCTTATTTTCTTTTACTACCCCCACTTGGGCATAGGCCTTTTCGCTACCCAGAACCAACCCCGAACGACCTGAGGAAAGGGGACGGAGTCAGACGTGAATAACAAGGAGCAGTTTCCATTTATGGTCAGATATATCCATATAGACGATTGGGTGGTGGCAGCGTATACCTTGATTTTTTTTATTTCCCAAATCGTTCTTATGTGGGTATCTCTGATCACTCCCATTGGAGGTGCTCTTGGTTAAACACTAAATCAATCGACGGCACCACAATAGTAATAGCAATAGTAGTTGTAGTAGTAGTAGCAAAAGTAGTAGTAATAGTAGTAGTAGTAGTAATTGTAGTAGTAATAGTAATATTAGTAGTAATTGTATATAGAAATTTAAGCTAGATCAGATTAGTGAAGTACTACAAAAGCCAAAGTTTACACTAAATTCTGCTCAATTTTTAATGGGGAGTTACAAAATTGCAAACACAAATAAAATTGAATATGAAATGTTAGAATTTTAATGTTTAGTTAAATACAGTCAACGAAATTACTTTATTTATTAAGCATGATTGCCTTGGCTGAAATACCAAACTGGCTTCACTGGAGAAGATCGAAGTAAAAAAAAAAAAAAAAAAAAAAAAAACACTCGGCAGTTGTTGGAAATATTGGATTTAAGAGTCAAATTTCAACATTATCGTTCTTGAGAATATTCTGTCGTCAAATATCGTCAAATTTCATTCTTCAAATCGAGTTCAAAGTCAACTGTTATATTCATCACTCGTTAATAGTGTATTATCGAATTCAAGCTTCAAATCCAGTTCAAGCCGTCATTTGTCAACTTCTCAAATTTTAACAAACCCTCTGTGT
>NC_134787.1:73218313-73228313 GCF_046742065.1 Oratosquilla oratoria | reverse complement strand
GAAGAGGAGGAGAAAGGGGGGAGGAGGGGAGGAGGAGAAGGGGGGATTGAACACTGGGAAAGGTTGAGAATGCTGGCTCAAACGTCCGTGGGTGAAATGTTCACAAAGGGTGGTTTGAATATTTAAAAAAAATTGCTGGCCATGGGTATTAGGGGAATTATATGGGGCGAGATGTTAAACATGCCCCTGTTTTGTTCAATATTGTTCGTTCCTTGAATGATCGCTGCTTCTAAACACTTCCTGCGGATTTTGTCTGGTACTCGTATCAGCAGCTCTGCATTCTTCCAGTCCATAAGAGTCTTGTCGGCAAATGCCACTTTCATGAAAAAAATATATATTTTAGAAAGCCCTCCTAGTATTTAAAATTTCTGAATTTCACAGATTTCTAAAGGATAAAAATGCGTGTCGATTCATTTCAATGAATATTGCATCTTATTTGTCGCCTTTTATTGGTTTTCGTTTTTCTTTTCTTCTCCTTTCGGTCAAACTTCAAATATTCTACCTAATTCTCTGTTTTCCTCTTCATCATCATATCATCTTTTACTATGCCCTCGCTTCTCTGTTGTTTTTATATACATTTTATCTTCTCTTCGCTCTCTTCTGTTCTCTACCACTTTATCATTTTCTCTCGTTTTGTTTATTTCCTCATTCCCATCGATTTCTTTTTCTTCTTTCTGCTCACTTAATTATTTCGTTTTACTCTTTTCATTCTTCTTTTTGCCTTTCTTTTCCTTCCTGCTCTTCTGCTCTGATACTTGTCCATACTTCCTTTCAGCTTCTGGACCTACATTTTATATATATGTTTTCATTTTATTTTTTCTATTTTTATATTTTAACATTCATCTCCTATACCTCCTCCCCATTTTTTTCTTTTTCTTTAAACACCCTATTTTTTTCTCTCGTTTCCTGTCGTTGTCATTGTCATTCTCGTCTTCTTTTTACATGTCTTCTTCCCTCTTCTATTTCCCTTTCACCTTTTCTTTCCCTTTCCTCTTCCACTTTCTTTCCCCTTTCCCATTACTCTTCCTCTCCCCCTTTTCCATCCTTTTCACTTTCCCCTTCAACTTCTCTATCCTTTTTTCTTTCCTCTTCTTCCCCTTCCTCTTCCCCTTCCTTACTTCCTCTTCACCTTTCTCTTCTTTTTGCTCTACTTTCTCTTCGCTTTCCTCTTCCTCTTTCTCTTCTCCTTGATTTTCCTTTTTTCTTTCTCGCCTTTCATCTTCTCTTCCTCTTTCCTCTTCTTCTCTTTTTCCTCTTTTTCTCGTCTTTCCTCTTCTCCTCTTTTCCTCCTCTTCCTCTATTTCCTCTTCTTTTTCCCGTCCCTCTTTGTCTATTTTCCTTCTCCTTCCTTTTCTTCTTCCTCTTCTTCTTACCCTTACTTTGCTTCTTCTACTCTTCAATTTTTTCTTCTTTTTCTTTTTTCTTTGTTCTTTTAGACTTTAAAAACTTTCCCTCTTGTGACTTGCCTTATCATATTCTCCCAGGAATACTCTTTTTTATTTCCTTTTTTTTGTGTGTGTGTTTTCATTACTCCTGACACTCTTCTTCCCATTCACTATTGTGCTTTTCTTTTATCGTTACGCGTCATCCCACGCTCAAGACCGCTATCCCCTACACATATTCATAATACATTCCCCTCATCTTAGCCTGTCTTAATCCCTCCACTTAAGATCCTGGTGTTGTATAGCCTTATATATCAGATCCCATTACTCTTCCTTTAATTTCCCTTTCCCATTTTCCTCCTTGTTCTTCTTGTCTTCATCTTTCCCTCGTTTTTTTTCTCGCTCTTTTCCTCTTTTTACGCTGATATATTTTCTCTTCGATTTCATCCTGTTTCTCATAGTTTTACCTACGAATTAATTTTCCTCATCCTTCTCCTCCTCAACATCCTAAACTCATATTTTTTTCTACCCCTCTGTTCTTCTTCTCCTTCTCCTCCTCCTCCTTTTCCTCCTCTACCTCCTCCTCCTCAACGTATCTTTATCCTTCTCTACCTTCTATTTCTATTCCATTTTGTATTTTGTCTTTTCCTTACTTATTTTTCTTCATTTCCTCTCATGTACTCTTTTTCCTCCTCTCATTATTACTCCTTTCTTTTGTTCTCTTATTTCTATGCTCTCACTTTTCCTCGTCTTCTTCTTCGCCATATTTCCATCATTTACTCTGTCGACCTCTCAACCTCAGTATTTCTCTCCTCTCTTTCTTTTTTCTCTCTTTCCTCCTCTTCTGTCCCTCAGTCCCTGGGCAACTTCATTTCTGTACGGTCGTGCTTCCATTTCCCAGGCCGTTTCCCACTGCCATGGCCACTTCCATTTCCATCGGCAATCCCACTTGGTTTTCCCATTATTCCCATCGTTCGCTCCTCTATCTCTATCGGCGTTCTCCTACATCCCTCCCTCTCTCCCCTCTCTCAATTTTGCTCCCTTTATCCCTTTCTTCCACTCTCTCTCTCTCTCTCTCTCTCTCTCTCTCTCTCTCTCTCTCTCTCTCTCCCTCTTTCACCTCTGTATCTGTTCCATCCTCCACTCAGTCCCCGCTTCCTTCGTCCTCCTCCGATCCTCTACTTCTTCCTATAACTCGAAGGTTTTCAATTTGTATGCTATATCCTCTTCATCTTATCTTCATATCCTCCTCCTGCTCTTCTTCTCCTTCATCCTCTTTCTCCTCCTATTCATCTTGCTCCTACTACTGCTCCTCTTCCTCCTTCTCCTCCTCTTCATTTTTAGTTTCTTTCATTCTTCTTTTCTTCCCCTCCATCCCATTCACTCTGTCTCCCTCCTTTCTTGTACCTTTTCTCCTCCCTCATCTTCATTTTGCCTTTTACTAATCTCTTTTTTCCTTCACCTTTTCCTTACATTTTCCATCATCACCAAGCTCCCTTCTTTCTTTCTCTTTTTCTTTTGTTTAGAATTATCTTCTGTCCCTCTTTACTCTTTTCCTTCCTCCTTCTTTATTTCCCGTCCTCTTTAATTGATTACATTGTTCACTCATTATGGAGATTCCTATAATGCAATTCTTTTGCTTATCTCTCACGTTGCATTTTAATATTCAGTATTCATTTTTGCTATCAATACCATCCGACTATAACCAGCACTTTCTTATCTCTATGATTCTACCACTATCTTCTCACAATCATCATCATCATCAACTCCCTATGAATGCATTGTAATTATTATAAAATTATCATATTGTCCTTCATATCATCACAATGTTGCTTTCACCATTGTTACATTATCAACGCTATCCTTCTACCACTGCCATATTACTATCACTATTATTATCACCACGTTCCCGCTATCACAACCTTTGCGCAGTTACCACAATCCTGTTGGGATCTCCATCATACATTATCTCCGTCGTACCACTATCTTCGGAACAATAAAGAACACGTGCAACTGAAATCTCTTCAAGATGGACGTCAAATCGAATTCTCTCCGTGCTACCCATCTTTGAAACTATTTGGATTTCCAGAAGGTCGGGTTTTGAGCTTTCGTATGCGTATAACTACTATAACCAGCACTATATTCGAACTATCACGATAGCCCCGCTGTCACCATTATCACATTATTACCATGATATCATTGTCACCATCACGGCAGTATGATCACAATCCCACTTTAACAACCAGTACACTATCATTATTATCTTGCCACTATTAATCCACTATCTTGATGAGCCTTCTCATTATTCCATTAGCTTCCTCTATCAAAACCAACCGGCCCCTCCCATTACTTTTGTTCATCATTTCTTGCCTACATTATCCTTTCATTAACAATTTCCTGACTCTTGCCACCACAGCATCCCCCCCCTTTATCACTGTCGCCCTATCTATTCACTCGCCTTCACTGTCCTACTTCAATCTCCATCGTTTCTTTCGCATCGGTGACAACGATCAGTTTTCCTACGGCACTCAATTTTCTCAGCAAACCCTACGTCTCTATCACCGCCACAGATCTCTACCAAATCTTCAACAAATTTTCATTACCCTTTCCTTGACTATCGTAAATTCCCCCTCCACCATCATCATCGCTTCCTCCAATGTTAGAATTTGCTTTTTCTTTATCATGTCCTTATCGCCACCTAAAGGCCATTACATTCATCTTTCTCCAAGAGTTTTCTTTTCCTGTCCTCAGCACTTATACATCTGTTTGGCGTGACCCTTGGTCTTCTATCTATTCCTCTCCTTCTCCCTGTCTCCATCTTCAAAGCTATTTCCAATAAACTTTTGTAGTAAATAACTTTCTTCATCTTAAGCACCTTCACCATCTTAACTCCCAAATTCATATCCAACACTCATTGTCGACGCCCTCTTCTCAATCCCCAACATTTTCTTCATCGTCATCCTTCTCCCCCTCTCTCTCTCTTTCTCTTTCTCTCTCTCTCTCTCTCTCTCTCTCTCTCTCTCTCTCTCTCTCTCTCTCTCTCTCTCTCTCTCTCTCTCTCTCTCTCTCTCTCTCTCTCTCTCTCTCTCTCTCTCTCTCTCTCTCTCTCTCCATCGTCTTGCACATCTTCATCCTTTAAACTATCTCCATTATTCTCTACTCCCATATTTTCTCATTTTCTCCTTTATTCTCTCACTCCAATCCTCCAAAACCCACCTCACAATATTTTCTTTAATCACCTGACCCTCGTCTCCAACATCTTCTTTACAAGCGCCAATCTTTCTCCATTTTCTCCGATATAGCCCCACTCTGTCTACCTTAATCCTCTTCCCAATAAGCATCTCTATTATTCCGCCCCTACACGTTGTTCTTTCCGTTTTCATCACGTTCCCCATCACTCCCCTTCATCTATCTCCACCTTTATTCCCTTTCTTTTTAACAAAGTCCCCTTTTCCAGCATTCTAACCTTTTAAACTATCCTCATCTTCACCCCCGTTTCCATTCCATCTCCCTTCAATCTCCTCTCTTTTTCACCTTCCCCATCCCTATCCTTATTCTGTATCAAACTTCACTTCCTTCCTTTCTTACAAAGTAACCTTCTCCAACATTTTAAGCTCTATGATCCTCATCTTCATCCCGTTCTCCATGCCATCTGCTTTCAATCTCCTCCCCTCTCTCCTCCTCTTCAACAAAGCTTCTGAAGAGGCCATCTCCAACACTCTGCCCCTCCATATCAACCTCTCCATCTCCTTCATACTGCCCGTCTAAAGCCATCGCCACCATTCTCTTCGTCTACATGGACTTCTCCATTTCCATCACCATTTCCATCTCCATCACCCCCTCAATCCCCATCAACGACTTCATCTACACCGCCCCTATCAACTATATGGACCTCATAATTCACTATACCCAGACACACTCCACTACCACCGCGTCCACCACCACAGCTTCCACCACCATTACCACTTCTAACCAACCAACAGTATCACCATTGCCACCACCATCACCCATACTACCAACAACAACAACCCATTCAGTAGATCAACTCTACCACCGCTGCTGTCAGCACCACCACTACCATAACCACCACCACCACCACCACCATAACCACCACCACCACCACCACCATAACCACCACCACCACCACCATAACCACCACCACCACCACCATCATCTTTATTACAATCACCATCACCATCACCATCACTACTACTACCATGACTCAATCAACCAAACCGGCATCTACCCTCACCAATTCGTACCTTTTCAACATCTTTACTATAGTGACTCCTTATATATACTTAGCTATATTTATACTTATCTTAGGAAACGCTAATTTAGTTATACAGGTACATGAATGTCTTGGTTAGCACCTTCGCTGTGATGATGACCCTGGCACGATTTCATTTGCCAAAAGACAGACGACTTGTTTCACTTAGGGGAATACCAAAGGCGCAAAGAGGGGAAACCAGTTTATAAATGGAGTAATTTTGTACATTTAATCTGAATGCCGTGCAAACCTGCCTTCACCCTTTGGGTATACATAAAATTTCCCCAAACTCAAACTCATACTCATACTCAAAATCCTATTCCAACTCCAACTCCTATTCCAACACCGACACCAACTCCAACTGCATCGAAAATCACTTTCGCGTGTTCACTTTCATGTGGAGAAAATTCATTAGAAAACAAAATTCATATTATTCGTCAGGGTAGTAACCATAATGGTATGCAAAATTTTACACACAAAAAATTGAAAAAATAAATAAATAATTCGTCAAAATCCAAGAATTTGAAACCATAGTCAAGTAGTCTCCAGTTCATCAAATTTAGAAATGAATATTGAATTCCTAATTTCTTGTGTCCACAAACCCTAACCTTATAAGTTTATATTTAGTGTCTTTTCTAAATGAAGCCATTCTTTTCGCTAACCACCTCCTCACCGAGGGATACTTATGATTTGATCCTGGTTAATGCTAGACATATTCAGCTCTACAGTGCACCTGCCATAACGAGGTATATTTGGCTTTTATTTTCATGTTATTGTTGTTGTTCCTCGTCTTCCTCAAGATAATCGCGAGTAATTCTACTTGCTAATACCTCTCCGGCTACTATGAAATTGTTTCACTAGGCCATCCAACACAAACAATTCAACACTTTCAATCCTTCTTTGCTCTTACCCACCAAAAAAATTACTCAAATAAATTCACCAGAAATCCTACTAGATGCCACATTGCCAAAGCTTCTTCGAACTTGTTAACCACTTCAGCTTAACGAGTTCTTTCCAAAACTCCCATTTCTTAAGCTTCTTTAGTTGCTACCCCAAGTTATCTACTTCTAAGTTTTATTTGATTCAATTTAACCTTCTCACTATAATTCATGACCACTATGTTTCTTACTTGAATAGTAAAGAGATCAAGTGATAATTTTATCTGCTCCATTTCTAAGTGCCTCAACGCAAGAACTCTTCAAAATATCTGCTACAGAAAAAAATCACAGAAACTTCTTCCCAGAGAGACCACTCTAGAAGCCTATGACTCAGCAGCTCTTCTTCATTAGCTCTCCTTTTACCAGAACCTTCCGTGAGAGTCCGTATTTCATCACTTGATGTTCCAATATCCCATTCTATAAAATCACCTTCTCCAAAGATCCAAGCTTCAATAGTCCTTCCATCAAAAACCCCTTCTTCAACAGTTCCTTCTTAAATCTAGACCTTAGTAACCCTTGTAACCCTACTGAATATCATCCATGGAAAAATATATCAAACACACACACACGAACAAACATACATCCGCACGCTCCTAGGCTCGTACCATCACGTGTCCAGAGCCTGTGATATTCAGGGCAGACAACATTTATTCCAAAACACACGTTATACTCTGTATCCAATTGAATGCGGACACAAATTAAACCACAAGAGACAACTACATAATGAAACCAATCATTGTTAAATTAAACAGAACATGTAAACCTCCTATGAATGTAAATATTAAGGAAACAGATGTTAAAGCTGTCAACCCTCGCACCCATGCTTATGTCAGCAAATCAGAGAGGTATAAAAATCACAACCAAATCGAAAGCCGGTAATTATTAGTAGAGCACAGAGCCGCTGGTATCTGTGTAGTGTATCCTTCCTAATATAAGTGCATATAGATAAGAACAGTGTTTTGAACCTAAGTGCAAATTAGGACAAGGTACATGAAATAATAATACATAGTTGGCGGTAGCCGGTCATATCTATAGTCATTTATAACGAGCATGGTGCCTATGAGGTTCATAGGACCATTCTCGATGGGGTATCACCAGAGAAGGCTACGATGACGCATATGAGGAGAAGAGGTAGGGGTGTCCTGAAAGTGTGAAAGTATGGTTAGGTATTTTACTTCTGAATGTATTGCTGTTTTAGTTGCGAGTATATGGGAGAATATATGGGTATATAGTTTTGCTATGGCAAACATGATCAGAAATAGTGTAGAGAAGGTTTTTATATTAGGAATGAGTTTGGTGAATAGGAACCGTAATCACTTTCACTTAGGTGAGCATGACGTCCTGCAAAATAAGGGAGGAAGAATCTGTTTGTTTGTTTCTTTTCTTTTTTGAGAGAGAGAGAGAAGAGAGAGAGAGAGAGAGAGAGAGAGAGAGAGAGAGAGAGAGAGAGAGAGAGAGAGAGAGAGAGAGAGAGAGAGAGAGAGAGAGAGAAAGAGAGAGAGAGAGAGAGAGAGAGAGAGAGAGAGAGAGAGAGAGAGAGAGAGAGAGAGAGAGAGAGAGAGAGAAGAGAGAGAGAGAGAGAGAGAGAGAGAGAGAGAGAGAGAGAAGAGAGAGAGAGAATTACTGTCTGCTAGGTAGTAACATATGAAAGGTAGGGGGTTTGAGGTTTCTTGATTGTGAGTGAGTGATGTTGGGTGGTAGGTGAAGGTTGGTATTGGTTTCAAGTGATGATTTGATTGGTTTTAGATTCTCTCCATGTGTTGTGATGAGTGTCGTCGGACGGGTCTATCAGGTGGTAGTTGTTATTGCTTAGGGTTTCCGCTACCACAAGGGGGCCGAAGAAATTTGGTGTGAGTTTGTTAGGTCTGTTGTGGCGTTTAATCACGACAACGGCATCTGGAATGAGAGTCAAGAATCGAGAGTGTTCATTTTGTCTTGTCCATATCTGTTGTTTTTCCTGTTTGAGTTTTTTTTAACTTCTTCGTGGATTAAATGCAGAGCGAATTCTACGCGCTTTGCGTAATCTTCTATAGTTTCCTTGTGGGTGATATATTTCAACATATATCCTGTTGATGTAGTACAGTTTGGCTTTGTTTTGGAGGACCTCGTTTCGGAATTCTGTGCCATTGTCTGAGAGTATCTGACGAGGGATGTTGTATCTACAAAAGATATTGTATACTAAGGCTTGGGCCACTGTTTCTGCCGATTTATCTGGTAGGGGTACTAGGATCGTGTATTTGGAGAGGTACATATTTTTTTATCCTTCCACCCAAAGCTCATGCTGCAGAAGCTACGCTTCAAAATTCTTAGGTGTCCAACCTCTCCTCCAAAATCCCATAATCCTGCAGTTCCGCCTCCAATATCTTATGTCTTACAGCCTCTCTTTCAAAAGCTCATCCTTGGGTAGTCTCTCCTTCAAAAGATTATTTCTCAGGTGCTCCTCTGACAAAAGTTGACAACATAAGCCTATGCGTCAGGGAAACCTCCCCAAAAACCAAAACCTCACCGTCCCCTCCTCCAGACACTAATTTCTTGGTAGCCCCTACTACAAAATTCAGTAGCAAAGCAATATTCCATCCAAATATCCATATCTCAGCATCCCCTTTTCCTACATACCCTATTTCATTAGGACCCATAAATATTCATATATCAGTATCTCTCCCTCCAAACTTTAAGACCCCTCAAAATATTAATTTCTAATAGCCCTTTCTTCAAATTTCTTCTTCATAAGCCCTTGAATTATGAAAATTATGAGCAATTTATTACCAGAGGAACCAATTTCACGAAAGCTATGAAGCCTCCATCTAAACAATGCCTAATTCAAAAGCCTCTACCTTAAGAGACACGCCTCCATATATCCTTATATCAGCTAGCCCTCCTCCAAAAACCCGCATCTTAGCAGCATCCTACACCGAAAGTCTATCCTTCAACAGACCTCTACCTCAAAATCTCATGACTCGGTGGACCTTCCTCCAAAAGCCCATGCTATTGGAGCTCATGCCAGCTCGTTGCTTGAGCGTTCCTTCCAAAGTTCGAGTAAGAAAGACCATAACATTCCAAAATTACAAAATCATCATCTTCGACCCTTTCCACTCTTCTCCATACATTCTCTCTTCTCCTTCTTCCCTTTCTCTCGTCATTGTCTCCCCCCTGTACATCCCCACTCCAACTTCACCCATCTCTCCTTTCTCTTTCCATTCCATTTCACCTCATACATTCTCCCTCCCTTTGTCACCTTTCTCTCGCTATTCCTTTCTTTCATCCTCGTCTCTGCTCTTCTCCGTGCATGTTCAATTTTCTATTCTATTTCCTTATTTACATCAGTTCCACCTTGTCTAGAAAGGCTTAGAAAAATAAAGCGAGTCTTGTAAACAACAAATGCTCTACGGCTGCGTGGAGCCTTTTGTATT
>NC_134787.1:73208313-73210813 GCF_046742065.1 Oratosquilla oratoria | reverse complement strand
TTCATCAAATGAGACCCTGCTCAGGACACTTCTATAATAAAATCACCTGGCGCCATGACCCTTAACCTCTTCCATTTCTGCTATCCCTCTCACATTCCTTTTACCTAATTTATCTTTTTTTCTCTCTCTCTCTCTTTGTTCCCTCCTTTCTACCTCTTCCATTGCTTATCCCCACCCCAACTCCAGAACCCCGACCACCTGCCTGCCTCTTTCCATGGCCTGGAGGAGGTAACTTGGCCGAAGACAAGAAGAAGCAACAGCTCTCTTGTCTTCTTATCACGGACCAACAATGAGAAAGGCGACACGTGTCCCAGATTAATATTCTTTGTGTTTTGAGAAAACGCACACAAAAGACGCGCTCAGGCAGCTAGGGTGGGGGCAAACTGCTTCAATTGCCTACATTTGCTGTCTATGGTGACAGTGGAGTACCTGCATATAATTATGATTTTCTTGCTCTTTCTCTCTCCCGTCACCCACCCCCGGCTTAAGAAAAAAAAAAAACTGTTTAATGAAACAGTCGACAGGTAACTTTTAGCATGGTTGCCACCAGTCCATTTTATTCAGAAAAACACACATATTAGCATATGCTTTTGTGATATCTGCAATCCCTTCTGTATACTTCCATTTTCACTTTTTTTATTAACACTACATACTTCCTCCCAGATCTAAGGAACATTTAAACTCTTTGTTCTTTCTTCACTTTTTTTAAATTCACACGACAAAACTACACATTTTCTATTGACATTCCTATACATCCATTAATTCTTAATTTTATCTATTTTTCGAAGACCTTACACTTACCTCTGCATTTAAAATCTTACGCAAAAATACATTTCCTTTATGCTATGCCTCCTACAAAAAAACGTATATATATATATCTATATATATATATATATATATATATATATATATATATATATATATATATATATATATACACTAGCCAAATTACCCGCGCGTTGCTGTGGGCAAATGATGATCATTTTAATTTTGATAGAATTTGCGGAGAAAAGTTACACGTATCAATATAACTCAATGGAAAAGTTAACAAAAATCAAATGTTAAGAAAGTAAGAAAAAATAAATTTGAGGAGGAAGACGCCCTTTGGAAATGAAATATACTTATTCAAGTAGCCTGGGTTATGGTGAATATATATGGTTTTGGGGGAAGTTCGTGAACAAACAAACAGACAGATAGTTATACAAGTACTGTGGGTTATAAGGTTTCAGAATATACATGGTTATATAGGTCTATCTGCAAAAACCTAGGAGTTCGTGAGTAATCCCTAATCTAATCATACCCCACCTAAATTTAACCCTTAACCCTGAAAAAAATAATGAGGAGGAAATGAAATATAGTTATCCAAGTACCTGGAGATATATAGTATATGAATATATATGGTTCTGGGGGTCTATCTCCAAAACCCAAGGAGTTCGTGAATAAACAAACAAACAGGCAGACAGACAAATGAAAGATAGTTATTCAAGTACCTTGGGTTATAAGGATTTGAGGAGAAGACCAACATTGAAGTGGATGAATAGGGTTAAAGGAGCATTGGATTCAAGAGGAATGTCTAAAGAGTAAAGAAGAGAGAGGATTCGTAAATGGATGAGATGATGCATCCTGAAGGGATGATCTTGTCGGGTCAGGAAATTTCTCAAATGGATGAAGGGTGAGAGTTATTGTATAATGAAATCATGAGGAGAAATGTGCTCTGCTTGTTAGGCTCCGTTGTGGGTGTGCTGTGTCCAACTGCATTGTCTGTGACCCAAACATTGTGGTAGGGGAAGGAGATAACTCTTCATCCGTGGGGTACTAAAATCTGTTTATTTATTTGCTTGATTTTCATTTATTGTATCTGTAAATCTATTGTTATTTACTGTTTACCTGTTTGTTTATCATTCAACTATACCTATCCATTTATTTATTTTATTTATTATTATATATATTATTGTAATTTTTATTTTATTTTATTTTATTTTATTTCATTTTATTTATTTATTTTTATCATTATTATATTTTTTCGCATCTGGTCTAGTTATGGACCAAAAGGTCTCCTGTCAGCATGCTCTGCCTTTGTAATCCTCTGCCTTTGTAAGGTTTCAGAATATAAATGGTTATAGGGGTCTCTCTGCAAAAACCTAGGAGTTCGTGAATAATCCCTAACCTAATCATACCCCACCTAACTTGAACTCTTAAGCCTAACCAAAATATTTTTTTAATAAAATATATTTATCCAAGTACTTTGGAGTGATAGGGTATCAGAATATACATGGTTATGGGGTTCTATGTCCATAACCCTAGGAGGAGTTCGTGAACAAACAAAATAGACAGACAGAAAATGAAAGATATGTATGTATGTATGTATGTATGTATGTATGTATGTATGTATGTATGTATGTATGTATGTATGTATGTATGTATGTATGTATGTATGTATGTATGTATGTATGTTTGTATGTGTATATGTATATATAGGTTTGTATTAATGTATGTATGT
>NC_134787.1:73198313-73203313 GCF_046742065.1 Oratosquilla oratoria | reverse complement strand
GTTTACAGATATGTGGGATTAGGAAAAAGCTGTTAAGAGCAGTCAAGAGTTTTAACGAGAGTAGTAAAGCCTGTGTTACAGTGGGAAATAGAGAGAGCGAGTGGTTTGAGTTAAAGGTGTACATGGACGGGTGTGGTGCGGGAGGTAAAGGCGAAGGCAATGGGCAGGAGACTGGAGATTGTTAAAGAAAATTAGAAAAGTAGAAGGTAAGCTAGTTATTGTTTGCTGACGACAATGTGCTTGTGGTAGGGTCAGAGGGGGGATTAAGGAATTAGGCTTGGAGTTCGGGAAGATACGCGATAGGAGAAGTTTGAAGGAAAATATGGGTAAAAGTATGATAATGAGATGTATTAGGGGTAGAGAATAGCAGTGAGATGAAAGTAAGTCTAAAAGAAGAGAGGCTGGAGGAAGTGGATAGCTTTAGGTTTTTGAGATCGCATGTAGCAGAAAAGGGAGGAATGGAGATGAAGGTAAAATGTAGATTGAGAGAAGTTAGTAAATGCCTTGGGGGATTAAAAAGTGTCATGAGAAATAAGTAATTGGGAATGGATGCAAAGAGGAGAATGTATGAAGGGGTGATTGTGCCGACGGTATTGTATGGGGCAAACACTTAGAATTTAAGAGAGGCAGAGAGGAAAAGTTTAAACTTGTTTGAGATGAAATGTCTGAGAAGTATGATAGGTTTTACAAGGTTGGATAGGGGGAGAAACGAGGAGGTGAGGGGGAGAGCGGAAGTGGAAAAGGGGATGGCAGATAGGGCCGATGAAATATTGTCGGGATGGTTTGGACACATGAAAAGAATGAGTGATGAAATATTAGTAAAAAAGGTGTGGAAGGCATAGATGGAGGGAGTAAAGTTGAGGGGACAACCGAGGATGAAATGGATAGATGGGATGAAGGGGACGTTGTGCAAAAGAAGAATGTCTGTTGAGCAAGGAAGAGAGAAAACACGAGATAGGGATGAGTGAAGAATTACTGTGTATGGATGATGCTGTTATCCAAAGGAGGTATTGAGATAAGGGATGCTTATGCATGAATGATATTTTGGCCCAGCCCAAAGGGGTTTCTCCCCGTCATCTCTTTTTCTGCATGAGGGGACTGAGAGCGGAGGGGTCGTCGACTAAGTGAAGCGGGCCTGTTGTGGATGTGCTGTGTCATGCTGCATTACGTTTGACCCAAGCCAGTTGGCGGATGCAGGGATGAACCGTCATCCATGAGGTGGTGAGATGGAAAAGATGGACGGGGTGGTGGGAGTGAAATCGGTGGAAATAGGTACGTGCCTCTAACTTGGCTACCTCTCTTATGAGGGGGAAAATCTCTTGGTATATAGAATATAGAATATATTTTGTAAGGCTTTGTTTTCTGCTTTCTGGAGGTTTTATTTGCATTCTTTGATATACGAAACAAAGCCGATGAGGTTGTTTATATATGATAAAATAAAAAATATATTAACATTATCATTTCCACACCAAATACTGTCAGGACAAAAAATACTGGGATCATAATGGCATGACGTAGATTTAACTTAAAAATAAGTAGAAACAATTTCACAAACTGCGTCGTAAATTGATGGATTAGGCTTTCAGCCGAGGGGATTGAAGGTAATAGAACTCGAAGTTTTTATATTTCACTCGGATAAACACCATAGCAATATGTTGTAATGTCCATTTTCTTTACCTGACGTTGTTGTGGACAAAAAGGTCTCCTGGCGGAATTCTTTATCGTTGTAACTCAACTTGACATTGTAACGCAACTACAAAAGCCCTAGCAAAGTTGCTAATATGGTAGCTGTAGTAAAATAAAAAAAAATCTAAATACCAGACATTGGTACGTGTATAAATTTCCGTACACTCCCTCTCTCCCTCCCACTCCCCCCCATTGTTTTTTCCTTTTCCTTCTCCTCTCCTATTTAATATTTTCCCAGAATCTGTCTTCCTCCTCTTTTCCAAAACTTCCTCGTTTTCCTTCTTCCTTCCCAAAGTCTTCATGTATATTTTTTCAGCTCTTTTTTTCCTCTTTGCAGAATCTTGGGCATTGCCTTTATATATTTCGCTTTTTTTTTTTTCTTCTCTCTCCGCTTACCCAGCTTCTCATTTTCTATTTTTCTTACTATTCTTTCTTCTTTGTTTTTAATTCTGTCTTCCACTTTTTATTTATACATCTCTACGTATCACCGATCTCGTCTTCGTTCTTGCCTTTCTCGTTTTCCTCCTCCTATTTCTTCATTTTTCCTCCTCCTTCTGCTCTTCTCCATCTTCTACAGTATATATCCTTTATCTCTTCATCCCGCTACTTGTACTCTCATTTGCACATACAACTACAATTTTTGTACTTGTATTTCTCTGTATTTTTCTCCTCAATTTGGTTTTATCACTTCATTCCTTAACTTTACCGACCCTTTCTCTGTCCAGCACCTTTCTTCTCCTACTCATCCTCTCTCTTCTCTTCCTTTTCATTGTTTTTTTTTATTATTATTCCTTTATTATAAATTTTCTTCTCATAGTTGTACTCCCTATCTCCCATTTTCATTCGTCTCATCTTGTCCACACGTTTTTTTTTTTTTTAACTTTCCTCCACTACACCTTGTCTATTCCTTTCCTTCCTATCCCCTCGTTTCCTTTTCCCACTCCCATACTCCTTTTCGTTCCCCTCCTCTTCATCCTATCTGCTCCTTTCTCTCCTCCATCCACCTTCTGTTTCTCCTCGTCTTCCTTTTTTCTTTGCCATCCTTAAGACACACGAGCTTATGGTCTCACTACCAAGCTTCTTGAGGCAAACAGCTCTTTCCCCTCCTCTCCCTCACTTCCTCCTCCCCCTTCCCACCCCAGTCCTCTCCACCATCACCTTCACACAAACTCTCCTTTCTCCTCTCCTTCCTCCTCTACGTTAATTCTCCTGGCCTTGCAACTTCCCATTTTCCATTCCCTCCACATTTCTTGTGTCCCTCCATTTTTGCTCACACCCCGGTCCTTGGCCTCCTCCTCCTCCTCATTTCACTCCCTTCACCATCCATTTGGAGGCTCCGAGAACTCCTCCGCTATCTCACCCTTTACTTGTCCTACTCTGTATCAAATTAGACATCCTGGAACTGAATAAAAGCGCCTAACGGTAGCCAGACTTTTTCAAAAATGGTTCTCTGCATGATAAAGGACGAATGGGAGTGTCACTCTTTTCAGCACATACGTTTCCCTCTTGTTATACATACAAACATATACACATGTTTGCATTCACGCACGCACGTACATACGCGCAGATACGTTACACATACGCGCACGTACACATGCACATAGACGCACACGTGCGCGCACGCACACACACACACACACACACACACACACACACACACACACACACACACACACACACACACACACACACACACACACACACACACACACACAGGAGAGTGCATCTACAAAGACGCTAACATTCGTAACAACAAAAACCTTTCTTCTCTTTTCACTTTCTCATCTCCCTAATCTTCTCTCTCACACCCTTCCAGCCATATTTCACCCCTTGTCAGTGCCTTCTCCGCCGAAGATCTAACCCCCTCTCACTCCTCCCCCACCATCCCTTCTCCCCCCTTCCTCCCTTTCCTTCCCCCCTTCCTCTGCCCTCCCCCCTCCTACCTCCCACGGCGACCATCCGGGCGAACGCGGCCGCCAGCTGACGACATGATGCAAATTGCGTGTCACAGAGCCTAAAGAGAAGGGGCTGTAACTCAGGCGTCATCTGTGTCTGCGATATGTCACGCTGGGCACGAAATGTTTTATCCACGTATGTGACGCATCATCTTCCAAGTACCATTTCTTTTGTCAGAAATGTGAGTTTTGTCTTAGAAATGTCGCTCTTGCCAGGATGTTGGTGATATGTCACTCTTACCAATGCACTAGTTATATCACTCATATTAAAAAACGTGTCCTCTCAAGTCTTTGACAAGTAGATGACACTTGACTCTCGGAAGTAAAGTACCATATTCATAAATGACACGTCACAGTCACTGGTGACATGATGTTTCCCAGTTAGTACCGTGGTACTCTTGGTTGCACCTTGCCATCCATATCAGTGATATGTTACTCCTGACAAGGAGACGGGGAGTAAGGCGGGAAGTTCTCCTCCTCCAGAGCTGGGTCGCTGTTGCTCAAGACACAACTCGCCAACAAAAGTATCCAGAACCCCAACTACAATAGAAATATCGAGATTACACCTCACCATACGACTCCCACGCAGTTGGAAGTGAGGAACTACAAGGGCTATGGTAAGCAGCTGTTTTTTTTTGTTTTGTTTTTCTAGGCCAACGTATGGTTGCCTCCCTGCCTGGCAAGGGCTATCAGGAGCCCGTAGTAGGTCCTAAGACTCGAACTCATGAACACCTGCTCATGAGTTTCAGACGGTATTCACCGACAACATATGTTCGAAACGCCATCGACAACAAAAATATCGGAATCCCAGTCGGGTAGCAGACATGAGAGGTTGAACGATAACTGGGTGACATTTTCACCTTTGAAAGTGGACATGCTGAACGTGCTTGTCTGAGGTGGAAACCCTACACCACGAGAGGTTAAACAGTGATCCAAACAGACTTTCTTCAAACTGATCGAAATTGTCTGGTGGAATCAGAACAGAAATCAATGATAAAATAATAAATAAACAAACAAATAGGTATATAAATAAATAATTGATAACCAAATTGTGATTAATTTAACAAAAGAATGAATAAATGATTAATATATAAGAAACAAGTAAATAATCAAATTGATGACTACATAAATAACTGAAACAATTTAAAAAACAAGTAAACAAATACATTAAGAACAGACCATCGATAATAAAGGAAAATAGATCAAACAAAACAAAATAAGGTGCTTGCCTAAGTGAAAGGGTCATTTGAGACAAGTGTACAGCTCCTCTGAGCTATTACTTGTCGACACTGACACTTGGGTTCACCAAATGGTTATTGCGCTTTCCACTCATTTATAATGTTAGACGATTTCATTCAG
>NC_134787.1:73188313-73193313 GCF_046742065.1 Oratosquilla oratoria | reverse complement strand
TTGTGGCAACCGGCATCGCGTACGGCAGTTATGGCAGAGATGGAAAAGTTGCTATACACGTGGTTGGAAGATAATAGGCAAAGAAATGTGAGAGTGACGTTGCAAGCAGTGCAAAGTAAGGCTACAAGTTAATTTCACATGTTGAAAGAACGTGCAGGTGAAGAATACGCTTCACATGAGTTCATAGTGAGTGCTGGGTGGTTTCGTTGCTTTCAAGAGCGTTACCAGGCTCACCACGTGTTGTCGAAAGGTGAGGCTGCTAGCAGTGATGCGCCTGCAGCTAAGGCATTTGTGGAAGAGTTTGATAAATTATGGATTAAAGATATTTACGTACTTACGACCACGTCTAGCTGATGCCTATTATGAGTTTACTAATACGAATACACTATAATAAGTATTTTCTTTCTTTAACTTACCATATCATATTAACAACTAAGCAACTGAAAACAATACTGTATACAACTGTAGGAGAGAAGCCAAACGCAGAGTATGGGATCCAATGTATTTAACGTTTCGCCCACCAGGGCTTCTTCAGAAATAACATAGTGGACAAACATCTGACTCCTTATATAACCCGAGCTTGCGGGGAGAAACGAATATGAAACTGGTGTTAGAAAAAAAAAAAAAAAAAGAGAGAGAGAGACTGACCAACTTCACACCAGGCTTAATGACCCCCTTATGGGTCGATAGCCTTAAAAAAGTCCACTATGTTATTTCAGGAGAAGCCCTGCTGGGCGCAACGTTAAATACATTGGATCCCATACTCTGCGTTTGGCTTCTCTCCTACAGTGCTGTTGCACTCGTTGCATGTACCTATATCTCACACTTAGAATGGATTGAAATGGATGAGAAAAATAGATCTTAAAATTCACATATATTTAGAGTACATACAACAATTGAAGAATTAAGAAAAATTATTAAAAGGAAACTACAATTTAAAAAACTTAAAAATGGTAAGCAAGGTTATATTCAATACGTGTGTGTGTGTGTGTGTGTGTGTGTGTGTATGTGTGTGTGTGTGTGTATACAGGTATAGTATATACATACAGTACCTGCATACATAAATATACTGAAATACAGTACAGTATTAAAACCTAAAAAAATAGAAAAAATTATAAAAATGAAACTAAAAAGCATTGATAAATAAACAGTAAACAGCTTGTATTTAATAGTATTCAATAGAAAAAGTTACTTAAAAACGCAACAGATTAATATCATGTATCCTAGAGTAGAACCCTCGTGTCGGCCATTTTGAATAGGATCCGACTTACGACCAATCCGACTTACGACTGGTTGGTCGGAACCTATCTAGGTCGTAACTCGGATAGTGGCTGTATATATATATATATATATATATATATATGTGTGTGTATTTATGTATATATGTATGTATTTATGTATATATATATATATACATATACATAGATACATTATATATATATATATATGTATATATACATATATATATATATATACATATATATATATATATACATATATATATACATATATATATATATATATGCATATATATACATTATATATATATATATATACATATATATACATTATATATAAATGTATATATATATAATATATATATGTATATATACATATATATACATATATATATAATATATATATATATATGTATATATCAATATATACATATATATATACATATATATAATATATATATATGTATATATATATAATATATATATATGTATATATATACATATATATATATACATATATATATATGTATACATATATTTATAATATTTATATAATATATATATATGTATATATATATAATATATATATGTATATATATATATATCTATATATATATATATATATATATATATATATATATATATGAGAGAGAGAGAGACAGAGAGAGAGAGAGAGAGACAGAGAGAGAGAGGAGGGAGGGCTAAGGCGTACTATACATAGAGAGATGGTAATGCACACACAAACTTCATCTCAGCGTGGATCATTAACTACAAATTCATCACCGAACTAAACCCATAACTAAACACTGTAGACTTATGGCCAGCCCAACGCAAACTACAGGAACAGCTAAACTAAACAAGACCGCTGCTCTCCGAACTCAGCACAAATTACAACAAGAGTTAACCTTGACAAGGTTTATACTCGGTAAACTCCACTTAAACTAAACCCAAAGCGAACTTAACCCTCTTCCACAAGATGGCGTTGATAAACTGTTCTGGTTCACGGAAAACTACTTTAGTCAGCTTTGAGAGGTTGACCCCATTATACAGGAGTTAAATACATAACAATATACAGCAATAGAAAAACAATTAATATAAACTACTATAAGTTAAACGTGAATTTCGCAGTTTGACATCGGTTATAGGTAAAATGCTTGAATCAATAATAGTAAATAGACTTACAGAACACATCAAGAGACATAATTTAATTAGCAACAGTCGCTATGGTTTCTCCAAGGGTAAGTCATGTGTGACTAATCTTCTATCCTTTTACACTAAAGTATATAAGGCGGAAGATAACAATAATAATTATGATGTTATTTACCTTGACTTTAGCAAAGCGTTCGACAAGGTACCACACCAGAGACTACTAAATAAAATCAAAGCTCATGGCATAGGAGGCAAAATGTTAGAATGGATAAGAGCTTGGATTAGTATCAGAAAACAGCGGGTCACCATAAATGAAGTAAAATCTAGGTGGGACAATGTTACTAACGGGGTCCCCCATGGGCTGGGTTTTGGGCCCCTTGTTGTTCATTATGTACATAAACGACTTAGACGATGGGATAAATAGTGATGTTAGTAAGTTTGCGGGCGGTACTAAAATAGGACGCCTGATTAGGTCAGTAGGAGATGCAGAGATTCTGCAGGATGATCTTATCAAATTGTTCACATGGTCGGTGATATGGCAAATAAACTTTAATATCTCTAAGTGTAGCGTGTTAAACATAGGGCTACACGACCCCGAAAATAGATACAGCTTAGATAACACGCTTTTAGAGAAAACTAAGTGCGAGAGAGACTTGGGAGTTCTAATGAGTCTGGACCTCAAAACCAGGAAACAGTACATTAGCGCCAGGAATAAAGCTAACAGGGCATTAAGTTTCATTACTAGGACGGTAACGAATAGAAGTGCAGAGGTAATTATCAAACTCTATCTAGCGATAGTTAGACCCATCCTTGACTATGCGGTACATTTTTGGTCTCCGTCCTACAGAATGGACATCAATTCACTAGAATCAGTACAGAGAAGAATGACCAAAATGATACAAAGACTCAGAAATTTGCCTTACGAAGAGAGGCTTAGGCACCTTAACTTACACTCTCTGGAAAGACGCAGAGTGCAGGGTGATCTAATAGAGGTGTTCAAGTGGATCAAAGGGTTTAACAAGGGTGATGCAAGCAAGGTCATCATATTAAAACAACAGGGCAGGACTCGCAGTAATGGATTTAAACTGGACAAATTTAGATTAAAAAGGAAATAGGCAAGAATTGGTTTACTAACAGGGTGGTTGGCAAATGGAATAGACTTAGTAACCATGTAGTAAGCGCTGAAACTATCAGCTTTTTAGAAAACGATTAGACAACTTTATGGATGGGGATAACAGGTGGTGATACATACGGAGCTGCCTAGTGTAGGCCTTATGGTCTCTTGCAGTCTCCTTCATTCCTTTGTCTTTATGTAAGCTCCCTAGATGACGTGGTGAATTTAGTGGCTTTCTTTTGGCCAATACTCAACTATTCTGCTTTAAAAGAATCTCTCAGCCAATAAGGGTTAGATTAAGATACTAGATTTGAGGCAGAAACGAATTTCGGTGACCTCCCAACCAACTACATCCAAGATCGATGTTCAGTGCCGTGGAATTATAACGTCACTTTTTCAAGAATCTCTTGGGAATCAATCTTTCGCCAACTGGTTTCCAGTTGTGGGCATGTGTCTGTCTCTGTCTTTATCTCTGTCTCTGTCTCTGTCTCTGTCTCTCTCTCTCTCAAAAAAAAAATGCATGTATTGTACCTATTCTGACAAAAGAATGGTATATACAATATTTCATTCTGATTGACAAAAGATAGTATTAGAAGAGCGAAGCAATACTAAGTAGCAAAATAGACGAATCAATAAATTAATTGATTAAAGAAGCAGAAAAAAATAGAAAATAAATTAATAGATCATTAGAAAATAGATCAATAAATAGATAATAAATAACAATCTGTTCAAGGTAGATTTACCCGCTTCTCCTCAATAAAGTACTTTACAGAATTCTTTCTGTCTAAGAACCTACAACTTTAATCTTAGAGAACACAGAACTTGGGAAGGAATTTAAATCTTGATTAATTCTTTTGCCATGATGATACACTCAGCAGTTTTCATCTTAACTTATGTCAAATCAATTTTTTTTTCAGCTCACATTTTTTTCCACATTGATGTTCCTGTTTCACCAAAATGTACTACAACATCATACAATCTACTTGTTTTTAATTCAGTGCCATAAATAACTCTTGAATTGATTTTCGACAGACTATTCTAATCTTCAGTGGGCAATAGGTAAAACCACTAAAGAATTTTCTCTTTTGTTTTAACTTCAGAATGTTCAAAAACAGGAATGTGTCTGAAATTAATTTATCTGACCTCAGCAAGTGTGTTCTGCTCTACGTCAGGTGACTTCAATCAGTTGAGGGTATGCACAAGTCAATGATCTCATTTAACCTTTTCAGTATGATGTCATACTTTACATACTTCGTGTCTTCTAAGCCAAAAAGTTTACGTGAGGTTCGTGTGGAGGGATCTTTTGAAAGCAAATGATATGAAAGGGGCGCCACTTTGCTCTGGAATACCCGTTTGGTAAAGAAGCTGTTTATTTGATTTGATTTTTATTTTATTTATTTATTTTTTTTTTTTTTTTGCCATATCTACCCCTGAGGGTTTTCTGGTTGCCGCCTGTCTGTATGATTTAGCGTTGATAATCCTCTCGAAAAAGGGAAAAG
>NC_134787.1:73155813-73173313 GCF_046742065.1 Oratosquilla oratoria | reverse complement strand
GGTGGAGAGGAGAGTCGGTGGACCAATGACATCGATTTCAGAACCTGGTATCGTTTGCGGAAATCGGTAAGAGAAATCGCCGACCGAAATAAAACGGAAAAGATAAAATAAACCGTATGAATTCAAATTCATCGCAGCGGGAAGGACGAATGTGAGCAACAAAAATAAACAGCTTCTCCGCCTGTAAGGGCCGAATTGGATTGGGAAGAAATCCAATCATGGGAAATATAATTTGAATATTTTCACCTAATATATATCGCTATGATGTGTGTGTGTGTGTGTGTGTGTGTGTGTGTGTGTGTGTGTGTGTGTGTGTGTGTGTGTGTGTGTGTGTGTGTGTGTGTGTGTGTGTGTGTGTGTGTGTGTGTGTGTGTGTGTGTGTGTGTGTGTGTGTGTGTGTGTGTGTGTGTGTGTGTGTGTGTGTGTGTGTGTGTGTGTGTGTGTGTGTGTGTGTGTATTCTGGAAATGAGCAACGCAGGAGAGATCCTGTCTCTTACTCCCCAATTATCATACCAAGTTTAAAATTCATATATGGTTACAACTGTGGCCGCCACCTTTTTCTCTGACTTTCTTGCTTAGATTTAATTTAAAGTATTGTTTTAGCTTAGGCTACATCTCCTGCTAGGCTATTCCAATAATTAATCCATCTGTATTATATACTGTATATCTTTACATCCTTTAGACAATTTTTTTTATTTTTTGTCTGTTCTCGTGACCTTGTAAAGCAATTCTGTTCCCAATGAAGGTATAATTTCTGTCTGCAACACTGTAATCAAGTTATTTTACCTATTCGATCTTCCACCGTTGGAAAACTAGTGCTTTTAGTCTCTTCGCATGGATTATCTACCTGGGAACCAGTTTTGTTGATGTCCTTTGTAACCTCTCGATCATGTTTATAGCTTTCATTCTGTGTGGAATCCACACTGCTGATGCATAATCCAATATAGAACGGATTAGGGTTTCTGTGTATTCATTGTCTTTTTATATAGCAAAAATCTTAATGTTCTGCAGCAATCTATACGCCTCTCCCACAATCTTGATGGTTTGTCTCTCAGGTGACAGGTTGTCTTTCATCAACTCTTAGATTTTTCTCCTCTTTTGTCCTTGATATGGGTTTCCTTTCTAAGGGAGAGTTCAATATTAGTCTTTTGGATCTGTTATCCACATTCATTCTTTGCAAAAGTTTTCAGTCCTCCTCATTTTTCATTCTTCCCATGACATTTGCATCTTCTGCAGAAATCTTATAATAGTTTCTTGTGCTTTCCATTATATTAAACACTCTCTATATTGACATCATATACTTTATTACTGCTCCTATGTACCTGTCTTTTAGAGGACATTTGGTCTATTGTGCACGTTACATTTTAGTCGTCCATTTTGCTCCAGTTTCCACACAAGTTGACCGTGAGATACTTTACCAAATGCCGTTTCAAGATCAAAGGACAATTCATCCTCAGCCCTTCTACTCTTGTAGCACATAGCTCGAGTATTTGCTTAATTGATTTGACACGCTTGACCTTCCAGGTCTGAAACCAAACTGACTTTCAAAAATTTTCATTTCTTCAAGATAGTTCATTCGTTGATCCTTCACAATCCTTTTACATAAGTTCACTATTGTGCTAGTCAATGATACCGGCTGTTAGTTCAGTGGTGTCTACTTCCACCTTTATGGCCTAGTATTACATTTATATAGATTTTTTCAGATTTCTTCCCATTAAATTCTTTTTCTTCCATAGTTATATGGTTTCTCATAGAAACATCACCTCATCACTCATGTTATCTTGTCTATACAAATGGTGAATCTATTGTCTTCAATCTATAAATAAACATTTCCTGGGAGGTTGGTCTACAGTAATCATTTATCTTCTACTTTGCCAGTACTAAACAATCTGGATTAGTATAGGCTAATTATAGTGTGCATGTGTGTGTGTGTGTGTATGATTCACCTTGGTATTTAGATCACTTGTTGGACTCGTGATCGACAGCTGTTTCCTTCCCGGAAGAGAGCTCAGAGTTCGTATGACCGATCTATGGGTAATGTTGTGACCTTACACGCACACACACACCCAACTCCCCGCCCACGAGAGTTGGAGTAACGACTCGAAGCGCAGTGGTACTGAAATCATTTCAGCCCTGGGCAGGATTCGAACCCGGACCGCCAAAGGAACAGTCGGGGACTACACCAACCGCGCCACCGAGTTTTGTGTGTGTGTGTGTGTGTGTGTGTGTGTGTGTGTGTGTGTGTGTGTGTGTGTGTGTGTGTGTGTGTGTGTGTGTGTGTGTGTGTGTGTGTGTGTGTGTGTGTGTGTGTGTGTGTGTGTGTGTGTGTGTGTGTGTGTGTGTGTGTGTCTGTGTGTGTGTGTGTGTGTGTGTGTGTGTGTGTGTGTGTGTGTGTGTGTGTGTGTGTGTGTGTGTGTGTGTGTGTGTGTGTGTGTGTGTGTGCGTGTGTGTGTGTGTGTGAGAGAGAGAGAGAGAGAGAGATTTACCATTGTCTTAGATCACGTGTTGGACTCGTGATCGAAAGCTATTTACCTTCTCGTAAGAGAGCTCAGAGCTCATATATGACCGATCTATGTGCAATGTTGTGACCTTGCATGCATACAGTATATCCCCCAATTCCCCGCCCACGAGTTGGAGTAACGACTCACAGTTTAGCGATAGTGAAATTATTTTAGCCCTGGGCGAGATTCGAACTCGGACCACTGTGTGTGATTCACCATGGTCTTGGATCACGTGTTGGATTCGTGATCGACAGCTATTTCCCTCCCTCAGAGCTCATATGTCCGATGTATTGGTAATGCTGTGACCTTACACGCACCGCACACACACACCTAACTCCCTGCCCACGAGTTAGAGTAACGACCCGTAACGCATTGATACTGAAATTATTTTAGGCCTGGGCGGGATTCGAACCAGGACCGCCGTAGTGCCAGGCGGGAACTCTAACCACCGCGCCACGAGTCGCGCGCGCGCGCGCGTGTGTGTGTGTGTGTGTGTGTGTGTGTGTGTGTGTGTGTGTGTGTGTGTGTGTGTGTGTGTGTGTGTGTGTGTGTGTGTGTGTGTGTGTGTGTGTGTGCGCGTGTTTATGTGTTTATGTGTGTTAACGTGTATCTCGAAGAGACTGCTTGGCTCACCCACTGCTCGATCAGAATTGCAAAATGCACGAAGAAGTATCAGATGAACAAATAACCTTTTAAATTTAATCAACCAGAATAATGTTAAATTAAAGAAACAATAATGAATTTATTCATATGCTTCCTCAAGTTTTACTCTTACATTATGCCACTACTACAACTAGCTATCATGCACCTTTCACCCAGTGACTCCACCACGTATATTGTGCCTCCTCTATTTATCTTCCAACGTCAGGTGTTTCAAACATAATGACATTTCTATTCTGCATTTATTTTCATATTTGACATTTCAAAGCTCTTGCATAAACAATAATATAACTTTGTTTGAACATATACAGGAGTATTCAACACTATTTATCCTAATCACACAATTTTCCTACGACATGTTTGGAGTTTTAATTACAACGAGCCAATGACAAAAATCTTTTTAATTATACTTGTACTCTGCGGGACAATTTTTCTGTTTCCTATAACATATCTCACAGTGTGTTCCTATCTCGGTAATACTCATATGTCATCAGTTCATACCTAAAATAATGCTCTTTCTTCTAGAAGTCGAACTCATGATCATGTGGTCGCGAGTTCCTGGGACTCGCTGCGTGCTTCTTGCGTTGGTTCCAGACAGCTCTGGACAGGCAGGGAGGCGACCCAAACATCGGCCTAAAAAAAACCAACGGCTTGCCGCAAGTGACAGGGTCTCTCTTTGTACTTCGAGGGTGTGGAATGGTGATAGCGCTAGAAATAATTTATTAGAATATTTTGGTTCCTTCAACTTCCTCGAACGATATGGATCCTGTAGCCTGATTCTTAAATTATATTTCCTACAAATTAGGTTTTTCTATGTATCATTCTATGTCATCCATATATAGGGCCTCGCAACTTATGTCTACTCTTAATAACATGAAGTCTATAAGGTTTTCTTATATGGAATGACAGCATATATTCAACAAAAGAAACAAATCAAAACAAACACTTGAAACACTTAATTCATGGTTACTTTTTAATTATTTTGATATTTGGAAACATTCGGTCCCAATCGTAAGTCCACGTTTAGGTTCATCCAGAGTCGTTACTTCAACTATTGAATATGTCTCCAAAATTTCCAACATTCAAGCTTTCTTAAACTTTTTTAAGATTTTAAACTAAAAGGATTTTTACCCACTTCATATTACGTATCCTTCTTGTAATGAAATCATACTACTTCAACGAGAAGTTGATTCGTCTTTATATCTTATCCAGATTCCATTTTCTTACGAACCATACTACCAACAAAAAAAGATCATCATTTTCAACAATTGTCTCTATCACAAGAACAGGTGTAACATTGACTAAGCATTACAAAGTGTCATGGTAAAACACTTTTCTAGAAAAATGTGATAATTGTCGAATGTCTGCCAGGGTGACCTGACAAAATATTGTTCAAAGGTGACGTTAGGTCAGTATTCAAGTTTTCCTTCATGAGCCTGTCCTAGGTAGCTCTCTCTCTTATTCGTTTTCCAGGTTATTTGCCCCGGTACAAACTCCCTTTCATTTCTCTTCCATAATGGACGCTTCTCTAAATATCATCTTTCATCTCTAAAACTGGTTCTTTGTCCCCTTGTACACACATAGAAATTGTGTGTGTGTGTGTGTGTGTGTGTGTGTGTGTGTGTGTGTGTGTGTGTGTGTGTGTGTGTGTGTGTGTGTGTGTGTGTGTGTGTGTGTGTGTGTGTGTGTGTGTGTGTGTGTGTTTGTACGTATATATGCATGTATGTATGTATGTATGTATGTATGTATGTGTGTGTGTGTGTGTGTGTGTGTGTGTGTGTGTGTGTGTGTGTGTGTGTAAGCGCGTGCGTGTGTCTGTGTTTGTGTGCGTGAGTGTATGTGTGTGTGTTTGTGTGTCTGTGTTCGTGTGTGTCTGTGTTCGTGTGTGTGCGTGTGTATGTGTGTGCGTGCGTGCGTGCGCTCGCTCGTGTGTGTGTGTGTCTGTGTTTGTGTGTGTGTGTGTGTGTGTGTGTGTGTGTGTGTGTGTGTGTGTGTGTGTGTGTGTGTGTGTGTGTGTGTAGGTGGGTGTTTGTGTGTATACGGTCTGTGTATGTGTGTGTGTGTGTGTGTGTGTGTGTGTGTGTGTGTGTGTGTGTGTGTGTGTGTGTGTGTGTGTGTGTGTGTGTGTGTGTCTGTGTATTAATGTGTGTGTGTGTGTGTGTGTGTGTGTGTGTGTGTGTGTGTGTGTGTGTGTGTGTGTGTGTGTGTGTGTGTGTGTGTGTGTGTGTGTGTGTGTGTGTGTGTGCGCGCGCGTACGCATAATTCTCCATCGTCTTCCATCACCTGTTGGACTCGTGATCTACAGTTATCACCCTCCTGGATGAGATGGTTGTATGCTGCCATACGCGTGTCCACACACATACTGTATATGAGTACGCGTGTGGACACATGAACAAGCATACAAGTCAACAAAGATGTCTCCCTCAGAGGCGGAGGAGGGAGAATTGTCAGTATCGGTGACAACAATGTCTGGTGCCTCCTCGGCGTCTCAGAAGTTCACTTTCATGAAGATGGTGGGTGATTTTGAGGCGACTCCTTCTATGTGATTTTTTTTTTCTGTCTTTTTGTAAGTTGTTCTTTCTTTATTTATTTATTTCCTTTTTTCTTCCTTTCTTTTTTCTTTGTATTGGCACATATAAACTTCTTTGGGCTCCATCCTTATCGGCAGGTAGGTTTCACAAAATATAGTACAATACAACAAAATACAATACATTGTAATACAGTACAAATCAAAGCAATGCAATACAAAAGAATGTTGAATTGGAATAGAAAAAAATAGAATTATAGTACATACATATACATATACCAAGGCTTTTTCCCCCTTACAAGGAAGGTAACCAAAAAGGAAAAGGCATAAAATCATTCCCACCCATGGAATGGGTGGGAATGATTTTTATATAGAATAGAAGGTAATACAAATAAAAACCATACATTATAAGAAATAATGATAAACTAGCAAATACATAAACAAGCGAACTAACGAATAAATAAAATTTTGAAATTTAACTACTGCACTGAGAATCTTATTCCATTTGGAGGTTTAGGAAAGTGTGTCCCTTATTACGAGAAAGACATGAGAAGGTTGGTCAGTAAACTTGATGCATTTCCGAGAAGTGCTTCAACCTTCCTGTGCCGAAGAAATCTTACTTGAGCGCCTCAGTGAGAAAAAAAGACGTAAAGACGTTTCTCCGTGTATTTCTTTCAGCCAATACCAAATGATCTCGTTTAGCTGAACAAAACGTTTTCACAATCAACCCGTCCGTTACAATGACGATCTTTGGAGATTATCTTTTAATTAATACCAGAAGATCCTATTCACCTAAAAGGGTCACATTGCGAGGCTATTTCGATCCTGCACCGCAATTTTAGATTTAACACATTCTCTTCTAGACGATTTGATTGAGTTGAAGGGAATTGAGGTTCCAGACTTCTTATTTATCTTATATATTTAATTCATCTTATTTGTTAATCTATATATTTAATTATATATTTACTTTTTAATTTGTTTACTCATTTACGTATTTATTTATCTGTTTATCTATTTTTCTATTTATCTATTTATTCATTTAGTTTTGTGGGGATGAACTTGTATCTTTTCCTTGAACATTTGGATAATATTATATTTCATCAAATTCTGGATGCCGCCAGGTGATTTATACTCAGCCGAGAAAAGACAAAGCCGCGCAAATGTCGAACACTCATTAGTACTGACGAGTTGTACTTTTAATTGGGCTGCCGTCGGGGTAACTTTATTCACCAGTAGAATAGGTAACACGTTCCATATCCATACACTACCATGACGACACAAATTAGAAATTCCTATTTTGGTTGGGGCCATATGATTTCATTCATCCAAGTTTTGCCTTGTCAATGTATAGACGGCACTCGACCGAATGTGCATTTACGCTTCGAAGACTTCTCCACAGAACACAAACAGAACAAATTGGAGCAAAAATGTCGTGAAGACAAACTAATTGAAAACAAGTTTCCAGACGATGCTGTCACCTGTACCACAGGACGAGAAGACTCCAGGAGCAGCTAAAAATGGCGTCACTTACTCTGTGCGACTCAGAACAAAAGAGAGCTTCTCAAAATGTCATGAGGTGGAGGAGGAAGTAAAAGAAGAAAAGAAGTCGGTGTGTGAGAGGGGACGGGCTGAGCGAGGGGAACAGAGAAGGAAAGGGGGACGTGGAGAAAGGGGAGGGGAGAAGGAGATGGAAGGGAAAGAGGAGGTGGATGAGGAAGGAGAGGTGGAAGAAAAAGAGGAGATGGAAGTAAGTGGGAGGTAATGTAGGAAGAGGAGAAGGAAGTGGAGGAGGCCATGGGAGACCAGGAGGAGATGGAGGAAGAGGATGAGCAGGTTGAGGAAGCGGAAGAGCTGGAGTAAGTGGAAGTGAAGGAGGAGGAGGTGGAGGAGGAGGGGGTGAGGGAGAGGAGGAGGAAGAGGAGGAATATCAGGAAGAGGAAGAAAAGGAGGAAGATGAGTAGGAGAAGGAAGAGGAGGAAGAGGAGATGCAAGAATTTGGGTACAGTTGGAAAGAAGGAGGAAGAGGAGCAAGAGGAGCAAGAAGAGGAGGAATAGGAGCAGGAAGAGGAGGAGGAGGAAAAGGAGGACGAGGAGAAGGAGATAGAGAGGGTGCAGGAAGAGTAGGTAGAGGAAAAGATGGAGGAGAAAAAATTGGAGGAGATGATAAAATAAGAAGAGTATGTGGAGAAGGGAGAAGAGGAAAGAGAGAAATATAATAGGAGGAGAAAAGAGAGGAGGGGGAGGAGAATGAAGAGGAGGAGGAGGAGGAGGAAGAGGAAGAGGAAGAGGAGAAAGATACGGAGGAGGAGAAGGCACAGGAGAAGGAGGAGGGGAAGGAGAAGGAGAAAGAGGAGAAGAAATGAGAAGGGAGAGGAGAAGGAAGAAGAGGGGGAAGAAAAGGAAGAGGGAAGGAGAAGGGGAGGAGGAGGAGGGAAAGGGAGAGAAAAAGGAGAAGGAGGAGGATAAGGGAGGGGAGGGGAGGACTACAGAGAAGAAAGGAAAGAAGGAGGAGGATAAGGGGATAAGGGAGAGGAGGGGAGGAAAATGAAGAAGAGGAGGAGAAGAAAAAAGGAGAGGAGGAGGAAAAGGAAGAAGAAGAAGAAGAAGAAGAGGAGGAGGAGGAGGAGGAGGAGGAGGAGGAGGAGGAGGAGGAGGAGGAGGAGGAGGAGAAGGAGGAGGAGGAGGAGGAGGAGGAGGAGAATGGAGATGAAAAGGAGGAGGAGGAAAAGGAGAAGGAGGAAATGGGGTGGAGGAGAAGGGAGAGGAGTAGTACGAGGAAGATTTGGAGAAGGAAGAGGGGAGACAAATAAAGAGAGAGGAGAGGAGAGAAGAGGAGAGGACGCTGAAGCTAGGCAAGAGAACTCTGCACGCACAACAGACAAAGGAAATGGGAAGAGGCGGACGAACGACATCCAAGACGAAAGAGTAAATGAGAGCTCTCTTCTCCCTACAGTGAACAATGGAGATGACACTACCCTTTTACACATGTTATCTTAGCTGTCACAGTGCAACTTTATTCATAATGGAAACCCCTCTAGACCTCATTTCAGATCTGTAATTGACATATGCATTCCTGATGCCTCTATGTGATTCTTTTCAGCCAAAACAAAAGTTTATAGAATGTTATAAAGATAAGTCATATCGTTCCTCTCTCGATTGTCCTTTCCCTACCGTGAAATGATTTTCGAAAAATGCGGTGAATACTAACAACATCTCTTGGCCATTGAAATACACAGAGTAAAGGTGATGACTTTGAGAACCTCCTAGCAAAAGCTCTTCGCCCGTGTGTGGGAATCTTAAAGTTTGACCCTCAGCGACTACATACGTGCAGATAAATGCCTAAGAAGTCGAGACCGAGAAAGACACGAGGAAAACAATCAAGACAAAACGGAGGAGTTCATAAAAGAAGATTACATTACAAGACAGAAATGTCAACCAAAAGTAAGACAACAAGAAAAGGATAGAAAGGGAGGAACAGACATACAAGAAAAAATGAAGAAAGATGAAGGAGAGAAATGGATAGAATAAATGACTAACTACACAACAAGTGAGTGAAGGACATAAGAGAAAAGCAAAGCGAGAGTATAAGAGAACAAAGTTAAAAGAGAAAGAGTGACTAGGGGTTCCTCTGCTCTTTCCCTTACAAACTTTATCTCCAGAACCCTTGTACAAAATAAGTCTCAAGTTCAGTCTAGCCAAAACAGCTGAGTACCCTTCCACCTTAGCCTCAATCTCCACACTCTGCCCAGGGACGAGTCCGTGCACCAAGAGAGACATGAAAAATATTCTCTTGTACAAAAAATAAATAAAACTGAATAGGCACGAGAACAATCTCACATTTCACAGCTTCCCTTCTTTATCAACATAAAGATATATCTATATCAATTTGTTTAACGTTATCTGTTTATCTATGTATTTATCTGTGTGTGGAAGGAATAAGGAGAGACAGAGAAAGAGAAGGAGAGAGAGAGAGAGAGAGAGGGGGGGGGAGGCGAAGAGGAAGAGGGAGAGGGAGAGGGATAGGTAGAGGGGGAGATGAAGGATGGAGAAGGAGAGAGGAAGAGAGCGGAGGGAGAGTAAGTCGGAGAAAGGAAGGAGGAGGGGGATAAGGAGAGAGATAGGGAGAGAGGAAGGGTGGAGAACGAGAGGTTGAAGGAGAGAGAGTGGGTGAGGTGGAAGGGAGTGTAGGAAGGGGGAAGGGAGTGTAGGAAGGGGGAAGGGAGGGAGGAAAGGAAAGGGGAAGGGGGAGGGAAGGGGAGAGAGAGAGAGAGAGAGAGAGAGAGAGAGAGAGAGAGAGAGAGAGAGAGAGAGAGAGAGAGAGAGAGAGAGAGAGAGAGAGAGAGAGAGAGAGAGAGAGAGAGAGAGAGAGAGAGAGAGAGAGAGAGAATAGATACGTGGTGTAATTGGAATCTTGTTTAGAAGACAAAGACGATGTTAATCAGAGTGACAAGGCGCAGTAGAAGTAGAAAGGAGAGAAGGGAAGGAAGATAAAGAAACAGAAGTCAAGTAGAAGCTATAAATGGAAGATAATAACGACAATCAAAGAATGAAAGAAGAAGAGGAAGAAAAAACGTGGAAGGTACGAGACGTAAGGAAGAGGAAATATTTCGAATGTGCTCCATTCTTCCCGTTTTCTTTTCTGGGGAATCCTTTTCCTCTCGCGCCGGCTGCTAAAAGATGATTTTTATACATGTTTATGTAATCCTGCACGTGGGGGGAGGAACTAGAACTAGACTACGTTTAATTTCATTCTGGCTAGCGTTTGCTAGTCTTATTAAGAAACAAAGATGTAATAATGGTTTACGGTTTTATGACTTGTTTCTGGCTAACGCCAAACTAGTTTATTCGCCCACTGGGCCCACTGCAATCCATCGTCTCATTGTAACCAGAAGAAAATAACTCAAATCCACCAGAGTTTGATACTCGCTATAGTGGGACTATTTACATTATCCACCCTGGCTAACGACAACCAGCTTCATTCAGAGTGGCACCGAACTCAATAAGGTTAAGAATCTTACTTAATTGGCTTCAGTTTGGTGACATTCATTAGTCTTAATTTAATCTGCTGTGATATTATTAAACCTTCATTTAGACACTGACGAAGATAACTTGTTTTGATTTGGTCAACGCTAGAAGGTTCTGTTCGTGTAAGGGGAGAGTGACTTGCCTGAGAATAAACGCCAACAATCAAGATGATATTCCGGTTGAAGGAGGAGGAGGAGAAGGACGAGGAGAAGGAGGACGAGAAGTGGGAGAAGGAGAAAGAGGAGGAAGAGAAGGAAGAGGAAAAGGAAGAGAATAAGGAAGAGGAAAAGGAGGAGGAGAAGGAGTATCAGAAAATGTAGAACGAGGAGGATAAAAAGAGAAGGATGACGTTGCAGACGACAAAGACGACAACAACGACGACAAAAAGGTAAAAAGAAAAAGAGAAAAAGAAAAAGATGAGGAGGAGGAACAAAAGCAGAAGGAGGAACAGGAGGAGCAGGGAAAAATAACTGCTGCAACGAAAACAACGTCAGTTGTACAGTACTGAAAAAGATCATGAAAAGAAAAACGCTACCGAGGGACAAAAAATGACATCAAGGGTCGAGAAAAGGGAGAAAGAAAAAAAATAAATGAAAATGAAAATTAATAAAAAGTGGACACATCCGTAGCTACGGGAGACAAGGAGGATAAGGAAGAAGAAGATGTGGAGGAGGAGGAGGAAGAGGTGAAGAAAGTTAAAGTAATGTAGAGGGTCAAAGAGGAGAAGACGAATAACGAGAAGAAGGAAAATTAAGAATGAAGGAGGAGTAGGAGGAAGAAGTGAAGAAAGTTAAAGTAGATGGTCAAGGAGGAGAAGACGAATGACGAGGAGAAGGAAAATTAAAAATAAAGGAGGAGAAAGGTAAAGAAGAGGAAGGAGAAGAAGGTGCAAAATGAGGAGAAGTAGCAGGAGGAGTAGGATGAAGAGCAGGAGGAAGAGGTGCAGGAGGAGGAGGAGGAAGAGCAGGAGGAAGAGCATGAGGAAGAAGATCAGGAAAATAAGAACAAGACGAGAAGAAAGATAAGGAAGAGCAAGAGAAAGAGGAGGAGGTAGAGGAGGACGAGGACTAAACGAGATAAGAAAGGAGGAGGAGGAGGAGTATAAGAATCTGCAGGAACTAAGAATAGAGACGAGGAAATCAGAGAGAATGAAGATGGACGACAAACACGAAGTATAGGAATAGTAATGGCAGGAGGTAGAGGAGGAGGAAGAGGAGAAGGAAAAGGAGAGGGAAGAAGAAGAGTAGGAGGAGGAGGAGGAGGAGAAGGAGGAGGAGAAGGAGGAGGACAAGAAGGAGGAAGAGAAGGAGGAAGAGGAGGAGGAGGAGGAGAAAGAAGAGGAAGAGGAAAAGGAGGAGGGGGAGGAGAAGGAGGAAGAGGAGGAAGGAGGAAGAGGAGGAAGGGGAAGAAGAAGGAGGAGGAAGAGGAAGAGGAAAGGGAGGCGCAGTATGAGGTGAAGGAGGAAAAGAAGGAGGAGGAAGAGAAGGAGGAGGAGGAGGAAGAGGAAGAGAAGAAAGAGGAGGAGGAAGAGAAGGAGGAGGAGGAGGAGGTGGAGGAGGAGGAGAAGTGCGCGCTACAAGACGAAGGAGATTGTTTCCTGAAGGGAATGGCCGTGCTGCTCGGGACGGGACGCAATCTCGGGCCCAGCTCCTCACTTCATGGACATACAGACTAAGTACCACGAGGAGGAGGGGGAGGAGAAGGAATAGTACAGGAGGTGTGGGAGGAAGGAAGGAAGGGGAAGAACGAAGAAAGAGGAGGGTGGCAGGACAAGAAATGAAGTTGGAGTGTGAATTACTACCAAAACAAAGAGGAGTAGAAGAGAAGAAGGAGGAGTGGAAGGAGGAGGAGAAAGAGAACGAGGGTGGAAAGGAAAAGGAAGAGGAGGAGTAGGAAGCGAGGGAGGTAAAGAAGGAGGAGGAGGAGGAGGAGGAAGAGAAGGAGGAATAGTTGAGGGAGAAACAGGAGGAGTGAAAGGGAAGGGAGTAAGAGAAGAGTAGAAGAAGGAATAGGGGAGAAGGAGATGGAGAAGGCGAATAGGATGAAGAGAAGGAGTAGGAGGACTAGAAGGAAGAGGAAGAGGAGGAGGAGGAGGAGGAGGAGGAGAATCCGGTTGAGGAGAAATTCGACGAAGAAGGGATGGACAAGGAGGAGAAATGCGAGGAGGAGGAAGAGATGAAGAGGACCACAAAGATGAGGAGATGGAAGAAATGGTCGACAAAGAGGTGAAATGGGAGGAGGAAAAGAAGGAGAAGAAGGAGAAGAAGGAGAAGGAGACGGTACATTGTCAGCAGGAAGTAACGTTTCTATCGTTGGGGATAATATCACACTAAACATGTAGAGACCTAGAGGTGGTAAAGGTGAGGGCTATGGAGGTTTGTGGAACGTAAGGGTAGGAGAAGAATGTGGTCAGATTCTCTCTCTCTCTCTCTCTCTCTCTCTCTCTCTCTCTCTCTCTCTCTCTCTCTCTCTCTCTCTCTCTCTCTCTCTCTCTCTCTCTCTCTCTCTTAATTGCTTATTTATTTTAGTGGAGATTAGTCTTCAAGCATTAGATATTTCTCCCTGACATAGTCCGCAGAAATGTCATTAAGTCTCTAAAATACTGTAGTGAGTGCATAAGGCATACAAGTAAAAACCCTTTTGGGGTGGAAAAAGAAATAATAGGAGGAAGATTAAGAAAAGGAAGAGGAGACTGAGGAGGAGGAGATGGAGGAAGAAGAGAAGGAGGAGGATGGGAATGAAAAGGAGGAAGAAAAAAATTAAGGGGTTGGGGAGGAAGAGTAGGAAGTGGTAGAGGGAAGAGGAAAAGGAGGAAAAAGAAAGACATTAGATCAAATATAGTAAAAAAAAGATATATAAAAGTAAAAGCAGATAAAGAAGTCGAAGCACGAAGAGAAAGGGAAGTAGTAGAACGAGAAACATCATTATTAGGCTCACAAGAATAATGTAGTGGAATTCTAGTGGATGGAAGAATAGTGCTGATAAAAATGGAGCATGGGAGGGACAGGGAACAGAGAGGAGAGGAGGAGAAAGGTTGGGGAAAGGGACGGGGACGGTACTGCGGACCTCTTGACAGCAGGGAGAAGTGACTTCACGGTCCGTGGTCGAGTAGGGACAGGTCACCCGGAGTCAAGAGATACGAATCCACATCTTCCTGGTCGGCACAGGGAGTTACTTATTCGTGACAGAAGGATACATAAACATACAAATACACATACATATGTGCACATACACAGACATACGCATACAAATACAAACATTTATATCTATAAATCTATACTTCTACAAATAATTAAATCCAGCAGTCACGAAGCCTCGAACTTGGCAATCAAAAATAGCAGTCCAGTTAAACTAGATTCATGTAGTCCCGGTTCGAGTCTCCGTGACTGCTAGATTTATTTAAGGTATCATTACAATTAGTTATTTAATCCTTGATTATATTTATAAATATACTTACGTGTACATATACGGTTGACATATGTTGAAGTAGGTGGGAAGAGGATACACATGAGTCTTAATATGAATTTATTCCTATTTTCTTAGACATATACATATACACATACATGCACACACACACACACACACACACACACACACACACACACACACACACACACATATATATATATATATATATATATATATATATATATATATATATATATATATATATATATATGTGTGTGTGTGTGTGTGTGTGTGTGTGTGTGTGTGTGTGTGTGTGTGTGTGTGTGTGTGTGTGTGTGTGTGTGTGTGTGTGTGTGTGTGTGTGTGTGTGTGTGTGTGTGTGTGTGTGTGTGTGTGTGTGTGTGTGTGTGTGTGTGTGTGTGTGTGTGTGTGTGTGTGTGTGTGTGTGTGTGTGTGTGTGTGTGTGTGTGTGTGTGTGTGTGTGTGTGTGTGTGTGTGTGTGTGTGTGTGTGTGTGTGTGTGTGTCTGTGTGTGCACATATACATATACATATACATATATACATATATATATACACATACATATACATATACATATACATATACACATATTTATACATACACATATTTATACCATATGCTGCTCCCAACAAGACTGATCGTAAAATAAATAACTAAATAACTAAATAAATAACTAAATAACTAAATCAATCAATCAATCAATCAATAAATCAATAAATAAAGCATCCATTACTCATGTGCGGCAGAGAAATGCCAACACAACATATACTCGTACATATACTCGTATGCATTTACATACACATCCACATGTACTAATAAATTCAAGGAGTCAAAAATATTTTCGACACTACAGAGCCATATCTCTCAGATTAATAATATCATTGGCTGTAGGGTGGAGTTTCAAGGAAATTTTATAATTTGCTTATGCATAGAGAACCACTTCAACATAAACAGCCGATTAAGGTTATCTAGATTTTATATAAATTGCATGAAATAAAGACCATTGAGAAGGATCTGATCAAGAAGATCTTAGTATTCTTAAATATGGACCACCTATTGTTTGAACAAAACAGTCTAGCTCTGAAAAAATGGAACTATGTCGATATACATATGTATATGGAATTGGCAGTTGCCGACAAGTCTGTGTAAAAGAAACACCAATTGAGGACGAGGCTTTTATTTGCACAACGTTTTATGTGTTATAGCTTTATCAAGCACAATGGTGCAATTTTTCTTTAACGATTTTGGATTTCAACGGACGATTCTAGTCACCTGTGGAACTTTGATTTACCATGTCAAATCATCAACTCCTTCAACAAGGTAGTTACCAACAAAGGTATCTGTCGTTATCTGGCGTATGAGACAATTATGTCATGATCAGTAATCTGTTCTAGAATTTATTTATTTATTCATTTACTCACCTATTTATTTTACGTTTATCTACATGATAATAAATTTACCTGTATATTTATTTATTTATCTGAATAAACAAAACATATATAAGTAAATAAACAAATGTATAAATAGACAAGTAAATTGGTAAATAACTAACCAAAGAAATACAAATATTTATAGCAAATAGGTAAGTAAATGAAATGGAAAAATATATCGTTGACAAAACGCTGACTCCTATTCTAGGTCAGAGAGAAAGAAAATAACAATAATGATACTAATGGCAAAAACTCAGGACGAAAAGATACAAAAGGAATTCATTACAGTCTGTCGCTGGGAAAGAGCTCGGCTTGTCTCCTGCCTTATTTCTTGTTGGTGGAAATTCTTTACGCTCAGACCCTGAGGGCGCCGTCGCATTTTTGAGTCCAACTGGGGCTGCTGCGGCCTCATGGCAGTCAACACCTTCCAACTTGGGCAGAATAATTGGGCCTCAGCCTCAACAATAGAATACTGTTCTTGACTTCTTTCTTTCCTTCCTTTTTCTTTCACTCTCTCTTTTAATGTTTTATTTCTATTTTTCGTAATCTTAATTTTCATTCTGTTATAATTGGTAAGTTTTTGTTTCACTTATTAAAAGAATAACCTCATTTATTTCTTCTGTTCATTTGCTTGCGTCTTCATTTATTTCCATAAGTTTAGTTGTATCGAGTCTGGAACTGTACCACGTAGTCTCTTGCAGGACTACTTTTTTTCCACCTACATAATTTTACTTAATATAATGAGCCCCATATTTTTTTCCAATACTCAAAGAAGCACGTAATTCCCTGTGATTCTTTATTACAGTTACATGAAATAATGTTTTTTTCGAAGTTATGAAATTATTTAAAGTGTGCTGCTGACCTAATGTAATAGGTTATAACTGATGAACAGAGAAAAAGAAGAGAAAGCTACAAGAAAATGCTGAAAGGATGAGAGGGTACCAGATTAAAACATTGTCAAATGTTTGATGTTTTGGTCAGATTAACATCCAGGGTAATCTACTGAAGAGGTATCACTATATTTAAGCATTTCAACCCAGCTAAGTCAGTAGTGCAAAGTACAGATATCAATCTACAGCCAAAATATTCATTCATATGCATATCTTATTCATAACAAAAATATGACCCAACTATTCATTTGAGCAAAGTAATAACTGTGAAGATTTCCTATCTAACATCGGACGACTGAATTTACTTTATCTTCCAAATGTAAACCGATATCGAAAGTCTTGGTTTCCAATGCTCTTGCAGTCAAGAGAACCAACGTGGGCAAATTATTTACAAGAGCCAGGTGAGGACAATGTTCGGTGCACAGGCATGAGATGAGAGACTGAAATCAGGAATGGTGGGAGACGAGAGAACAAGCAAGGGTGGTGAGAAGGTGGTGAAGAAAATGGAGAAGAACATAAGAACATAAAAATGAAGGAGACTGCAAGAGACCATAAGACCTACACTAGGCAGTTCTATGTCCACTACCACCTGTCATCCTCATTCATAAAAAAATTTCAGTGCTCAAATGGTTACTAACTCAATTCCATTCGTTGGCCACCCATTAGTAAACCAATTCTTGCCATTTCCCTTTTAAATCTAGATTATTCCAATTTAAATGCATTACTGCGAGTTATGCCCTGTTGTCTTAATATGATGACCTTGTTTGCGTCATCCTTGTTAAAGTCTTTGATCCACTTGAACACCTCTATTAGATCACCCCGCACTCTGTGTCTTTCCAGAGAGTGTAAGTTAAGGTGCCAAGTCTCTCTTCGTAAGTTAAATTTCTGAGCCTATGTATCATTTTGGTCATTCTCCTCTGTACTCATTCTAGTGAATTGATGTCTATTCTACAGGTCAGAGACCAAAACTATACTTCATAGTCAAGGATGGGTCTAACTAACACTAGACAGAGTTGATAATTACCCCTGTACTCCTTTT
>NC_134787.1:73135813-73138313 GCF_046742065.1 Oratosquilla oratoria | reverse complement strand
AAATGATAGAGAGGGGAGAGAGGCGAGAAAGGAAGAAGCCAGTGGGAGTGGGAGTGTTACTGTTGGTGGTGGTGGTGGTGGTGGTGGTGGTGGTGGTGGTGGTGGTGGTGGTGGGGCGGCGGCGGCGGCGGCGGCGGCGGTGGTGGTGGTGGTGGTGGTGACTGTGGTGACGGTGATTGTGGTGACGGTGATTGTGATGAGGGTGGTTGTGGCAGCTGTGTGGGTTGTGGTGGTAGCAGTGGTGGTGGTTATAGTGGTAAGGTGATGATAGTTGTGATGGTTCTTGTGGTGGTCGCTTTAGTGGTGGCTGAAGTGGTGACAGCTATGGTAGTGGTATCTATGGTAATAATAGGGAATAAGAGCGGAATATGTTTGCCAAACTGATATTCTAAATATATGTAGATAAAGCTAACCCCTTCTCTGAAAGAAGCTCGCTATAGAAAAGGAAAACAAAAATGGTTAACAAAAAGAAACTTCTAAAAATGATAGCGCAAAGAATAAAGGTTTCGTTAAAAAAAACGGGAGCAAGACTGAAAAAAAAAACAAATATAAAAAATCGGAGAGATTAAAATAATTGCAAAAGAAATAGCAAAGGAAATAAAAAGCATTTCTGGTTCGGAAGTGAAAATAAGATGAGAAAGTAGAGAAGAAATTAAGGAAAAGATGAAAACAAATCACGAACAAAAAAAATGCCGAAGAAAAATTATACAGAAAGGAAGAAGGAGAAGGAAAGGAACGAGGAGGAAGACGAGGAGGATGCAGAGGAAGAGAAATTGGATGAGGAGGAGGATGTGGAAGAGCAAGAAGAGGAAGAAGAGAAAGAAAAGTAAGAAGTAGAAAAGAGGAAGATGGGAAAGAAAGGAAGAAGACGAGGAAGAGGAAGAAAAAAATAAAGATGGAGAAGAGGAAGAAGAGAAAGATGAAGAAAAAAGACAAAGAGAAAGAAGAAGAGAAAGATGACGAAGAGGAGGAAGAAGAGAAAGAAGAGGAATAGGAAGAGGAAGAAAAGGAAGAAGAGGAAAAAGAAGAAGAGGAAGAAGAGGAAAAAGAAGAAGAGGAAGAAGAGGAAGAAGAGGAAGAAGAGGAAGAAGAGGAAGAAGGGGAAGAAGAAGAAGAAGAAGAAGAGAAAGAAAGGGAAGAAGAAGAAGAGGAAAAAAGGAAGAGAAAAAAAAAGGACGAGGAGGAAGAAGAGGCTGAAGAGGAAGAAGGGGAAGAAGAAGAAGAAGAAGAAGAGAAAGAAAGGGAAGAAGAAGAAGAGGAAAAAAGGAAGAGAAAGAAAAGGACGAGGAGAAAGAGGAGGAGAGGGAGGAGGATGAGGACAACGTTCAGGAACCCAATTTGTTTGCGACTGTCGGTATCTTGCATGTTTATTCTCGTTAACGCCAATGTTTCATTCAATCGAAGAAGAAAAAAAATCCCAAAGAGTTAATATATTACAGAGAAGGCCAGAAAAAAACAGTATTGTATGATGAAAAGAAAAGGAAATAAAAAGAAATGGAGGAGAGAATACCAACTAAGACAAATGTAGTACAATTAATATGTACTTATAACCCACATGTAGCCTTGTTACATTTCCAATGTTTCATTCCAGCCACTGACAGACGATCTTATTCACGGGCGAAATGTTCCTAAACTATCATATTAACACTCTAGACTGACCAACAGGTTTATAGCTAGTTTAACACAGCGAGGTATTTTATAGATTGATATACTGGCACTTGAGTCTAGACGATTTTCTTCAGATAAAAGACGAACTTGAATGAAAACGGAGATTCAATGATTTTCACGAACTTTCCATTTTCTTCGACAATTTTTTTTTTTTATATTAGTGGATTTTTAATCAAGAAGGAAGGGTGATGGAGGACGGGGGAGGGGGGGCACCCTCTTGGAGGAGGGCGCCAGGTGGGGGCACAAGACCAAAGAGAAGGGAGGATTTTTTTTCTGAATATATACGGAAATGAGCGATAAAATGTGGCGATACATTTCTCATTTTTTTATTCTTTGTCCTTAATTATTGGATTTTTTTGTGGTGGGGGTGACGAAAGCAACGAGACACAGAAATATTGGCTAAATATTAAAGGAATTGAGGATGCAGAGAAAAAAAATCCATACTCTCCATGGAGAGTGTCTTCATGAGAACAAACAGGTTACCTACATTGGTCCTAGCTAGCTGCAAAAGGACTAACTATTCTTCAGTGCCAAATGACACGCTTTCTTTATTTCCCCGTGACGCCGGGCTATTTCATTAATCTCAGAGGAGACTTCTTGGTAACGAAAGGTGAACATCCTATCGGGGGTAGGGGGGAGGGGGGACACCTTTCAGCACCAGATGGCACTTTTCCGTCTGTTTGCACATACCATGAGGCTACGCAGCACACGTCTACCCTCGGGAGCGAGGTCATTAAAAGTGTGGAAGACAAAAGACGAAAAAAATGCGACTCAAGAAATGAAAGACGAAGAGACATTTGCTTCCAGAGGAGGGCCACGTAGGTGAATAAAT
>NC_134787.1:73128313-73130813 GCF_046742065.1 Oratosquilla oratoria | reverse complement strand
GGAGTGATGGAAGGCAGAAGGGAATAGGGGCACAGGCAGTGGGGATGGGAGAGAGGTAGGAAGGAAGGAGAGAGGAGTAAGGCAAGGAATAAGGAGAGGAAGTGAAGGAAGGAGAAAAGAAGAGGAGAAGGCACAGAGGGAGAAAGAGAGAGGTGAAGGAAAGGAGAGGGAAAAGAAGAGGAGAAGGAAAGAAGTGAGACAGAAGAAAGGGGGAAGATGGATGGATGGATGGATGGATGGATGGATGGATGGATGGATGGAGAGAGAGAGAGAGAGAGAGAGAGAGAGAGAGAGAGAGAGAGAGAGAGAGAGAGAGAGAGAGAGAGAGAGAGAGAGAGAGAGAGAGAGAGAGAGAGAGAGAGAGAGAGAGAGAGAGAGAGAGAGAGAGAGAGAGGAGAGAGAGAGAGAGAGGAGGGAAGGGAAGGAAATATAGAAAGGGAAGGAAAGAGAGGGAGAGAAAAAGGAGAGGGGGAGGTTGAGAGGGATAAAGGTAGTATCGAAGGAAATTAAAAAGAGAAGTAGTGAAGGAGTGAAAGGAAAAAAAAAAGGGAGATAGAAGAGAAAATAACAGCAACAGGGAAAACAGGAGAAGATGGAAAAAGAAAATAGAACAGAAGTAGAGAGCGAGATGAAGAAAAGAAGTCCACAAATAATCTGGGTTGCCAATAGTAATTCACTGTAGGGGAACAGAGAAATGTGTGGTTACGAGGAAGGAAGTAGAGGGATAGAAGGCAGGGGAAGGTGGAGAGGAAGGAAAGGGGGAGGAGGGAGGGGAGGAAAGAGAGGATGGGGAGGGTAAGGGAGGGGGGGCGGGGGAATGGGAGTGCGAGGGTATGGAGGAGGGGAACGGGGAGGGGAAGGGGGAGGGGAGAAGGGATCAGGAGGGTGATAAACCCGTAGCAGGGAGAGCCGAGGGAAGCCGGGGCTGCCCTTTCTTCAAAAGGGCTCGGAGTCCCCGTGATTTGTCACAACCAGATACAATGACACGGTTGGTTTATTTCGTCGGTTCTTATTGAAATGCATGAGAGAGGAAGAAAAAAGAGCTAAAGAGAGAAGAGGGAAGATAGAAGAGAGAATAGAGAAGAGAGAAGAGACGAGAAAGAAGAGAAAAGCGAGAAGAGAGAAGAGATATGAGACGAGAAAGAAGAGACAAGAGACATGAGACAGGCGAGATGGGAGAAGCAAGGAAGGGAGAGAGAGAGAGAGAGAGAGAGAGAGAGAGAGAGAGAGAGAGAGAGAGAGAGAGAGAGAGAGAGAGAGAGAGAGAGAGAGAGAGAGAGAGAGAGACAGACAGACAGACAGACAGACAGACAGAGAGAGAGAGAGTGAGAGAGAGAGAGAGATAGAGAGAGAGAGAAAGAAAGACACTTTTATACGTTTGTGTCTTTTTTCTGACGAACCCCATGCGACTTTATTGAATTCAAAGAAACCTTCATGACTCGAAGGGTTATGTACGTCGCGATATTGAAGGGACATCATATCTATACCTTTATTTTGGCCCCTGACAACTTTCCTCATTCAGCTGCGTGGGACCATCCCGATGGTGTCAAAGTAGAAGCGGATAACGGTGACCGCCGTTGCTAAGTTTCATTGTCTCGTATCACATCACATTGAAGAACACGACTTTTTGGGTGGTAGAAGTGTTCTTTTGTCAAAGTCTACATTTAATTGGGGACGGATTGTGAACTGGTGCACTTTTCCTGAAGCTTTCCACGGACAATCAGTTCATACTGATAATACTGTACAATTATTTTGTTCAATAATCTAAATACAAACAACATTGTGAATATTTTTAGAAGCAAATATTATCAATCTCGTTAATATGTTTAGTACAGTTAATGCTTTCGATATTGTCAAAATATTTATCTATATTAATTATGTTAGTATTGTAAATGAATTCAGTAATGTCATTATTTTCAGCATTAATATATTCAGTACCAACAATGTTTTAAAAAATTTCATTCAATTTGGTATTGACAAACATCTTCTCACTGTTGACACTGAACTCACATATGTAGTCTCCCAAAGTCTGTTACGTGGCATTAGGTACTTCTTCCCTTTCGACACAGAACAGACAATTTCACTCAGCGGTGTAAGGAGTAAGCTTTATTTTGATTAACCTAATCGGTATCGAGGGGTACCTGTCTCTCTCTCTCTCTCTCTCTCTCTCTCTCTCTCTCTCTCTCTCTCTCTCTCTCTCTCTCTCTCTCTTTGCTGTCGCCAGGCGATTTTATCCCACTTTGTGGTACTTCGGTAGGCGAGGGGTCAGGACAACAACAGAAATAATTATCATCGTAATTTCCTCTAATGTTCTAATAAATCAGACAATGATAAACAAACAGTAGGGGAGACTGGACGGATGTATGAAAAATGAAATCAAATTAACTATATTAATTTCATTTAAATTCTAATTCTAATTTCAATTCTAATTCTTTTGTTTCAATTTCAGTTTTAATGAATAAAGGAAGCGACTACAGGCGTTAGGTAGAGGTCGCTGTAG
>NC_134787.1:73120813-73123313 GCF_046742065.1 Oratosquilla oratoria | reverse complement strand
CGTCATCTCAACTTCTCAATCTTCTTTCTCCACTCGCTCTTCCTCTTCTCCTTTTCATCCACGGCACACCGCACCTGCACCTTTTCTCCGTCATCTCAAATTCTCAATCTTCTCCATCTTCATTGTTCAGCTGCTTTTTCTCTTCTCCTCTTCCTCCACTACGCCCCGTTCCTGTACCTTTTCTTCGCCACCTCAACTCTTCAATCTCCTTCCTAAACCTCCATCTCTTTCGACAAGTCACCTTTCTATTTCCCTCTCTTCATGCATCCCTGTCATCATTTGTTCTTCAACCTCTTCTCTTTGCATTTCCATCCAAACTGATCTTTCTTTTCCTCCTCTTCCTTATTCTCTTCCTCTTTATTCTCCTCCTTCTCCGTCTCCTCCTCCTTCTCCTACTCCCTCTCTTTCTCCTCCACCTTCTTCCTCCCTCTACTCCTCCTCCTCCGCCTCATCTTCCTTCTTCTCCCACTTCTCCTTCCCCTCCCCCTCCTGTTCCTCTTCCTCTTATGCGTCACCAGCAGAGCACAAGACAAGGGTACACGGAAACCCCATGGTTGCTCGCACATCACCCGACTAAACTCATCAGAGCAGCACGACTCACCTTCATTTTGTTTCTGGGAGCTATGGTAGTCAAATGTCTTGCGTGTTCATCTCGCCCCATCGAGTTCCTGGGTTCGAGTCCTTACCAAGATTTTTTTTTTTTTTTTTTTTTTTTTTTAAGATTCTGCAAAGACCTGTTTCGTTCTTACAAGCTTTCCAGAATAACTACGCAATAACTTCCACAAAGAATATCATTGTACATCTTGCAACTTCTGTGCCATATTATTATGGTCGACATTACCATGATTTTTTTTTTTTTTTTTTTTTTTTATACGATGAATTGCCCTCTCCCTTCTCTCCACCTTTACCTCCTAACTCTCTTTCCCCTTCTCTCTCCCTTTCTCCTTCCGTTACTTCCCCCCCTCTTTCCCTTTCTTTCCACCTCTCTGTCCCTCCCTCCCTTTCCCTCTCCTTCTACTTTTCTCTCACTCTCTCTCACTCTCTCTCTCTCTCTCTCTCTCTCTCTCTCTCTCTCTCTCTCTCTCTCTCTCTCTCTCTCTCTCTCTCTCGGATCCAACATAAACAAAACAATCCGAAGGTCTGGATCAGGGCGCGAGTTCGCCGAATCCTATCGAATCCAGTCCCTGAGCCTTTTCCATCTCCTATTTCTCTCTCCCATGAAATGTCCTTTGCAATTCAAATAAAGCTCGGTAACAATGGAATACAGTGGGAAATGCAAACCAGCTGGAGATCCATCTGTCCATAACGAGGGCAGGAAAAAAATTAAATTGAATCGAGTTACACGTTATCACCTTGGCAGTATTTTTTCTTTTTCAAATATGATAATTTGTTGTAGGATTTGCCCTACATGCTTGCCTTTTCCGTGCTGGCTGACAACATATTTATTCTGGTTGCTGTCGTAATATTTTATTCACTTTAGAGGCTCCCCCTTCGTATCGTGATGAACGTCTTCCGCATTAGATGCCACATTTCATTTCATTCCATACGAACAGGCTGAGAGAAACGACGAACACGCCACACTTAGTTTTCGCTGTTGCTAGACGTAATTTCTTCACAATGAGAAGGGATGGTGAGTTTAATTTACGGAAAGCTATCGCTTAACCATCCAGAGATTTTTCCAGCATTGAATAAAATCACCAAGAATTCACGAGTTATTGTTTTGTTTGTTTGTTTGTTTGTTTGTTTGTTTGTTTGTTTGTTTGTTTATTTATTTATTTATCTATTTATTTATTTATTTATTTACTTATCTATTTTCACTCGGGGCACTCTAGGATCCCTTAGGGGTCTGCGGAAGACTTCAGGTTGGAAGGTCATCAAAATGAAGAAGTTCCTTCATGAGGAACAGTACCCAACCCTTACAAAACCTTTCAAATACGCGTTATGGACGACGAAAGTTTGCTTCCGTTGCAAAGATGTGGCCAGAAAATAATTAGGGAGTCGCCTCCTTCACCAGAGATCAAAGTGGTGATTATGCCATGATTTCCCCCTTCTTCTACACGACGGCATCTATAAGCTGTTTAACGGCAACTTCTTGATGATGATGATGATGATGATGAATGAATGTATGTATATGTGTGTTCAAACATCTATACGTCAAATTCTTTTGTTATTAGAAGCTGGTTGCGCTAGGGATACACCCTACTAGTATTGTTATTCAGTTTAGGGATGGACTAGGTGACAAGAACAATTACTGGGCGAGAAGAGGGCATAAAGGAAGAAACTATAAAGATAAACAACCTAAATCATGTTCATGATGTTGATCTGATTATTGGAAAAGGAGAGGACCTTACCAATATGGTTAATACTAACCAAAGGGTTATTGTAAAAAATCGGGTTGTAAATTAACTATGCTAATACAAAATTGATGTGTATGAGTATACGAAACAACAGCAACCATCTGAATTCTGAAATATACATAGAAACAATAAAAAGAGTGACA
>NC_134787.1:73115813-73118313 GCF_046742065.1 Oratosquilla oratoria | reverse complement strand
CACCATGAAGAAACAGCATGAGATTGCCAGTCATTTTGCTATTTTTCATAAATCTACGGTAATTAGTTGCCTGTTGACAAATATAATGTTCATTACAATTTATACAAGAATTTTGCATAAACATCCCATTGGATTATAAGGGGTTATCTTTTTTATAAGATTTTTTTTTACAGTAGCAGTGTTTTTAAATGCAATATTTACTTTAAAGTTTTTCAGAACATTGGTAATCTCAATCAAATTTTTATTGTAAGGAAGTATCAAAGATTTTTGTTGTCAAATTTCTGTTTTGGTTCAGTGTTATAAAATGTTCACTTTGCAAGGTTTGAATAATTATCAAATAAATTTTGAGTACTTTAACTTCATTGCACTATCATAAATCTTACAAATTTCATCATTAATGTATCATGGGCTGCAGATACGTAAACCACAAAGAAACATAGAAGAAAATGCTGATTGTTTAACCCTAACATGGTGAGCAGAATAATAGTGAATATAAGAATTGACAGTAGTAGGTTTACGGTAAATGCTATATTTAAATTCCCTATAATATCTATAAATTTTACAGCCCAAGAAAGAAATGCTTGAATCCTTTTCAATCTCCACAGTGAATTTTATTGAAGGGACAAGGTTATTTAATTTAGGCAAAAAATATCAAGATTTTAATTATTAGGCCATATGCAAAGAATATCATCAACATACCGAAACCATTTGACTTGCTTGAATTTCAACGCCTTATTCTCAAAAAACATATTAAACTGACTAACATCGAGGTGAAAGAAGCTTTTAATGCGTTAAGAGACAGAAGATATACTTTTAATAATACCATCCCTATTCATTGGAAACCATCAGTACTTGACATTTTTTACAACAGATTAAGAATTGAATGTTCTAAACTTGAAAACAATTAAAAAAAATAAAAAGCTTAACTAATAATAGTGATTGGACTAAGCATGCCAACTCAGACTTTATGATCATCTTATCTGACAGAGTATTGAGTGATAATGAAAAAGCTGCACTTTCGGTTTGAAGATTGCGATGACAAAGCAATTAGACACCGCAAACATTACAAAATATTTTTGTAATTTAGATCAATTTGATGATCTTTCATTTGAAGAGTTAAATATTTGTAAAGGTATAGTTTACCATGCAATGTCAAAAACCAACAATGCAAGTTGTCCCCTTAGATTCATAAATACTTTTAAAAATCATAGGAAAGACCCAAACATTTACATTACCAAAACAGACAAATCTAATGCTTTAGTAATTTTGAACAAAATTAATTACCTGGAAAAAATGAATGAACTTCTTAGTGATTCAGAAACACATTGTGAACTTAGTAAAAACTCATTAGAGTCAGTGAACAGTTCTTTCAACAAGAAAATAATTTTTTTATTAAAAAATGAGACAACTTAATTAAGAAGTTTGTGACCATTTTCCCATCTTTACCTTATATGCATGGATTAATAAAAGTTGAAGATGAAAACAACCCTGTTAGACCTATTATTAGTTTAATAGGCTCGGCTGACTATAAATTGTCCAAATGGCTGGTGACTGTTATACCCTTTAGTAGGAAAAAGATCTGGAACGAAAATAAAAATAATTTTGATTTAATTGACCATTTAAATCGTTTGGTTAAATTATGCTTTCAAACTAGTTAGTTTTGACATATTTTTTTTTTTTACAAAAGTTCCCATAAAAGACTTGCTTAAATTTCTATAAGAAATTCCTCGTTTACTAACAGGGTGGTCGACGAATGGAATAAACTTAGCAACCATGTAGTAAGCGCTGAAACTATCAGTTGTTTTAAGAAACAATTAGACAACTTGATGGATGGGTGGTGACAGGTGGTGATGGATACGGAGCTGCCTAGTGTAGGCCTTATGGTCTCATGCAGTCTCCTTCATTCTTATGTTCCTAGATATAATGTATAAATATGTATATATATGTATACATACATACATAATATATATATATATATATATATATATATATATATATATATATATATGTATGTATGTATATATCTCTACGGGGTAAAAAACCTTTGTTATGTTTATGTATATATGTAGTGTTCTGTAACCAACATCGGTATCACTACAAATTGGTGACCCTGGAGTGACTATAGTTTATCCTGTGCTTGGCGGTCACGAGTCTTAAACGGGTAACTACTCGTGTTGGCTACGAGTGCGGAAGTGCTCATTCCAAATGTGCCCAAGGGAACCATACCACGGCAAACTAAATGGTGTGTTCTGACTCCCCATTATGAAAAACCTCCCATACCTTGTCCCTACAACTCGTTACAGGCTGGCCGCTTCCAACAAGAGCGACTAGTGGAACCAACATCGGTACCACTAAAAATTGGTGACCCTGGAGTGACTATAGTTTAATCTGTGCTTGGCGGTCACGAGTCTTAAAGGGGTAACTACACGTGTTGGCTACAGAACACTACAGAACTCTCCCCCTAGTGACGAGGTAGGAGGAACGATATCTGTTTCTTCTT
>NC_134787.1:73098313-73110813 GCF_046742065.1 Oratosquilla oratoria | reverse complement strand
GTGTGTGTGTGTGTGTGTGTGTGTGTGTGTGTGTGTGTGCGTGTGTGTGTGTGTGCGCGCGTGCATGCGTGCATGGTTTATAAATGTGAACATGGACATGTGTACGCGATGACCCTATAATACATTCTGCCCCCATAATATATGTAATGCTCTTTCCTTTCAACTCCCTTTACATACTTTAACAGTAAGGAATAATGATCTTGGATAAAGAGGATTAAGCAGGAAGAGAGAAAGGATAAGCGCATTTTTGACACTAAAAATTATTTGGTTTAACAACCTGTTAACTTGAAAACCATGAGGTCTCTAAGAAAAGTCATGGTGTTCTAAAGTTACTTCAAGGATGAAAAATAATAATAATGATGATTATATTGTAGTCTAATTTGTGCGCTGGTGGCGTAATTAAAAACGCGCTCGTTTCGCATTCGCATAGTTGTGGGTTCGAATCCCGCACTCCTCTCCGATTCCCAGCAGTAATTGTTACCTGTCCCAGCAGTCCAAGTGCATACAAGATGTCGGCTTCGGCCGCAGCTACGCGTCTCCTGGTGTAGCTCCTCACCTACTTTGTGTATGTAGGATGGTGGATGATGATCTGGTCTGTGTGACTTCAGTGTGTCGTCAGCCTTTCGAGCAGGTGGTGTCAGCTTTAGGCCCAACTGTGTTGGATTTACCTCACTGCTCGATGATGTCCTGAGCAAAGCCTCCACCAAAGTATAGTTTAGTAATGCATAGTTTTTATTTTATGGCTCTGCAGTCATCTTTGTATATATAATTACTAGCTTTCACTTTAAAATGCAGGAGCAAATTAGCTAGTCATTTATCTAAGTATATAGATTAAAATTTGGTGGAAGTTATGTTAACTTGTTCAAAATTTTAGTACCCAACTACAAAGTGATCAATACAAAATGACTTAATAATCCTTTCTTAGTACACTGTAAACGCTTTTGACAAATACCAGAAGGTCTCCCTGGTGTTTTGGCTTCCATAATATTCTAATACGCTAAAAGATACATTAAGGTTAAAGGTGGGATGAGCCTTTACTCAAATAAGGTGAGGAGCTTATGCCAGAAAGCGCGTAGCTGTGACCGAAGCCGTCACCTTTGTCCTATTATGCGCTTGGATTGTTGAGGCAGGTAAAATTTACTGATGGGAATAGGAGAGGAGTGCAGGATCCGAACCCAGAACTAAGCAAATGCGAAGCCAGCACGTTTCCAATTACGCTACCAGTGCACATACGTTGATGTCATTCCTCACGATTTCTTCGAGCAAGCACGCAGGCAACCCCACCTTCTCCATCCCAAAAAGCTCTCGCCAGAAACGGTCAATTTGATTTGCTCATGTGTTGCGTGAGCGTCCCTTTTGTCTCCTACACCGAGGGTTCCTTGTAAAGACTAACCTTTGAGTAGAATCAACATAGGGGAAACGTGCCACATTCTCATATTGACGTATTTGATACAACGAACCCAGCAAAATAATTATGATTCTCCCGAAGGTAGTTGGTACCAAAGATATAGAGAGAGAACTGCAAGGAGGTAGGCAGAACTTTGGGAGAGGTACTGAAAAATGAAGTGTAAGTGAATTAAATGAGAGTGTAAAGATACAAAAATTAAAAGAAAATATGAAGGAAGAGAAGGTAGGAGTGGTGCAAGGTGCCGTGAACACATTGAAGGTGGAGAGGTTGGTGGAGGAGGTAGCGAGGGGTTTGAAGAGGATGCGAGGAGGAAGTGGCAATAGACAAATAGAGGAGGTATATATTGATATGGTTGAATGAATTGTATTTCGTGCAGATTATTAGTGTTTCTTCCTCTCTGTACGATATCGCGCCGAAGTAGTGGAGTCATAGAGACTGTAAAGGAGAGATTCAAGGAGTACATGCAGAAAAGAGGGATAGTAAAAGTTAAAGGTGATCACCATTATTCTGTGAAAGGCACTAGGTGAAGAGATTACGTTGGATGGCCGGGCGAGATTGAGAATAAATATAGAAGGAGGGAAGGAGTGGCAAAAGAATGAAAAATTAAAAACATTAACGCTTGTGAGGTGAAGGTGGATGTCAAGACGAGACAGAGGATCTCACCATGTGGGGATGAATTAAGGGGAGTGGATGGATGAGGGTGTGAGATAGACGAGTGTAAAGGTTTGAGTGAAGAAACGAAGGTATGTGAGACCATTGGGAGGATAAGGTATGAGTAAGGATAACCAGCGATGAAGAATGAGAATGGGTAAGCGAGTGGGGATAATGTTGGCAGGAGACGCTTGGAGGGAGTGGGTGAGAAGATCGAGAGAGGAAGGGAACAGAAAGGAGGAGATTGGGAATACAGGTGGGGGGCCCTCTAAGGTCATCGAGGCGCGAAGGATACAAGGACCGAAGGCAGGATATTAAGATTAGGAGGGAGAATCTTTGGAAGATATAAAAATCTGAAAGGAGAAAGAAACCTGATAAATAGCAGACAGATTAAATAATCCGCCATTGATCTGAATTTAAGATATAAGATTCATAATGATTGCTTATTTACAGTACATACAGAACCTTATTCGGTTTGAATATACAACAGAGTTCGGCAAGTCAGGTCTTCCAGCATATTTCAGTCTATTTCAGCGTCAGATATATCAGTTCCTTCGTATCTAGACGGTTTTATTTGGGTTTGAGAACCTTTCCCTACATCTACAAAATCCTGATGTACATTCTTACTATAAACTGGATCTTGATTACCTTATTCTAGCTCCTCCTTAGAGCTATTTTCTCAGATGAGGTAGTTTTTCCTGTGTGTTAACTCGCAAGCTTGGACATGTTGGTCCAAAAATAATGCATAGTTTGTTCATATGGGTTATGGTACAGATCTCTATGGTAGCCCTATTTTCCTAACAAACTATTATATGCTATTTTAGGATATTTTTCGATTTTTATTGATAACTCCTTGTGATTTCCTTCTAGTTGGGAGGGTGAACTCCAGGTACAAAGTAGTTTATGTTTTCAACATAAGCCAGTCTCCTAACCTGTCTAAGGCTTTACTCCACCTATGATATTTCCTTCTAGTTAATACTATATGATTCTACTATCTTATTCTTTTCAGTACACTTATATTTATGTGGACGTGTCCTTGAATTTAGATCGAATAATGCATTTGTACTACATTCGCTCACCCATGTCGGGTTTTGCGCTTTTGTGGGTAACTAAATCATAACAATTGAGGCAGGACAGGCAATTGGAAACGTTTTAGAACATTTGTACATTTTGTAAAACGTTTCGAGTCTATGTTCATATGCTTATTTTGATTAATCCTTTCCATAACATAAATAAGTTGTCTTTTGTATCTAATTCCAAACGAGTTAATCCAATATAAAGAAACTACTAGGATTGGTTAAAACGGGATTTATATCAGGTGAGACTCCAGTTTTGCCTAAATTCACTTTTCACCTGAATGAACTTGTATAGTATTAGCCAGAACAATGACCTATGAAATAAGATAACATGTTCCTCATAGCTATCTCTCTTATAAGGAGGAAGAGGCCCCTGGTATACAGATAGATACATGTTCGTTATCATCCCTTCCAGATAGAGACGACCAGCTCCTTTTCGGTCAAAGAAAATGAGAATGAACTGCCACATGGTAAACAGTAATGCACGTAACCTATGGCCGCACCTCCTGCTTTCAGCAATTCTGAGTTGGAGTTGCAGCCACCTGTCGCCTTTTTACATTTCAGCTTACGCACAGCCTCTCTAACATCATAGAAAATTGTGGAGATGCACCTGTTGGTAGATCTGCAACCGTCACACGAACTCCAACCAGAAGGAAACTGGCCGCTCGGAAGGTCTGACACATCACTTCTTCGGATAGTGATTATCTAGGTCAGAGTCGGAGCAGATTTTCTTCAGAGCTCGGTAAGCAGGTCTGTGGCCATTCTCATTGAAATAAATTTCGGCATTCCCTCACATACCAATTCTTTTCCCAGACTTAAGAAAAATCCAATCTTCAGTTCAATAGCCTTGTTTTGGTCAAGGTTCCTTGATTATCTGTCAGCACAACTGAACCCAATATTGTTTATTGTGTTATGCGGTGCCGCACCACTCTTTGATTTTAGATGTTTCCCGATGCACTCATTGATAGCTTTCAGATTTTTAAATTTAAAGATATCCTATTTTTCATTTTTTTCAAGAACGCAAGTACTTTAAACTGACTGCAGAATGATACCACCTACTCTTGAGCAAAGCATTATCCTTAAGCTTCTTTAAGTGACATCCCATTATATTACATCTCGAAATTCTCCTGAACTTGACAAGCAGGCTGAATTTAGCCATAGGGCTATGATCGACACCAGACAATTCAAGCCTCCGTTAAATCATGTGGTCCTGTAGGGTCCTTCACCTAGTACTACCTAACAAGGATGCGACCGATCTCCTAAACTACACTTCCGGCACTGCTATACCAAAGCCAATGGTGAGGCCTTGGTCTCTGAAACTAGGGACCAGCAATACACATCAACACTCAGACTTTGCAAAACTCACAAGGAGAGACCGATTAGTTCTCCTAGCTCTAGGGCCATTGGGACGAATATATTCTATAAACGGCACTGACTAACTATAAAGTCACGCTTGTCGTTGAACATCTCATGAAATACATTCGCCTAAGTAGCATATGGTGCAACAAGATATCTTATACCCAAGCATCATGCGCTCATCAACCCAACTAAGTCCTATAATCACGCGCTGTAATCGGCTAGTCATGCTTTCGGTTAACCCCCTATTTAGATTGATTCATTCACCCCAACCCCAACCCCACCCTCCAAGGCTGTTGTTCTCACTGCTATAACCCGCCCAGTATTAGCCACTGATTTCACCACTCCCCGGTCTCCTCACATCAAAGAGAGCCACCATATCCACTCTAATCCTTCTGAGCTCCACCGATAAAAAGAAAGGTTGATCGTTCTTGGAGAGGGAAAAAAGTTTCATGGCGCCCACACGGGAGAAGCTGTCGGAAGTTCACCAGCGCCGAAGATGTTAAAAACGGCCGTGATTGCGAAAACAACCAATGCGCAGTTCCTGGCTGCATACAATTTCACGGGGGCCTTTTTTACAATTGGAACAGAGGCTGAAAGCTGATTTTTAGACTCTCTGATAGCTGTATACTCGTACAAGAAGGAAGAATCCTAACGATAGTGAATATATATTCCCTTACATGTATTTACTTTATTGTATTTACATAATTTCATCTAAATGCAAATAAACAAAACTAGATAAATACAGTTATTTTAATACATACAGAGGAATACGTATTTACCATCTTGTTGATAATAGGATCATATTGTCTCGAATACTTTGTGGAAATTACCACAAATACCATGGAAAGGGAAGAGGGGACAAATTTCTTTCCCATGCATGGAGTCAGTACCACCCATACTCCAATACTATGTACAGAGAGTCTGGACAGGACGGGGATCATTCTATTTCTAACAGATCACCACCACAAGTTCAAGGGAAGCACAAAGCCGCACAGCGCCTTTGCCACGTTTGTTCCCCAGTTTACCTTCATCCAGCAAACGCAAGATGATCATTCGTGTTATATCATCTGAGATACAATATAGCCCCTTTCTGTATGATATTGCGTATGAATGTATGTGTGTATATACGGATGTATGTTTGTATGTATGTATGTATGTATGTATGTATGCATGTATATACGTATGTATGTACGTATGTACGAATGTATATATGTATGTATTTATGTATGTATGTATGTATATATATATATACTGTATATATACATATATATATATATATATATATATATATGTATGTGTGTGTGTGTATTTGTATGTATATGCATATATGGATGTATGTATATTTCTATGTATATACATATATATATATATATATATATGCATGTATGTATGTATGCATGTGTTGTGTTGTGTGTATGTGTGTGTGTATGTGTGTGTGTGTGTGTGTGTGTGTGTGTGTGTGTGTGTGTGTGTGTGTGTGTGTGTGTGTGTGTGTGTGTGTGTGTGTGTGTGTGTGTGTGTGTGTGTGTGTGTGTGTGTGTGTTTGTTTGTGTGCGTGCGTGCGTGTGTGTGTGTGTGTGTGTGTGTGTGTGTGTGTGTGTGTGTGTGTGTGTGTGTGTGTTTGTATGTGTGTGTGTGTGTGTGTGTGTGTGTGTGTGTGTGTGTGTGTGTGTGTGTGTGTGTGTGTGTGTGTGTGTGTGTGTGTGTGTGTGTGTGTGTGTGCGTGCGTGTCTCATCCAGACCTCGGATAAATAACGTAAAATAATTTGGCGGTTGCAAAAATATATCCTACAAAGTGTATTCCAGTGACCAATGGTTTAAGACGGCTTCACATAAATACATTCATTATATATAAGTTGATGACAATACAATAGAGCCACTGTGCAGCTTTGGACCATGATTTCGCCTCACATTCTTTGACACCAACCTGACCGACATTCAACTTCTATCAGTGACTGCCACTAACATTAAATGTCCGAGCACATACAATAAAGATATTTGCCAATACCTAAGCGCGGGACTAGTGACGGGTACCTAAATGTGGTGGTCCAGCGAAGCTGCCCATTTTCGAAACCTACCAACCCCCTTATTTCCATGAGGTGGAGACCTGAAGGGCTGATACTAGGTCTCTTGACTGGACCAATAAGCCCACTCTATCATCTTCAAATATACTTATTTCACTTTTCCACACACGGGGAGTTGACAACTGGCAACTACTCTCCTCTTTCTACCACTTTCAGCCAAACACACAGAAGCCGTCCATAGTTTTTCCCTTGCCAGCCACTATTAGGCTGCGGGTTTTCCTTTTAGTGACACTCAAGGGATCAAGTGATTGACAACTGGGCGCCTTCTGGCGTCAGCTACTCGTTGATCTCAAGCCCAAAATGATATGCAATACACTGCATGGGATCCTCTTTAGTCCTTAGTGAAGGGTGAATCCTCAAAACATAATGAAACAATGCCACCCCGATGAATAGTGAAACGTTGTTACTGTTGGTTGAGGCTGGACTCTCCCTCACTCCCGTCAGCGTCTCAACTTGGCTGGAATCTCAAACTTGTCCATGGCTGAGTTTGTGATGTGCGCGAAATTGGAGGGGTGGAGGGCGGGGAGGACAAGGGAAAGGGGAGAAAAGGGGAGAGAAGGAGAGGGAAGGGAAGGGGAGGTTAGGGAAAGGAAAGGGAAGGAACGGGGAAGGACAGGAATCCGGTGGGGTAGTAGGAGTGTAAGGTGGAGCAGAGGAATAAGAAGGAGATTGGAGGTGGGTACATAAGTGATGGGAAAGGCTGAGTTAAGGGCAGGGCGTGGTGATGAGTATGGAGGAAGGAAAGGTTAGAAAGGAAACAAAATAATGAGAGAATGGGAAACGGAAAGAGGATATAGAAGAGGATGGCTAAGGGTCAAAGACACAGAAACAACCAGACAGGCAGACAGACAAATTGACACACACGCACATACACACACACATACACACACACACACACACACACGCGCGCACGCACACACACACACACACACACACATACACACACACACACATACACACACACACACACATACACACACACACACACACACACACACACACACACACACACACACACACACACACACACACACACACACACACACACACACACACACACACACACACACACACACACACATACTCGAACTTTTATATTGTCCAACGGAGTGTGTTATTGAGGTGTTTTTTAAATCCTGGTCAGTGCTCAATCTCTTTTCAAGAATATACCATTACATCAGAGGTCATGTTTGTAAGTGAGAAGAATACATGTAATATGTGCGTTTACGTGTGTTCTTTGAGCGCTCCTTCGATTGAGTGTGTTGTTATGGCCAGAGGTTTTTCGGCGCTTCTATACTTATGGTAAATATCAATATTGCGTCACCCGTTTAAGTGTGGACACAAATTAAGGATCAATTCTCCATTTCTGACATAATTAGATACATACATGCACACACGTAAGCATTTGTACATACGACCATACCGAGATATATATATATATAGTGTAATGACACATGCATGCGTAGTTATCTTTTATACCATATACAGTTTTGTTTATTATGTGCATTAACAGCTGACTAACAGCCATTATGATTTTACAACTTTAAATGTATTTAGAATCTGGAATGTTCTCGTCTAATTGGCTCTGCATCAGTAAATTTCATCGCCAGACCAGACGCATCTGACAGGATTTGGTTATTGGTCTTCTATAAGGGCCAAATATATTTCAATCGTACAAATGTCGTTTATAGCCATTCTCACTCCTTCATCAATACGCCACTTTTACACCATCCTATGCCTAATATAATACCGGGGAATGCCCGCTCGCGCGCGTGCGCGACCCGACGCTGAGGCCGCTTTTGGGTGGATGGGTGGGCGGTAACAATCAAATGAAAAAAAAAGCAGCCTTGTTGCTTTCGGTGTGGCACTATCGTGTTATTTTCTCTCCAGGGGTTAGTTGGCCAATCATGGCAAGATTACATTGACGCCTCCGTTCGGATTGTTTTCAGTCTTTTGCCCGCCATAACAACCCAAAGAGCAGAGCTTCACTCCATCGGCTCTGATTGAGGCTCAACCGATACTCATCCTCCTGATATCGGCATTCCGTAGAGAAGGTGATAACAGATAAGAAGGGCTAAGGTTACCCTTGGGATCGCGCCGACATTGGAGTTACAAAGACCCATTAGATGAGGCCATTTAGCCGAGTGTCATTTCGAAAGGCGAACAATAGACCGGTCGCAATCGCCCGCGTTTCGGAAGGTAATGACAACGCCGGATGCATTGTGTCCCAAACGCACTAAACACAATCTATTAAAACAAATTAGCTTGGTGGTCTTTGAGGTGTTGGTGGGTGACGGTGGAGGGAGGAACGAGGGAGTTGGTGGGGATGCAGAAGGTAATCATGTTGGGCATGAGGCAGAATTGGTATAAGAGAGATAACTGATAGCGCTGGCTGACTGTTTTGACCTGGTAGGAAGTGATGCTGAGAAGAGAGAAGGACTTGGTACAGAGGCAAGAGGTGACCACAACAAATGATGCAAGGAGGGAAAGAGGCTGCGAAGAAAGACAGAAGAAATAGAGAATGACAAATCAAGGAGAAAGCTAGATACAGAATATGCAAGGACACAATGAAGAACTAGGAAAGGCACACACGATACGTTCATAACACCGTGATGTGATATCAACTTTCCTTGGGCTGTAGGACAATTGCCCAAACCTACCGCTGTAATAATTTGGTTAATTATGGTTTTTAAACTCACCTCACCAACTCTCCCACTCCTACACCGTGGGAAGTGAGAAACCCCTGGAAGGGCAAAACCCTGTGAGTTGCGGCAATTTTTTTTTTTTTTTTTTTTCGCCTTCCCGCCTGGCCAGGGCTATAAGGGACCAACACAGCAAGCCTGCAGCGGGTCCGAGGACTCGAAATCACGACTATCTGCTCATGAGTTCAAAACGGAATTTACTTGATCTACGCGCAGCCCTCTTGTTGTTAAATACTTTCTAATTTGTTCGATGAGGCAACTATGTCATCATGAACAAAGAATATCGCAAACACATCCAACCTTGTTATCTGGTTATCTGGTAAGTAGAAATATTAGTTGTGCTTGAGTTGTTAAAATCTATATTGATGTTATACAACTTGCTATATTAGGGATCCCTTATAAAACTTATTGGAAAAGAAAGAACTAAAAGTTTCTTGTTTACAATTTTCTTACTCTCCTGAGAAGTACCAGATTTTTATTTGTTTTTTATTATTATTAGTTGTTGTTGTTGTTTTTGTTGTTGTTGTTGTTGTTGTTTGGGGGGAAGTCCATTTCATTGAATTGGTCAGGGCTGGAGGAGCTTATGTGTGGCTTACGCCGACACCTTTGCCCTTTGTAATTTGAAATGTGTAGCGAATGGTTGAGTATTTACTAACATCTCGTATATAATCACGTTTAGCACCAAATGGTTCTAGTCAAACGACGGATGGATATTAATGTGGATCGGTGTTTTAACGGCTAATAAACCTAAGGTTTGCTATGGAATATCTATATACCTTATAAAAACAGAAAAAAATACTACGTCACTTCGGAAGATTTTATGAATAACATCAATGCATTTTCCTATTTACCTTTTAATTCATTCTATATCCTAAAAAGTCTCCTGCCGTCATGCTTTGCAATTTTATCCATTGTATCAAATTTATGCAATATACCTTACATCCTTAATGCCACAGTTATAACAACTAAGTTCTCTAACAGTATCAAAAGAGCTGATCTAAAAATAGCTTAACACGACCCGACCTAACATTGTTCAAACTAATCCATACAATTCTAAATTAATCATGATTAAATACTAGATGATCCAGTTAAAACTGCTACCGTTAACGAGAATAAAAACACATCAGTAATGAGGGAGTTGATTCAGTTCAGAGTGACATCCGACCTTACCCAACCAACCACACTAATCACAAGTTCACCGAATGGACTAAAATACAGATAATAACGCCTGGGGTTATCTAGAATAAAAAATCTAGCTCAGTTAGATCTAACCTAACTTATGAAAATCCGACCCAATCCTATCAACCGCATGGGACCAAAGGTCACAGGAACGACAATTGGGGTACCAGAAAACCATGTGGCAGAAAATACATAACCGTACAGAGCTGGATTAATCTAGTTTAACATGCTATGACCTAACCAGACTTGACCAAGCCTAACCAGCACAAATAGGACTTAATATACTTAACTTAAATTTGATTATTATGTAATCGAATATAAGAGCATAGTGTTATATTTGAATATCATAAGGAAAGTAGGGCATCAAAATAAACAAAATAGAGCAAAATTTCCTGAGTTTCAGTGAATTGATTTGTAATATAAACATATTAATTTGCATATCAAATTGCAGTAATAAAGTTTTCCAAAACATTTGCCGGTGCGCACGGAAACTCCATCAAGAACCTTGTATCTTCCGTGTGTGTGTGCGTATCTATGCACGCTAGTGTAAACATTTGCCTGTGTCTGTGTATACCTAATAGTATTTACTTAAGTGTACCATACAGAAAAGGATCAAAGCTTATACGATCCTGTTTCTTATTCTCAAACTTATCATATTTGTCTTTGAAATCATGTATAGTACCAACCTGGTCAATGTGCACATTTTCCAATTGCCATACTAAGCCCGTATTCTTATATTGCTTCAGTTTGTACTATATAATTTTCCAAGTTACTTCAAGTATTTAAGTATCTGTATGGAAATTTTAATGTCTTCACTTCCTGTAATTAGTCAATTTGCTCTCATGACCCCAAAGTCCACCAGTCCACTAGCAAGACATCTCCTCTCTATGTGTACTCATTCCCCTTTAGTGACCTCAATACTAATCATATCACCTCGTTCTCTTCGATCTCTCAATGCTGGTTGATCTAGTACTTTTAATTTCTCGTCATATATTTTATCTGCCAGGCTGTGAACCGGTTTGGTTGCAGCCTTTAATATTATCTTGTTTTTGCTTACATCCTTCTGTGTGTGTGTGTGTGTATGTGTGTGTGTGTGTGTGTGTGTGTGTGTGTGTGTGTGTGTGTGTGTGTGTGTGTGTGTGTGTGTGTGTGTGTGTGTGTGTGTGTGTGTGTGTGTGTGTGAGTGTGTGTGTGTGTGTGTGTCTGTGTAATTCACCACGGTGATTCACCACATTCTTGGATCACGTGTTGGACACGTGATCGCCCCCTATTTCCCTCCCGGAAGAGAGTTTAGAGCTCATATATGACCGATCAATGGGTAATGATGTGACCTTACACGCACACACACACACACACCCAACTCCCCGCCCACGAGAGTTGGAGTAAAGACTCGCAGCTCAGTGATACTGAAATTATTTTAACCCTAAGCGGGATTGGAATCCGTACCTCCATGTTGGCAGCCGGGAGATCTACTAACCGCGCCGTCGAGTCGTGTGTGTGTGTGTATTCACCTTGGTCTTTGGATCACGTGCTGGACTCGTGATCTACAGCTATTTCCCTCCCGGAAGACCTCAGAGCTCGTATGACCGATCTATGGGTAATGCTGTGACCTTACACGCACACACACACACACCCAACTCCCCGCCCACGAGAGTTGGAGTAATGACTCGAGGCGCAGCGATACTGAAATTATTTCAGCCCTGGGCAGGATTTGAACCAGGACCACCGTAGTGACAGTCGGGGACTCTACCAACTGCGCCACCGAGTCGTGTTATGCGCGCGCGCGCGCGCGTGTATGTGTGTGTATGTGTGTGTGTGTGTGTGTGATTCACCTTGATTCACTATGATCTTGGATCACGTGTTGGACTCGAGATCGACAGCTATTTCTCTCCCGGAAGAGAGCTCAAAGTACATATACGACCGATCTATGGGTAATACTGTGACCTAACACGCACACAAATACCCAACTTCCCGCTCACGAGAGTTGGAGTAACAACCCATAGCACATCGATACTGAATTTATTTCAGCCCTGGGCGGGAT
>NC_134787.1:73088313-73090813 GCF_046742065.1 Oratosquilla oratoria | reverse complement strand
AGAGAGAGAGAGAGAGAGAGAGAGAGAGAGAGAGAGAGAAGAAGAGAGAGAGAGAGAGCGAGAGAGAGAGAGAGGGAGAGAGAAGAGAGAGAGAGAGAGAGAGAAGAGAGAGAAGAGAGAGAGAGACGAGAGAGAGAGAGAGAGAGAGAGAGAGAGAGAGAGAGAGAGAGAGAGAGAGAGAGGGAGAGAGAGAGAGAGAGAGAGAGAGAGAGAGAGAGAGAGGGAGAGAGGGAGAGAGGGAGATAGAGAGATAGAGAGATAGAGAAGGAAATAGAGAAGGAAATGAAAAGGAGGTGGAAAAGGAGATGGAAAAGGAGATAGAAAAGGAACTAGAAAAGGAGATAGTGAAGGAGATGGATAAGGAGATGGATAAGGAGATGGAGAAAGAGATGGAGAAAGGAGATGGAGAAGAAGATGGAGAGAGATGGAGAAATAGATACAAGAGATGGAGAAGGAGATGGAAAAGGATATAGAGAAGGAGATGGAGATGGAGAAGGAGATGGAGATGGAGAAGGGGACGGAGAAGGAGATGGACAAGGAGATGGACAAGGAGATGGAGAAAGATGGACAAAGAGATGGAAAAGGAAATGGAAAAGGAGATGGAGAAGGAAATGTAGAGGAAGATGCAGAAGGTATAAAAGATGGAAAAGAAGAAGGAAAGGATATGTAGGAGACAGAGGAGATGGAGAAGATGATGTAGAAGGAGATGGAAAAGGAGATATAGAAGGAGACAGAGGAGATGGAGAAAGATGTAGAAAAAGATGAAGAAGGAGATGTAGAAGGAGATGGAAAAGGGGGAGATGGAGAAGAAGGAGATGGAGAAGATGGAGGAGATGGAGAAGGAGATGGAGAAGGAGATGGAGAAGGAGATGGAGAAGGAGATGGAGAAGGAGATGGAGAAGGAGATGGAGAAGGAGATGGAGAAGGAGATGGAGAAGGAGATGGAGAAGGAGATGGAGAAGGAGATGGAGAAGGAGATGGAGAAGGAGATGGAGAAGGAGATGGAGAAGGAGATGGAGAAGGAGAAGGAGATGGAGAAGGAGATGGAGAAGGAGAAGGAGATGGAGAAGGAGATGGAGAAGGAGATGGAGAAGGAGATGGAGAAGATGTAGAAGTAGATGGAGAAGGAGATGGAGAAGGAGATGGAGAAGGAGATAGAGAAGGAGATAGAGAAGGAGATGGAGAAGAAGATGGAGATGGAGGAGATGGAGGAGATGGAGAAGGAGATGAAAAAGAGATGGAGAAGGAGATGGAGAAGGAGATGGAGGAGATACAGAAGAGAACGGAGAAGGAGATGGAGAAGATGATGGACAAGAAGATGAACAAGGAGATGGAGAGATAGAGAAGAAGATGGAGAAGGAGATGGAGAAGAAGATGGCGAAGGAGATGGAGGAGATGGAGAAAGAGATGGAGAAAGGAATGGAGGAGATTGAGAAAGATATGGAGATGGAGAGATGGAGGAGATGGAGAAAGAGATGGACAAAGAGAGGGAGAAAAAGATGGAGAAAGAAATGGAGGAGATGGAGACGGAGAAGAAGATGTAGAAGACGGAGGAGATGAAGAAGATGGAGAAGTAGATGGAGGAGATGGAGAAGAAGATACAGATGGAGATGGAGGAGATGGAGGAGATGGACAAAATGGAGAAAGAGATGCAGAAGGAGATGAAAAGATGGAGAAGATGAAGAAGGAAAAGATAAAGAAAGAGATGGACAAGAATAAGAAGGACAAAGAGAAGAATTAATGAAGAAGAGTAGGAGGAGTAAAAGGAGGAGGAGGAGAACAAAAAGAAAAATAAAGGAAGATGAATAAGAAAAAATAGAAAAAGGACAAGACAAAAAATAAAATAAGAAAAGAAAAAGGTGACGATGGAAATAGGGAAAAAAAGTAAAAGTCTAAAAAGAAGAGGAGGAAGAGGAGCAAATGATGAAATATAATGAATAAAAGGAAAGTGAAGACAAAAAACATTCGAAATCAACATGTATAGACACAACAGCGCCAGCAATATAACAAACGTATGGCAACACAATAGCTTACAACTTATGAATAAAGCATCCGATCGACCATTTGGTCTATACTGACTCACTTTATCGTCGATGTAATGTGTTCTTATCAGTATTATATTCTTATCTTTATATTGCATATTCTAAAGGGAGAAAAGTTTCGTAATTGGAAAGTTAAAAAGCTTTCGTGACAAATAGAATTAACTTGGACGAAATTTATTTACTTCTCGTTTCTGATAGCTATTACATTTTAAATCCTGTTTATACAAGTTAGATAGATTTGCCCATCTTCCTAATCCAAAGGTATCTTTCATATTAAATATATAAGAACAAACACACACACACACACACACACACACACACACACACACACACACACACACACACACACACACACACACACACACACACACACACACACACACACATACACATACACATACACACACACACACACACACACACACACACACACACACACACACACACACACACACACA
>NC_134787.1:73065813-73078313 GCF_046742065.1 Oratosquilla oratoria | reverse complement strand
GTCCCCCCTTGCATATAAGGAGGGGACGGGGAGAAATCCCTTCGGGCTGCGTCAAAATTTGCTCACACATACTACCTCACCCCCCACCCCCGCCCATTCCTCCTCATGCAATCACAACATCATCCATATACAACCATTCTCCACTCACCTCTGTCTTCCGTCCTCTCCCTTCCTTCCTCAACAGACATTCCCCTCTTCCCCAAAGCCCCCTTCACCCCATCTATCCACCTCATCCTAGGACGTCCCCTCATGTTCACTCCCTCCACATCTGCCTTCCATACCTCTTTTACTAGTCTTTCTTCACTCATTCTTTCCATTTGTATTCTCATGAAAGTACAACCTAGCCCCTGCCGAGCCATGTTTCGGTCAGAATGGGTCGTTTGCTCCTGTAGCGTACGGAGGGTGCGTATATAAGGATGCCAGGTTTTGGTGTCCAGCCCAGTTCTTTTCTGTATTCGTCACAAGCGGTACGCGACTCAGGTCATTCTGCGGTCACTTTTGTGTTTAGGGCAGGGCTCCGAGCCCTGCCCGCCGACCCAGCCTAGGACGACACTCGCGCTCACCAGAATAAAGCCCCCAAACTCACTCGAGTCTCCTTCACTCCCTCAGTACCAAAGCACAAGCAACATTCTCGTAATGTTACACACTCCTTTGATAACGTGTTCGTGAATGCTTCATAACGTGAAATTACGCTTACCTGGGAGCTTATGTGATATAACTAAGAGGAACAAGGATGAGTGGGCACTAAGTAAGTTATTTAATGCTCATGTCTCCAGCCGAGGGAAATTCTCTGGGTTTAATGAAAATTAAGTTTACATTATATATACACCTCCAACTTTATGGACATCTCGACAGTCTTCTTTAAGATACTTTACTCTTTCGTTGCCGAAGTGTCCCCACTCTCCTGACGGCAACTAGAGAAAATACTCAAAGCTGTAAAACCCAACAAAAATACTTCATGCATCCTGTTCTTTCTGACATCAAGTGGTTTCATTCAGACAAAGCTTATCCCTTCGGAATAAAAGGTTCGAAATCATCTTAAGTATTACTTTTGACAGAGGTCAGTCAATGTAGCCCAACAGGAGATTGCTTTCTGTTTATAAATGTTCTGCGTGACATACGATTCTATTCAACAACGAGTAGAGGTGCTGCCTCTTGGTTATGATGACATAACTAACCGGTTGTATAATGGCTCATTTCAGACAATTTCATTTAACTGAGGATTCAGTGGGTGCCGTCTTAAACTCATGAGCAGGTGATCGTGAGTCTCAGTCCCGGGACATACTGCGGGTTTACTGCGCTGGTTCCGGACAGCCCTGGCCAGTTGGGGAGACGACCCAACCTCGGGTGGTGAGTTAAGGGCAGGGCCGCGTTGAAGTGATCAAGACCATTTAAAGTGACCTTTTCATTAGCATTACCCAGAAGGCTGCAAATTTTGCTCCAGTTGGTGTCAGAACATTTCATTCAGGTGAAAGCAGCACCTTAAGGTATTCAGGACCATTGGAACATTCTCAGACGAAATCAGGATTCAAATAACACGAAGTCCAAAACTATATAAGCTCTTCTTCCCATAAATACAATTTATTAAAAAGCAACCCAACGTGGCGAGTTACACAAAGCAGTATTGGCCTCCTGTGGATAGAGCGATTTTGCAATGGACCATTCAGAGCAAGATGAAACGGAGTCCAGAGCAAATGGAAAGCCATGAATGATGTGACTGGAAGATGGAGGTGCCAAAATGGGGGACGCCAGGAATGAAAAGCTCCCGGGAAGGCGAGGGATGACCACGTGGAGTGCGAAGAGGAGACCCATAGAGTGGGGTGTGGAAAATCAAAATGTGGAGGGCTAGAACGAGTATGGAGGGTGGTGAGGGATATGGAGGTCAAAGGGAGGATCTAGAACGCGTGAAGTGCTGTATAGAATATGAAGGTTTGAAGGCGAGGAAATGACATATGGAGTTATCTGTTGGAGTCAACGTGTGGAGGGCTAAGGTACAACATGGCTGCCGAAGGGATATGGACGTCAAAAAAGGATGGAGTGTAAGGAGGAGACATATGGAGTCAAGTGAGGAGGAGTCAAAATGAGAAGGGTTAAAGAAGTTGAGGAGGGTGAGGAACGGCATGGAGATTGAAGGAGGAGGTGTAGTACAAAACTAGATGGTAAAATGTAGAGGTGTGGAGAGCTATAGTGGAGAAGAAAGGACAAGAAATTAAAGAAATGGGACGAGAAGAAAAGAAGGTACAAGGAGGACAAAGGAGGGAGGAATAGCAGGCAGAGAGCGTATGTGAAGGTCAAACTGTCTTCCGACATTTGATTCTATCTTGTTTGTGGGGGAAGAAAAGAAGTCATGACGAAGGGACTAGAGAGCAAAAATGTTGCCTATAGTGTAGCCTTGGTCGTGAGAGATCGAAAGTACAGCAGGGGAATTTGCTAAAGATACTGTCCTCACCCACCCTTTCCCTCTTCCACATTCCCTCCCCCCACCACTTCAACTCTCCTTTCCCCTTCGCCATCACCCTTCTCCTTCTCCTTCCCCTTCCCCTCTCCTTTACCTTCTTCCTTTCCCCCTCCCGCCTTCCCCTTCCCATCTTACCACTCCTCAATTTCCTTTCCCTTCCCTCTACCCCTCCCCTCTACCGCTCCCCATTCCCTTCCCCTCCCTAATCCCTTCCCCTCCTCTTCCCCGCAACCGTTTTCCCCCTTACCCCTTTCCATTTCCCTCCTCAATCCCTTTCCCCCCTTCCCCTTTCCCCTATCGCTTCCCCTTTCCATCCCCCAGAGCCTTCGATTCTCAAACGCCCTCTATGACTGCCGGATACTCCGGCTGTCCAATACCATATAGTAAAGGTTTTACTTTTCTCTTGGAGTGAACTCCTCACCTCTTTATAAATCTCAGAGTGCGCGAGGTCGGGGGGGTGAAAACGTGGAGGTCGAGCGGGCCGCTTGAGCTACAACTTGACGTGCGGCGCTCAAGGAGCGGAATAAAGTCGAGAAGCGAGAATATGAGTTTCAGGGAGACGAAGGAGAGGAGCGAGCTGAACTGAGATGACGTAGGAATGTGATATACGGTCAGACTAAGATAAAAGAAAAGTACTGTTTTGATTGCATATATTTTCTATTTTAGTTCTCTTTTACTTTCAACTATAGCATAGGTTGACAAAAAAGACAAATTTGAATGTATGGACCGTATATGTATACAGTCCAAATGATATGTATGATACATATATATATATATATATGTGTGTGTGTGTGTGTGTGTGTGTGTATATGTATACAAATATATATATATATACACACACACACATATATGTATATATATGTATATATACATATATATACATACATACATATATACATATATATGTAATATATATATGTGTGTGTAAACACACACACACACATATTATATATATATATATGTATATATATATATATATATATATATATACATACATGTATATATATATATATATATATATATATATATATATATATATAAGCACATATATATAGATATATATAAGCACAGGTGGCCTCAATGATTTTAAGAGAACATTTCTCTAACTTTCTATGTATTGTTTCTTATGAACAGGATATCATTATTGCAGATTTTTTTTATTTGCTTTCTCTCTTTCTCTGAGAGCAATTTTTTCTTCCACAGGAAGTTGTCTTATAATGTACATTGTTTTGTACATTACTTTGGTCATGGCTACCTAAGTAAAATACTAGCCAGAATGCGTTTTCACACTTCTTATTGCTTTATCAGTGGCTAGAATGTGAATATCTGATTGAATTTTGGTTATTTATATACTGTTATTGGTGAGCTGCAAAACCTCAAATTTAATGCAGATATATAGAAGATATTTTCGTCAAAGCTGAACATAGCCAACAAATATAAGACCTAAAAAAATATTAATAGAGACACTGAACGTGGTATAGATGGTTCCCTCCCTTTTTAGATAAATTAATGAAACAGAGACAATTAGCACTTACAAAACTTCTGTTTACATAAAAACATCTAATTTAGGACATTGCCTAAATGGGACTAGGGAATGTCCCAAAAGATGCAAAGACTCAACCATCAGCACCTACATTAGAAGATCCCTCAGTCACTGCAATAATTGGCAAGCTGTACAAAGCGAGCTAGAAAAGAGTTTCTCAGTCCTTTATAAACAAAGAATTCGCCAATAAGGATATAGAGTAAATAATTTTGTTAGAGAAATGACATTTGGACAAAATCTACCAGGACAGAAACCACTCGGACAAAAACCACCGGGACACTAATGAAAAAAATCTGATTAAAATATGTTATGTCCTTCTTCTCCACAGTCTACAATGATGAAATAATCATGCAACAGATTGTTAAGATAAATATCAAACCCAAGGAAGAAAACTCTAAAGTACAATTAATTTTATACTGGCCAGGGCTGTCGGGAACCAACGCAGCAAACCTGCAGTGGGTCTCGGGACTAAAACTCACGATCAGCCATCTCTAGGTCTATGTTCTGAAGAGTTCCACCACAGTCACGCAAAGGACCAATTTTGTTTCTAACTGGTTTTCTGCTGATAACGTATCTAAAAAACTCCTTGGGGTTAGCCTTGCAAGATGCGGCTACCCTCTGTTTTTCACCATATTTTGCTGCTTCTGTCATTCTTTAACCCGCCTACACAAGCGGATGTATTCTTGATGGGCAAAACCGCTACGGTTTGACTTATAGCGGCGATAAGAAACTTTCCTGTTTGACAACACTCTTCTTATCTCTCGTGTGAATCATTTAGGTTGCCGACGTTCTTTTTTGACTATTTAGTACAAACTGTGCCTGTTGTGCCATAAAGCTATCACGGAATGAGTCCCATGAACCCTGGACGTTGACACCTATATCAATTGCCAATGCACCAACTCCTCCTCTCATTCAAGTAAGATCAGCTCATCTTAGATCAAGAATGGTGCGGCTGTGTTTTTTCTTTCCTTGAGTTCAGACTCACGTAATTTACGAATAAATCTAACGACATTGTAATCTCTTCCACCTAGGGTCTCGTCCACAGATATATTGTGTACAATGTTCTCAGTGGTGAACACAAGATCTAATATATTTTCACCCCTTGTAGGCTCTTGAACCTATTTGGTGAGAACAGCTTCGTCCGCAAAGTGAAGAAGCCTCCTACTTTCATTGTCCCCTGTTCTGTCTTCCCAGTTTACATAGCAGTTGAAATCCTTTAAAATAACCGTTGTATGCCTGCTTATTATTTCATTAATTTCTGTATACAACTCAACGTCCTCGTCAAGACACTGATGTCGCGGCCTATAAGCTAGAATAAATTTGTACCATTTTTCTCTTAGTTGAAAGTCCTAAGTAGCTCTTTCCGTGTATTTAACGTAAGCTCGGTAGGATACAAGGTTTCATTGATGTATATCGGTAACCCTTCCACCTCCCGATTCATCCTATCTTAGTGAAAGAGCGTATATCCTGGAATTTCAAATTCGCCGATAAAATCGCGTCCACTTGCGTGGATCCAGGATTTTATAATAGCTTAAATGTCAAACATTTTTATTGCTATAAATTGTTTGGAATTTAGCATTCTTTTTCTGTTTCTAATGGACCTTGCCTTAGATAGCAACACATAGAGGGAGTCACGTCTTATTTGGCGCTCCCTCTGCTTCACTCGTTTGCCAACTCAATTGAACAGGGAACCACAGGTGAACCCTCACCTATATCGGGGTTGGCGTGCGCGTACATACACACACACACACACACATACGCACACACACACACGCACACACACACACACACACACACACACACACACACACACACACACACACACACACACACACACACACACACACACACAGAGAGAGAGAGAGAGAGAGAGAGAGAAACTGTAATGAATGGTGAGGAGGGAATTTTTTTTTTTAAATTTAATATATTATATTTATCTATGAGGTTCGTAGAAGTGTGGTTCGTTTTGAACTTTCATTTACATAACAAAACCCTTTTGTAACAAAAAAAAAATATCACAGATTAAGTATTTGATTTTAGTATAACTTGAAAATCAGAAGACAAGAGATGTGAGATAAAATACCCCTCCCACCCCAAAAAAAAAACAAAAAAAAAACAGTTGTGTAAAAATTCCGTGGGAGGAAAAACAAAGATCCCCCACGGGACCTTAAAAGCGGTAAAAGCCTATTTGACACATCAATATTTTAAACCCCAAAAGGTGACCTACAACTCTAAACAAGTGATCCAAAGACCAAGGTGAAAATTACAGACACCTTCTTGCACACCAGAGCTGGATTGCCGGCTCGTAGTGCAGCCATGCTAAATTTCTTTCAGCCCTAGGCAGGACTCCAACACGGATCGCTGAATGAGCGGTCGAAAACGGTAACACTAATCCAATGAGCATCGTGTATGTGTGTGTGTGTGTGTGTGTGTGTGTGTGTGTGTGTGTGTGCGTATGCGTGTATGCCTGTGTATGCGTGGGTATGTGTGCATGCAATAGTGTATGATGGGTGTATATGTGCGTGTGTATATGTGAGTGCATGTGCGCGCGCGCGTGTTTATGTGTGTGCGTGTGTGTGTGTGTGTGTGTGTGTGTGTGTGTGTGTGTGTGTGTGTGTGTGTGTGTGTGTGTGTGTGTGTGTGTGTGTGTGTGTGTGTGTGCGTGTGCGTGTGTGTGTGTGTGTGTTTGTGTGTGTGTGTGTGTGTGTGTGTGTGTGTGTGTGTGTGTGTGTGTGTGTGTGTGAGTGTGTGTGTGCATGTGTGTGTTTGCGTGTGCGCGCGTAAGTGTACGTGTGTATGTACGTATGTGTACGTTTGCCTGTATGTGTACGTGTGTGTATAGGTATATGTATGTGTGTGTACATGTGTGCATATCTTCGCATTTGCGTTTGATCCTGCATCTCAACTTACGGTGATAGAATTATATTTTCAATTCATGGTCTCCGATAAATCATACCAAAACATGAATACTAGATTAACTTCTTAATATTTATGATCTAATAAAAAAAAAAAGTAAAATGTAATTGGCAAAACATTATTTCGCAATGTTTTAGATACTGTTTTTCATTAAGGTAAGGATTTGATAAGTTAAAAATATATATATGATAATGAATCTATATAAGATCAAGAAGGAATACAATTAACGCGTCAATTAATGATTGCCTCTATTTCATTTCCAGAAACTCATAACATAAATAACGTTAATATTTTTAGTATAATTGAAAAATATCTAGAATGAGGGAATGAAATTAAAATTCATGGGATGAAAATATATCAAACAAATCCTAATGAAGACTTTCCACCATTTCTCGAAGTATTTTGAAAAGATTCTGGAAAGAAAAGAATAGCGAGTTGTATGTAAGACCACGCAGCAATGAAATCAATATGTTTTCGCGGCGTGAAATGCTTCTTTATCTAGCAGGCCATTAATAGAAAAAAATGAAAAACTGAATAGAGTGTAAGATGTGATTTCTATTGACTTGTTGCAAACAATATCTTACTAGGGCATGACGGAGACTGGACCGTCTTCCCCTTCGCTCCTAACGGAGCATCAAGTAAATTCTTCCAGTCTCCTTGCGGTGGTGTGCGCTGGTGGCGTAATCAGAATTTTGCTGGTCTAGCGTTCATTTAGTTGTAGGTTCGAATTCCGCACCTCTCTCCGGTTCCCAGCAGTCACTGTTACGCACCCCATAAGGTGACGACCTCAGTCCAGCTGCGCCCATCCCCTCCCCAAATACATACATAAACAAATAAATAAATTAATAAACAAATAAGTAAATAAATAATCAAACGTATCAATACAAAAATGTCTGACTGTATCCAGAATATCAAGAGAGGGTGAAACCACAGTATGGAAATGGTTCACTAATACATGATTTAACTCTTTCGTCAAGTCATTTTATTCAGTTGTGAGGGCATACCCACTCGGTAGTGCAGGGGCTCATACCGTCTCGAGTGACACATAATGAAGGTCACGCGTTATCTTAACTCTTAAATGCCAGACGATTTTATTCAGTTTATGTTTAGTCCTTCGTTACTTCTTAGTTACCTTATCAGGTCTTGAGATAGACCATTTTTTATGCAACCACATTTCTGAATAAAATCGTCCGGCATTTGATAAAACGAAACGACGAGTCTACGTTATGTTTTCAATTTTTGAAACACGAAAAATTTGCCACGAGTAAAACCTTCTGGCGTTAGCTAGAATAAAACAACATTTGTACCTAAATACGACAAGAATTCATCCACATTGTTCTAGGTTATTGAAAGAATAATATGCAGTAGTATAGAAATAAACGTACAATAGCCAACCGGCATACGTGTTCGAAAAATATGGATAAAAAATCCGAGCAGATAGTCTTTTGATCTGCAAGCATATTGGCAACCAAATCATACATCAACGACAGGGCAAATTAACAAGAAAAATACGATATGACAATGCCCTTTATTCTTGCGCTGATAGAAAAAACTTTGATAAAATGAAAAGTAACAAAATAACGATTGACGAAAAAAAGAAAGAAAAAAATGAAGCCGAATCAAACTGTTTACGTTTTCAGAAAAAGTCTCTTGAACATAATTTTATCTAAAACATATATATATATATATATATATATATATATATATATATATGTATATATATATATATATACATACATGTATATATATACATATATATATATGTATATAAATACATACATATATAATATATATATATATATACATATATACTTCCATATACATACACACACACACACACACACACACACACACACACATATATATATATATATATATATATATATATATATATATATATATATATATATATATATAATATTTTTTATTTTTCTCAAGCCTGATAATTTTATGAAACAATTTTAACAACACTTTCCCTACTCTAGTGAACTTCATAAACTTTGTTTTGGCTTGCATATGTCTACGAAAGACATCCACAGTTTATCCTGTGCTTTACTATGAATGTATGTTTGTATGTATGTATGTATGTATGTATGTATGTATGTATGTATGTATGTATGTATGTATGTATGTATGTATGCATGTATGTATTCATGTATGTATGTATGTATGTATGTATGTATGTATGTATGCATGTGTGTATGTATGTGTGTATACCGTATGTATGTGTGTATGTATGTATGTGTACCGTATGTATGCATGTATGTATTTATGTATGCATGTATAAACGTATGTACTGTATGCATGCACGGTTGCATGTATGCATAAGTATGTATATATGTATGTATGTATGTATGTATGTATGTATGTATGTATGTATGTATATATGCATGTATGTATGTATGTATGTATGTATGTATGTATGCATGTATGTATGAATGTATGGACATATGTACAGTATGTAAGCACGGTTGAATGTATGCATGTATGTATGTACATATGCATGCATTATTGTGTATGGATGATACTGTTATGCAAAGACTGGAGGGATGTGGGATAGGGAAGGTAGGGGTGCTTATGTGTGAATTATATTTTGACGCTGCCCGAAAGGATTTCTTCCATCTTCTCTTTTTCTGCATGAGGGGACGGAGATGGGGGTCAATGATTAAGTGAAGCGGCCTTGCTGTGGATGTATTGTGCCTTGCTGCGTTGCGTTTGACCCAGGACATTTGGCAGATGCAGGGTTGACCCGTCATTCATGGAGAGATGAGATGGGAGAGATGGAAAGGTGGTGGAGAGGAGTGAAATGGTGGGAATAGTTAGTTACCTCTCTTATAAGGGGAAAGAGTTCTTGGTATATATATATATATATATATATATATATATATATATATATATATATACATATATATATATATATATATATATATATATATATATATATATATATATAGATAAGTCTAAATAAAAATATTCTTGAAAAAGCGCTTGGGTAAGTCGGGGTCAGGTGGTATTCTTCTTCTTCTTCTTCCTCTTCTTCTTCGCGTTCTTCCTCTTCTTCTTCGCGTTCTTCCTCTTCTTCTTCGCGTTCTTCTTTTTCTTCACGTTCCTCTTCTTCTTCTTCGCGTTCCTCTTCGCGTTCTTCTTCTTCTTCTTCCTTGCGTTCTTCCTTGCGTTCTTCTTTGCGTTTTTCTTTGCGTTTTTCTTTGCGTTCTTCTTCGCGTTCTTCTTCGCGTTCTTCGCATTCTTCGCTTTCTTCTTCGCTTTCTTCTTCGCGTTCTTCTTTGCGTTATTTGCGTTCTTCGCATTCTACTTCGTGTTCTTCTTCGCGTTCTTCTTCGCGTCCTTCTTCCTCACGTTCTTCTTCGCGTTCTTCTTCGTGCTGGGGATCCCGTGTTGGGGTTCCGCCCCGAGGCCGAGGCTGAAGGGGAAAACGAGGGATTAGAGCGCGGAAATGGTGATCAGGACTGCAGTCCCTTCACCGCTTTCACTATGGCTCTGCAGACCAATCTGCCCTTTGCTGTTTCCTTCCAATTTTGTAGGTCAGGGTTAATGTGAGCCACGTCATTCGCCACTCCATCGCTCCACCGGTACCTAGGTCATTCCAGTGGGCGTCTACCCCTTATTCTTCCCTTTATCACCATTTTTGGCCATCTTATTGGCTCCATCCTGGCACATTGACCGGGCCACCTTGCCCTTCTCCCACTTTTGACATTATGTAGAATTTGCTGTATATATATATGATTGGAAAGGTTGTGAGATAAGCACAGGTAACTGTTGATGTTTTATTCTGACGTTTCGCCCCCACCAAGGCTTTTTCGAATTACATATATTTCCAGATTATGAACATACTATATACGGGTCTAGTTCCGAGTTCCTGAGTTTATTCCTGACCGGTTTCACTCTATGCTTCTTCAGAGGAATGTGACTCTGGAGTGAAGCTGGCGGTATACATAGTCTGAGTAAGACCGCGTTCTCTCCTTGGAGGTGGGTTAAGTTTGGTTGTACAATGGTTTTTAATACAATGAACACTTTTTGAAAATCCTCCCAAGGGTTCACATTGACTAAGGTATGTAGATGATTGCCTATTCATTTCCCCTGCAGAGACAGTTGCTGAGGAGATTTTGTCAAAGTTAAATGAAGTAACTAATAATATACAATTCACTATGGAGATTGAGTCCCTTGGTCGCCTGCCTTTTCTCGACACGGAGATTATTAGAAAAGATAACAAAGCACATTTTAGAGTTTATAGGAAACCTACCAACAAAGATGACCTATTACATTTTTACAGTGCACATGACGAACGAACCAAAACAGGAGTGGTAATCGGTTTTTTCCTCAGAGCTCTGAGGATCTGCAGCAAGGAGTTCCTCGAGGAAGAAATCCGCCGCGTCACAAACACCTTCATATCACTGGGATATCCAGAGGGCTTACTATCCACTTCCCTAAGTAAAGCTCAAAACATCAGGCAACGGAGAGAACCAGTAAACAGACAGGACAAACAATACCTAGTCGTACCGGACTCAGAATTTTCACGCACACTGGGGGATGCTGTACGCCCACTAGGACTAGAAATAGTGAATGACACGGGAAGGAGAATCAGACAACTAGTAACACCAACATCAAAAACAACAAACGACCTCAGCGTCATATATAGGATCCCATGTGGCAACTGTGATAAGTCATATTATGGTGAGAGTCACAGGGGTCTACATGCCAGAATAAGAGAGCATAAGACGGACCTAAGGTACCACCGCCTCTCAAACGCGATGGTGGGCCACGTGAGAGCAGGAAGGACAATTTCCCGACTGGCAACAGGCAGAGGTAGTAAAGAAAGGTCTATCAAAAAGACAAAGGAAGGTGATTGAAGCCCTATATATAAAAACCAATGCCAACATCAACCAAAAAGTAGGGGATATAAAATGGAAAAAATCACAGCTAAATACGCAGCCATAAGAACCTGCCCCAGAACAGCGCCCACATAGAACGACGAACTCCATCCGGTGCCCAAACGTCCGCACTTCCTGGGTTGAGGGCTTGAGGCCGGTCAGTTCGTATATTTTTATTTTTATTATTTCTACTGTATATTTCTTTGGCATTTATTTATTCATTGTTTTATTCTTGTTTCATTTTATATTGCTTCATTTTAAATTAAATTACATTTTATTATCTTAAGTATAAACTAATATATACCTTAGGTCATACAATGATGTGTCAAAGGGAAAGTTGCCCACTATCACACTATTATTGTCATTGTTATTATATTTTTATTCTGTCCGAATATGTTATTATCCATTTACTTATTTATTTATTATTCGCAGTACCATATGTAAAACTGTACCATATATGTATATGTATGTATTTTTGATAGCATTCTGTCACACAACGATATGCGATGAGATGTCATGTCACTTTAAATAAGCACTTTTTTTTTTGTATATGTATTTTTATTCTCATTTTATTTAATTTTATTTTATTTATTTATCTGGATATTTATCTTTATATTATTTAATACTATAAGTTATCTTATGACACTTTTTAGGATTCCCACATTTTTACACCACTCACTTCACTTACACTGTT
>NC_134787.1:73028313-73045813 GCF_046742065.1 Oratosquilla oratoria | reverse complement strand
ATCCTTGAAATATTCTGGAAAAAATGTTGAGAAGAAAAGAGGGAAAATTAAGCGAGTGGCAGCGTGATTTTCTATCCTGTAGATTCACCATCGATCAAATCTTTACCCTCAACATCATATACTAAAAAAACTGGGGGTGGGATAAATGAGCATGTTAGGCACTCATCAATCTAGAAAAGCCCTTCGACCGTGTACCTAAATAAATACTTTGGAAAATACTAAACAAACCAGAATATGAGGTACTTTCTAAACTGATTAAGGCTATAAATAGTACATACGAAAACAGTTTGTGTAGAGTCAAAACCCAACAGGAAAACAACAATTTGTTATAGGTAACAACGGGAATAAAACAGAGGAGTGTTCTATCTCCCAATTTTACTCATTATTTATATGCACTACTACGAAAAGAGCTAATAGGGAATTTTTTGGACATGCAGGCGATCGTGTTTTGATATCAGAGACGGAGAAAGCTAAGCAGGAATTTTTGTTAGTATGGGTTGAGAAATTAACGTCGATGGGCATGAAAGTAAACAAACGACAAATAATGTTGCTGGCGAAAGAACAACAAGAATTAAACCTCGATATAGAAAGCCATCGTCTAAAGCAAGTGGAATACTTCAAATATTTAGGAGTGACTTTAGGTAAGAAAAATTATACTTTTCTAGAAGTAAACACCAGAATAAAAAAATTAAATATTAATCTTAATCTCCTGTATCCATTGTCAAAGGAAAAACAGATACCAAAAAAAAGGCAAAAATAATTATTTACACGTCCATACTGCGCCTTATTTCAACATATGGATATGAGGCATGGGTTCTGAATAAAAGATCAAAGAGTAGAATATAGGCATGTGAAGTGAGGGCTTCAAGGATGACAGTGGGAGTCACAAGAAGGAACAGAATGAGAAGTGCGGTCATCAGACAGGAGCTAGACGTGAACAATATTCTGGATTCTATTGAAAGAGGACAATTCCTATGTTTCGGCCATACCAAAAGAGTGGATATGAATAAACAAACAAGGAAGTTCTATGAATGGAGACCTGAAGGAGGAAGAGGAATAGGAAAACTAAAAAAAAATAGATGAGGGGACGGTATAAAAACTGCTGTAGAAGCAACAGGAGGAAATCTGGAGGAGATTGAAGAACAGAATTTGTGCGAGAACCGAGAACGATGCAGAAGTTTCGTCTGATAAGATAAAAGACAAATGCTTGGCATTTTATCCGGATGATGGTAAGAAAGGTAAGAATAATATAATATAATATAATATAATATAATATAATATAATATAATATAATATAATATATGATATAATATAATATAATATATGATATAATATGTAATATGATACAATATAATACAATTTAATATATTCAAATACAATATGATATATTATAATATGATATGATATAATATAATATGATATAATATACAATGATATGTAATGTAGTATAATATGATGTAATATAATATAATATATATATGATATATGATATATGTTACAAAATAGTATGATATATAATACAATATGATACTATATAACACAACATAATATAGTATAAACTATTATGCAGTAATATAACACAACATAATACAATACAGAATAATGTGATATATAATACAATATAATACGATATAACACAATATATAGTATAACATATTATACAGTAATATGATAAAATAGAATAGAATACAACTTAATATAATATGATATAGTATGATAACATTATATATATGTACATATATATATATATATATGTATATATATATATATATATTTATATATATATATATATACTGTACATATATACTTATATACATAAATACACATATGCACACACAAGCACACAGACACGCACGCACACACACATACACACACACACACACACACACACACACACACACACACACACACACACACATATATATATTATATATATATATATATATATGTATATATACATATATATATATATATATATATATATATACATATATATATATATATATATATATATAATTTTTTGAAAGAGAGACTCCGGCTGAATACGACGCCTTTCTCCGGCTTAAAGAAATGAAAAATATACATGTATATATACAGTATATATATATATATATATATATATATATATATATATATATGTACACGCACATATACACTTACATACACTCACATAAGCACGCACGCATGCGCACACACACTACACACACACAGACACACATACCTGTAAATACATAAATATATATATATATATATATATATATATATATATATATATATATATATATATATATATATATTATACATATACACACACACATAGACTCTGGTTGAATACGACGCCTGTCTCCGTTTTAAACAAAGGCAAAACGTAATATTGTTTTCCTGGCCGACGAGGCAAGATTACATTGCATACTCTGCCTGCATATGAACACGTGTGAACACGGCTGTATTTTCTCTGGTGATCACAAACGTACTGTGTTCAGTCTTCATTATTTACCATAGCGTGATCCACTTTTTTGAGCAAATTAATTTGGTATGAACCAGAATTAAATTCATGATGTGTACCACCATATTCTAGGGGTTACCAGAAGTATAATTATTAAATGTGTATGGTCGTAGACATGACAACCACACAGATCAAGTTGAGTATTATTCATCTCTTCACTACTGCAGGTTTGTCTTCAGATGAATAAAATCGCCTGAAAGCGCACAAAAAAACTCTGCTTATGAAAATATCAACAAAAGTGTTCTTCACGCAAGTGTATTACATTTTGCCGGTGTGTATTTTGTGAAGTAACAGAACACATTCTGTCCTAAATTACATGAGCGATCATCGTGCTTGCTAGCTGAACAAACGAACGCTCTGTTCTAGTTGAACATACCATTCCCGTTCTCTTTGTACCAGCCCTGTTCTCTGGCTGAACAGTACTCTGGAAGTTTTAGGTGAGCACAACTTACGCTTAAAGGTACTTTTTGCACGGTTACATTAGCCTACCACAGCCAATGGCGAGTGACGCGCATCATGCCTGACACATTAAATAAATGCATTGGTAGGTTCGGTTAAAAGGATCAGCCTCATACTTTGCAGCTCGAATGAAAACAGTCCTATTCAAAAATAAAGAATTGGTGTTCTACATAATCGTTTGACAATCGTCATTCAACCATGAATGATTATCTCACCGAGCAAAACGTACCTTATGGCGTTGTATGGCGAGTTTGAGCTTTGAGTTTGAGTCTGAGTTTGACTTTTGTTATCATAACGATGCACACGGCACACATTTCCATCGTCGTCCCTTATTTTGAACGATTCATGTGACCACTCTGCAACACACATCTAAATTAAACCTTTATTGCTTAAAAAATATCTTTTCTGTATGAATGTCCTCTAACAGAATTCCATAATTCCTTTACATAGCGGGTGACACTTTTGTTTTCATTCTGAATGCTCCCACGTGATTTTAGATAATGGCATCGCTTCTAGTCATAATGATGAAATTTGCTATCGCCAGGGCATTCTATTCAGCTGCACGCTATCCCAATAGAATAATTATTACAATAATAAAAGTGTTAAAACACTATTTGGAGTTGATCACCAGGCAACCATCACATATTCGCAGTAAGTGATTATGCAGCAAACTGTGTGCGCAACTAGCGTAATCGAAAGCTGGCCTGGCATTCGCTTAGTCATGGGTTCGAATCCTACACTCTCCAGTTCCCAGTAGTCAATAGTAACTGTTTCATCAATACAATCGCATAGATCAAAGGTGACGGCTTCGGCCGCGGTTACGCGCCTCCTGGAGTAGGCTCCTCACCACCTGTGGTGAAATCTTGGACGAATATTGAACTCTGAATGCAAAAGCTACCCGACTTAATGACACCACTTCAATCCCCATTTTTCATCGTGTACCACTGCCACCACCACAATTAACACCACCGTTAATACCACCACAAGCACCACCCATCAACACCGCCACCACCGTTCCCATCACTACCGCCGACAAAAAAAAAGTAGAAAATAGAATAAAATGAAATAAATTAAAATAGAATAATTAAAAAATGACAACAAACAATATGAAAACTACCTCCTTTCCCTCCTCCAGTACTTTTCTCTCCCCTCTACTACTTTTACTCTGTGAATCTCCCTCCCGTCCATCTGTCTCGCACTTCTTTTTCTCTTTTTTTTTCACCGTCCTCTTCTCTGCTTTGCTTACCTCCTCCCACTTTTGTGTACCTCCTCACACCCCCTCCCACTGCTGCTACTTAATCGGTTCATTCTCTTCCTCGTCCTATTGACATGCCTTTTCTACACCTACCCTAATTTCTTAATGTTACCGCCAAAAACAAAAATAGAATAAAAAATAATAGATGAATATATGAATGAATAGATAGATAAATAAGAAAATAATTACATAAATAAAAAATAAACAAATATATACACATAGAGATAATTTCATGAATAAAGATAATTTAATAGATAAATAGAAATAAGTGAATAAATAAAACAAACAAATGAATGAATAGATCAATAAATAAACAGATCGACAATTAAATTATTAAATATACAAATGGATAAAACAAGTAAATAAATGAATGAATAAACAAAAAATTAATAAGGAAATGAATAATAGAAATATGCACATAAACAAAAATAGTCAGTTGAATGACTAAAGAAGGAAAATAAACAGATTACCTAATAAATCCCATCTCTTTGTACGCAAACCTCGCTTGGTCTCCTGCCAGTCATCCCCTTATCGTGCAGAACACTCTCACACTCCTCAGCCATAAAATCCTAACCGGTTTCCCATTAGCAACGACCCCCGGCGACTTATCCGTACCACAGACTTGAAACTCGTACAACCGAACGAAACGGTTCACATTTCGTTTTAGAAAGAACTTGGCAACGCTGCGTCCTTTCTCCTTTCTTAGGAAAGACATATATACATATATGAATATATGCATATATAGATATATGCACATACAAACGTTAGCACTAAAACACTAGAAATGGGTTTAGAAGTACAGAAGTAACCACCAGTTATGTTAAACTAACGAAGCAGAGCTTTCGTGTGATTACATCTTCAGTGCTTAGAAAATTGTTGTACCAAGACACAATTATATAAAAATGCTCTGCTTCCTTAGTCTAGCTTTTCTTGTAGTTAGTCCTATTTATAAGCACATACATATATACATACAAACATATATACATGCATACTTACATATATAAATGGATACATATATACTAACACTAACATTATAACCAACACTAACGCACATACATACATACATACATACATACATACATACATACATACATACATACATACATACATACATACATACATACATACATACATACATACATACATACATACATACATACATACATACATATATACATACATACATACATAGTTTCTGTGCGAGTGTGTGTGTGTGCGTGTGTGTTGTGTGTGTTGTGTGTGTGTGTGTGTGTGTGTGTGTGTGTGTGTGTGTGTGTGTGTGTGTGTGTGTGTGTGTGTGTGTGTGTGTGTGTGTGTGTGTGTGTGTGTGTGTGTGTGTGTTGTGTGTGTGTGTTGTGTGTGTGTGTGTGTTGTGTGTGTGTGTGTGTGTGTGTGTTGTGTGTGTTGTGTGTGTGTGTGTGTGTGTGTGTGTGTGTGTGTGTGTGTGTGTGTGTGTGTGTGTGTGTGTGTGTGTGTGTGTGTGTGTGTGTGTGTGTGTGTGTGTGTGTGTGTGTGTGCGCTCGCGCTATGTCGTGGAGGCGCATACAGTTACAAATACACGGCTACACACATATGATGCGGTCCTGGAAGCCTGATTACACATTTTCATGAAAAAACGAATATTGGTAAAGCTGAGTAATGAGTTATGGAAGGCTGATTGATGGATCTTGTAGCGAAGACTAATGACTTAGAGCGGTGACTTATGAGCCTTGAAGATGTGACTGAAATGTTGACGAGAGGTTTCTTATTGAGCTGTAAGGTGTACCACCCCCTACCTCCCTTCCTCCTTTCATTAACTCTTACTTTTTCACTGTTATTCGTACATTCTCACTTTCTCTTTTTATCTGTATAGTCTCCAAATTCACACAAAACCAATGTTTTAGTTAAACAAGATATAACTTCGTACGGAATCCTTCCCTTAACTGAATTAAATCGTTTGTTATCATCCAAAACAATGTAAAAACAAATCACCGAAGTAGATCGCCGGCGAGTGTTAAAAGGCAAGTAAGAGACAGATGGCTCAGTTGTGATAGACGGGTGTTTGAAAGGTGAATGAATCGTGTTAGACGGGATAGAAGAATGGGTAGTTATTATTGCAAGTATAATTAATGAGTATTAGAAGGTTGGCTATTAACTGTTTGAAGGAAAATTATGTGTTCGAAAAAGTGGCTACTCTGTTGTATGGATAACTACGAGGTTTTAGATGAATGACTTCCAACTCTTTGGAGGATTTCAACAAGAGTTAGAGGTTAATGATAATCATTCCATGGTGCTTTATAGGATGCTTAAGGACGTGAGGTGACCACCAGGCTAGATAACTATTGAAGGCTTTGTTTCGGGAGGCCGGATAAGACAAATTAGACCAATTCGCGAGTAGGCGTATCGCGTGATCCAGCGCTTGATCCCTGAAAACGACGTGGATCAACAAATGATCCGATTAATCGGCCAGGTGATCCTGGCCGCAGCCGCCTGTCTGGTAGAGCCTCTAGACTGATCTGGCTGGCGCTCAACCCTCCACCAAATTCTCAGTGCTCATGTTGCACCATCGGTCCTGCCAGAGAAAGGATTTCGGCAGCCCTCTCTCTTGGGAGACGGCTTGCAAGCGCCAGGTAATTCTATTCACTGACGAGGCAGACCCTGGTGTGAACGAGATCTCGTTCGATCGAGACCCCCCTAGATGGATAACCCTTTTACTGATTAAACTGACCCGGCATTTAGTGAAATAATATATAGAGAGAATATAATATATTAAAAGGGGCTTACAATACATGCTATTTCAACTCGAGCATTGCCTGAAATAAACCTATCATCATAACAATTCCAACACTGACAACTCTCCATAATGGATATACACACAAAAAAGGGGGAAATCAGCCTCCGAACAAAGTGTTGGCAGTGACACCAGTCCAACCGGTGGAAAGGAAGTTGCCAACATTGTTGTGGCAATATTCGCAAAGTTATTGGCAGTTATTACCAGTGTATTGGAAAGAGTTTGGCTTCCTATTGGCTTAATGGCTGGCATATCTCTTCTTATTTGTCGAACCCGCTCTTGTTTGTAGTACCTCCTCCTCTGCACAAGTAGGAGAGGTCTTTAACCCTCCTCAACCCGGAGCACTAGTCTGATGAATATAATCGCCAGGCGGCAATTCGTTTAACTCCTATCATGATGTTAATTGTTCTGTATATTCTTCTTTACCTATTCATTTAGGTACTCATCTATTCATTTGCTTATTTATTTATGTATATGTTCATTTCCTTACTTATCCACTGATCTATTCATATATCTATTAATCTATATACTTATCTTTTCATTTATTATTTTGTTTATTGATTTATTTACTGTTTATCTATTTATCGATTGATTGATTTATTCATCTATTTATCTATTCATTCACGTACTCATTTTTTTCTATATTTATCAATTTATCAATCTATTTATTTATTCTATATTCATTGCTAGAGACAAACCATTCTACTTATTTGAAGGTGGGAATGAAAGTACCTGGAACGAAATTTTTTCGGCGACTGGTCTAGATCCTTTTCCATCCCGATTAAGTCAACTGCAAAATGTGCTATTAATTGGGAGTTCTTAAAACATTATATTCTGGCGAATGACAGATAATTTTATTGATCCGAAGAGTCCTGACGGGTGCACTAACTCGTTCAACCCGAAAAGCTGACGATTTCATTTATCTAAGATTTTGGCAGCCATGAGACTGTAGAACCTCAAAAATCTATAAACATTATTCCTTTCTGTCAATTTGTACACGTCAATTTGCTTCTGGTTATCCACAGACAATTCTATTATACACAAGATCCCTCGGAGAGTCCTTTCAATTAACTCCTACAGGGTGATTACATGACCAACAAACGATGCATTCAGTTGAGGGGCTGTCTTTAAGTTCCAGGATAATACAGTTTTGTTATACAGTGATCTCTGGAATACCTCGAAATTCCAGAACAAGGCTAATGCAATAGCAATAGATAGAAATGGAACTGTGTGGGCCTTGAAGAACAACCGCAGGATCGACGGACTATCCCCCTAGAGCACGATACAGCCTTAGCAACAGACGTCTCTCTTTAAATCATTCCCAAATGTTGTCACTTTGCGTATTTATTCTGGCTACTACCAGACGATTTCATTTAATTGAGAGAAAATACTTTGCCATGTAAAGTGTTGTTGGAGGGTAAGAAATACTTACTCTGATTAAAACAAAGTTATACTTTCTGTATTTTACTCTGACAAGTACTGATATTTATTTTTGGGACTAGGCTATGCATTTTTCAGATTTTGTTCTGACTTATATTAGACGATTTAATTTAGCTATGGATAGAGGGGTAGTTTTAGAACTTATATGTGTCATTTTCTATTGTCCTCTTAAATCTGATGAAGTATATCGAACAATTGGCTCTGGTCGACGTCAAGCGACTTCATGCAGCTGGAGGGCATGAGTAAAGGAGGTCATCATTGACACTTTTTTTTTACTAGACAATTTATTCACCTGAGGTGCACCTCTCCCACTGATGGGGCTAACCACTTCAACCCAGTAACAATAATTACAGATTTTATTCAGGATGACGCAAGACAATTTTATTTAGTATAAGAAAAGACAACGCACAAGCGTGTCAGAGGTAAGCCCAGCGTATTGGTGGGACAGTTATAGCAAAATCATCGCTGTCAGTCATAACTTCTCCCCTTTTGGTGAACTAAAATTAGGTGAACCAATAGCAGACGATTAGTTCTACGTCATCACAAAAAGGCGGGGTCTTTACTGAAAGGTGATGTTAACTAAATCACCATCATCTAAGCAATATATAACATTCTTTTTACTGCCACTATGTCAACTAGTTTAAACATCATATTCTAGTAACCATCAGGCAATTCTATTCATTTAAGAAAATCCTCTTACTAGACCTTACGTTAAAATGACACCATCGCTTGGCTGGCTGATAATGTAACAGCATACCCTCTGGGCAGTAGTTAACATAGCTTCCCTTCAGGTCATGAAGAAGGTGAGGAGGATACGCGTAGCTGCAGCCGAAGCCGTCTCCTTTGCCCAATGGCCTTGGACTGCTGAGAATCGGAGAGGAGTGCGGGATGCAAACCCACAACTTTCGATGATGTTACAAGGTTATTTTGTCCCTTTAATAAGAAGAAAGACATACTGACTGACGTAATCCGATAGAAAAACCATTACGGGGTTAAACGAGATGATATTAACCTCTTAATTCTTCAGGTTAGTGATGCTCCCTCCTCCATCCGATATTCTCGGAAGTAGGTAAACTCGTTAGTGTGAGCCAGAACAAAATACCTAAAGTGCTCCATTGAAAAGAAAGCGTCAATACGTATCACGATTACGCATTTAGTAGCAGTCATCTCTTTCAATTATTCCATCAGTTGCGAATTTGTTTCATTCAACCTAAAACAAATACACGCTCCAAAAGGGCTACGTACACAAAGTCCAAAAAATATCACACAGTTTGTTCGAAACAACATGAACCAACCGACAAAGAATAATGGAACACACATGATGGTCCTATTTTATGTTGGTAGGCCTGATGTACGTGCGTATGGGCTTACATGCCTTTCCAGCGATATATTCTGTCGTATATCTAGTACATGGCAGGCATACCAACCCCGCCACATTCATTATTATAACGATAATGCTAAAATCATCAGACGCAGCATTAGCGAAACTTTTTCGAAATGTGCGTAAATTTACAAGTGTGGTTTTTCAGAACTTAGACCGCACTTGGGTCGATTTTTTACGACATTCCTCCACCTGCTGTTGCTCCTCTTCTCTCTCCGTATCCTCTACCTGACCCCGCCCCTTTTCCGACACAGACGACACGACCTGGCGTGTCAACACATAAGAGAGATACGACGCCGTCTATTGGCTTCTCTACGACAGGCCAACCGCCAGTCTGACAGCCGTGGGGGTGAGGAAGGGAGGGGCCGACGCCCTGACTGAGTGGGCGTGTGTGTTGCATCATAGATCTAGTTTCCCCCCTCCCCCGTTCCGCTCCCCATCTGACCCATGCCCCCCTCCTACACTACTACAAAAAAAGGCTATTTAAAATTCTTCTAATCTCTCCAATACTCTTGTAAAGTTAATGTTTTTACGACAGAGATAAAGTTGTAAATTTTAGTCTCGTTAATACCAGACGGTGAAGAACTTTGCAAAATCAAGGTCACTCCTCGTTGCCTTATAAAGCATTGGACTGATTGACAGCACATAGGCACTAGACGATCTTAATCAGCTGCACGCCTTTCCACCTCGCCCGTGTCGTTTTACCAACTCATACAGACGAACGCGCCTCATTTGATCAATCTTGTTCTTACTATCTTGAAGAGTTTTGTGGCATATTTTTGGGAAAGAGGAGGCACAGGCTAAGTGGTTTAAGCAGTCTTGAAGCTGAGACCGATCCCGCATCACAATTCTTCGTTTAGAGTTGGATTAGACGAACAATTTGTAAAAAATAGTCTTGTTACAGAGACCTGCAAAATGACTCCCTAAGGTCTCTTTGACAAATGAGTTTAGCGAGTCTCTTGGGGTGAGAGACCAAGTAAACGTTTTCGTTTCCCTAAAATCTTACTTTTGTTCAATGTAGAAATATCTACTCTGTCATTCTGCTTAGATGATCGCCTAGCGCAAATCTTGAAGTATTAAGATGTAATCTCACAATTGCTCGAGCCATAAGATGTACGGACTCCCATATATTCTATTATTTACCTTTGTTATCCTTACAACATATTGTTAATTTTTATGTTACGGGCTTTACCCCCTCAACATTTATTACGGTTCACATGTACACATTTCTTGCTGGCCAGGCAACTTTAATCTTCCAAGAAAAAACACAGAAGGGTTTTTTAATCCATCTCGATAAAGCCTTCATTGGTATAGGTACCTAACTACATTTGCTGTGGATGCTACCTGCCAATTTCATTCAACTAGTGGAAACACCCTGTGCAGCGAAATGTGCTGAGTGGAGTGGGTACAGTTTATTCTGCTTACGCCTGTGCAAGCAGCACTCATATTTCTCAGAGAAATGAGAGGCCGGAACCAATATCCTAATAGTAGCATTTTTTTTTATTATTATCACTGTTAATTCTTTTTATCGTTATTATTATTTACAATTACTGATAGCAGGCCCGTGGAATTCCACGATTATTCAACTTAGAAGTATTTTGAAAAACTTTAAGTCTTCCGAAGAAATCTTCAGTCTCCCGAATGAGTCGTCAAAGTCTCCCGGAGAAGTCATCAAAGTCTCCCGAAGGAGTCGTCAAAATCTCCCGAAGGAGTCGTCAAATTTTCCTGAAGGAGTCTTCAAAGTCTCCCGAGGGAGTCTTCAGTCTCCCGGGGTAGTCTTCAAAGTCTCCCGAAGGAGACTTCAAAGTCTCTCGAAGGAGTCTTCAAAATCTCTCGAAGGAGTCTTCAAAGTCTCCCGAAGGCATCTTCAAAGTCTCCCGAAGGCGTCTTCAAAGTCTCCCGAAGGAGTCTTCAAAGTTTACCAAAGGACTCTTCAAAGTCTCTCGAAGGAGTCGTCAAAGTCTCCCGTAGGAGTCTTCAAAGTCTCCCGATTCTACAAAGTTTCTCGAAGGAGTCCTCAAAGTCTTCAGAAGGAATTGTTGATGATGTCTCCAAGGTAGTCTTAAAGAGTACCAATTAACTTGAAAAGCGTGATGCACAGGACCCGTGGAAATTCCACGGTTCTTCAACTTTGCAGGCTTCCAAAGGAGTATTAAATATCCCCCGAATGAGTCTTAAAAGTCTCCCAATGGAGTCGTTAAGGTCTCCTAAAGTAGTCCTCAAAGTTTTCTAGACTTCCGAAGAAATCTTTGAAATCTCTCGAAGGAGTCTTCAAAGTCTCTCGAAGGAGTCTTCAAAGTCTCCCGAAGGAGTCTTCAAAGTCTCTCGAAGGAGTCTTCAAAGTCTCTCGAAGGAGAAGTCTCCCGAATGAGTCTTCAAAGTTTCCCGAATGAGTTTTCAAAGTCTCCCAAATGAGTCTTTAAAGTCTCCCGAATGAGTCTTTAAGAGTACCAATTAATATAGAGAGCGTGATGTACACTATAGTATAGATAGGTATTCACATATTAGTATTATGATTATTTTTATGATTACAAGCCCTGGACTGTACCGGTCCCAGCTTCAGCAGGGAGCTCGACTTCGTATTTAGCGGCCTTCGGGGCTAGCTGTGACGTCATGCAATATGTTCAGAGTTCGATTATTTCTACAAACTATTTTGATGATTATGATAATATAAGTGAAAATTAGTAATTGTTATTATTAATGTTGTTATTATTATAATTGTTATCATCATCATCATCATCAATATCATCACCACCATCATTACCATTTTTCTGCCCTTCTTTGGGGTGAGTGTTCCATGTAAAGAAAAATAATAATAAATAAAGATAAAAAAAAAAATCAAATAAAACGATGAAGCCTTTTTACTCGGTGACATCTAAAGTAAGGACCCCAACCAGGAGAAATTTCACTCTTGGAAATGCCTGAGAGGCTAAAAGGATGGGATGGGGTGTTAATTCAGCCATAGGTTTCTTGTTCAAACTATTGTAATACTGATTCTTTTTTGTATACTACAAATTTACACATTCTACGAGTTAAATAACCAAATGAGATTTAGGACATCTTTGAGTGACATAGACTCAGAAATGAAGATGAACAACAAAGCTTTTGAATGAGACAAATTTGAAAAAAAAAAATTTAATGACACACTGACATGTGGTGGTAAAAGTTGAGGATTCTATTCAGACAATGAGGCGCCAACTTAGATACGGGGTTTCCTCACTAAAATTCTATATTACACCGTAAGTACAACTGAAGTCTACTCATAAGAAACTTAACCATACTTAGTATTTTACAACGAACTTATAAACTTAGAACGGCACAACTAAACCTCCCTAGCTTACGAATGGCTCTTCCTTTATATATTGTAAGACATAAATGTTCATATTACATTAATAAATTGATCATTATTTTGTCAAATTCACGATCTCCTTTACCAGATATTATATGGGTGTGCTGCTGTGGAGCTTTGCGTTTCGCGATCAAGCAATTTCATTCAACGGAAAAACCATTAATGCAAAACTGATTTTTTTTTTTTTTTTTTTTTTTTTTTTAATATACCTTTTGACTTGATCTAATCAAGGAGGATTCCCAGAGTAAAAAAGTCTCAAATTACCTTCAGCCCCTTCTGTACTTGGTCATATATTTGTGAATTAAGCTCTGGTTCAAGCTAGGCGATTCTATTTGGTCTTCCAACTTGGTTAACTATACTCTGTCAGTTGAGGTTTGGTCTTCCGCGCGAACAGGCGCTCAACGGTAGAGACCACACTGCCTGTCCTTCATACAAATGTTGTGCATTTGAATATCTAGAAGACGGCTTCGCTTACAGTACTCTAGACCTTCCTAAGACCATTTCAACAATGAGTCTAATATTCGTATAGGTTAAACATCCTCTAGTTCTTTATTCAGCTTCTCAATATATGATGCAAAGATAACTGACATTTGGAAATTCGAAAAACAGAACATTGTAACCGAAGTCGTTTTTACTCAAACGAACTCACAACAGTTGATGAGAATCGGCCCACTGTGAAGCGTCACCATGTTGAAGGGCATAATGGTACCATTACATGTTAACTCTCAGAGCTTAGGCCATAAACGCCTGGTTCATAGTCACTTCAGCCCAGGAGTCGCTCGTAATCTTTGATAACTTTTTTCTTTTAGTTGGAACAAAATATGTAAAGTATGCCCTTTAAGACAAACTATCTACTATCCATTTTCTTTTCTACCTAACGAAGTAATACTACCTATCTGTCTTCATTTTTAACTAGTTAACTAGTTCTCTCCCTTTAGTTTCCTCTGAGTAACGGTTGCATCACATATTATTTCCCACTAAAGAAAACTGTTTTATACATCATGTACTTAAGAACAAAAGAACATAAGAATGAAGGCGACTGCAAGAGACCATAAGGCCTACACTAGGCACTTCCATGTCCATTACCACCTGTTATTCCCATCCATAAACTTGTCTAACCTTTTCCTAACGTTGACCACCCTATTAGTAATTTTTTTTTCCTATTTCCTTCTTAAATCTAAATTTGTCCAATTTAGAGACAATACTACGACTCCTGCCCTGTTGTCTTAATATGATGACCTTGTTTGTGTCACCCTTGTTAAAGCCTTTGACTCACTTGAACACCTCTATTAGATCACCCCGCACTGTGTCTTTCCAGAAAGTGTAAGTTAAGGCCCTAAGCCTCTCTTCGTAAGGTAAATTTCTGAGCCCATGTATCATTTTGGTCATTTTTCTCTGTATTGATTCCTGTAAATTAATGTCCATGCTATAGGACGGAGACCAAAACTGTACCGCATAGTCAAGAATAGGGCTATCGAACGCTAGAGTTTGATAACTACCTCTGCACTTCTATTTGCAACCGTCCTAGCAATAAAACTTAACGCTCCATTAGGTTTATTCCTGTCGCTGAGGCACTGTTTTTTGGATTTAAGGTCAGGACTCACTAGAACTCCCAAGTCTCTCGCACTCAGTTTCTTCTAAAATCGTGTTATCTAAGCTATATCTGTTTTTGGGGTTGTGTAAGTCTACGTTTAACACGCTCTACTTTGAGATATTGATGTCCACTTGCCATTTACCGACCATGTGAACAATTTGTTAAGATCATCTTGCATAATCTCGGCGTCGACTCCTGACCTAATTACGCGTCTTATTTTAGTGTTGTTCACAAACTTACTAACATCACTATTAATCCCATTCTCCAAGTCGTCAATGTGCATAATGAACAATAAGGGACCCAAAACCGAACCCTGGGAGAACTCCACTAGAAACACTCCCCTATTTGGATTTCACACCATTTATGATGACCCGCTGTTTTCTGTCATTGATCCAAGCTCTAACTCATTCTTGTTCAATCTTAAACAATTTATTCAGGTTGTGGATGGCCCGAATAGAATATGTGACCAATTTGAAACACTGTTTTCTGTCATTGATCCAAGCTCTAACTCATTCTTGTTCAATCTTAAACAATTTATTCAGGTTGTGGATGGCCCGAATAGAATATGTGACCAATTTGAAACACTAACGTTATCTCATTATGGCTAGCGTCAGTTTTTTTCCCAGATAAACGCCTGGTTCGGTAATGGAACAAACCCATAATTAAAGAATTTGTAACGTTCAAAGATTTTCTTTCAGTTAAAGCCGGCCGCTTTTCTTCAGCTTTATTCTCTCGTCTATGGAACCTCCAATAACCGATTCTAGCATAAACTATCTCGATTAATATATTAATATTTTAAGAATTGTTGTGATCTATCTAATAAAATTCAACGATTTTTATCTGGTTATCACAAGACGATTGTATTTACTATGAAAGGATCTCGATTAACATTGTAAAGGACTATTGTGTGATAAGATTGAAATGCTTAAAGAGTCTGGTCTAGGCAACACATAACTATCTATTGTTAAAGAAACCTGTGAATCGTTAAAGAAAAAATTAAAGAAAATAAGTATACAAATTAGAAAACAAAAATTAAATAAAAATCATATTACAATAGAATAGAACAAGTACACGAAAAAAATCAAATCAAATAAAACAAACTAAGATAAAATAAAGAATAAAATTAATTGGAAACTACTTACCAAAACAACCAACATCTACATTGAACCCTTCCATGCCGGGTGACACTTTTCCTTCTATTCTCGCTGTCGTCAGACTATTCTATTCACCTCCGTGACACGCGCTTTGGTAACGAAGAGCTTAAAACCAATCTCGATGAACCCCTTCCGTGCCTGATGGCCCTCTCTTCCTCATTCTGGTCACACCCATACCATTTCATTCATTTCCGTGGCTCCCGTCTGCAGGGAGTGTGTTTGATTGCTTAACTAACTCTCCCTTAGTTGTCCTGATGGATGGCGGCATCTAGCCTTATTACACTCCTGAGGCGCAAATCGACTTTCGGACTCTTGGAGCTTCTTCCTTATAAGGAAGAGCCGTTCGTTCCGGAAGCTTCTTCTTCTCTTTAATGGAAAGTCTGCCAAAGTTGCGTTCGGCTGGGAGGCTGAATCCACGCGCGTTTTAAATTACGATCTCCCTTCTCACGCTCTCGCTCTCTCTCGCTCTCTCACTTTCTATTTCTCTTTCTCTCTATTTCTCTCTCTCTGATTCTCTCTCTTTCACTCTCTCTATCTCTTTCTCTCCCTCTCTCTTTCTCCCCTTGTCCTCTCTCTTTACCTTCCCCTTTATCTTTCTCTCTTTCTCTCTCTTTTTTCTTTCTCTTCGTGCCTCGAGCCTTTACCCTTTGAATACCTTAACATGAATAGATCTTGTACATACCATCGTATGATTTTATGCATCAAAGAATGGATTTATATCTTTATTCTGTCACTCACCGCGAGAATGATGATAATCATAATAATAATATCAATAATCCCACGTGATCACAGGTATTAATCGGGCTACTGGTGATAGCTACTTGTACTAGCAATCCGAACACTGTTAAGCACCTCTTGGTGTAAACCCGTTACCTCTCTATTATCCTGTCCGTCATGACTGTAATTACTCGTATTAATATAATAATTTTCACTCGGACTAATATGGATTACAAAATAAATACTTTATGGATCAAAGTCTTACTTGTCACTGTCATCATGACTGCTGTCATCAATCATACATCAGGTCCAAAAGCAATTAAAAAACACTGAATTAATGAATCAATTTCAACATTTGGTTCGTTAACGTCTTCCTTTTCAAAAATATTTTTGAAACGTAAACTCTACTTCCAACTTGTTAAATATATATACGTAGACATAAACACACGTACACGTTTTTACGCGCTTACATGCATACGTACATACCTACATACAAAGGCAGCCACATCCACGTACTAGAAAACATGTACACAGATACATATATATTTACATACACACGTGCACGCGCGACCACACGTGTGTGTGCGTGTATGTGTGTGTGTGTGTGTGTGTGTGTGTGTGTGTGTGTGTGTGTGTGTGTGTGTGTGTGTGTGTGTGTGTGTGTGTGTGTGTGTGTGTGTGTGTGTGTGTGTGTGTGTGTGTGTGTGTGTGTGTGTGTGTGTGTGTGTGCATGTATGTGTGTGTGCGTCTGTGTGTGCGTATATGTGTGTGTGTGTATTTATGTGTGTGTGCGTCTCTGTGTGTACGTGTATGTGTGTGTATATATATATATATATATATATATATATATGTGTGTGTGTGTGTGTGTGTGTGTG
>NC_134787.1:73010813-73025813 GCF_046742065.1 Oratosquilla oratoria | reverse complement strand
ATATATATTTGTATATATATATATATGTTTAAATATATATATATATATTTAAATATATATATATATATATATATTATATATATATACATATATTGATCTGTATGTCTTAACAATGTTAAGCATTGCGCCTAACTCAAAAATGTAACATAATTTGGCGGGAAAGCTAATTCTAATTCATTGGCTGAAGATGTTCAAGCTTCCTAATTACAAACATTTTCTTATCTTAAGAAACGTCAGCTTCCATTCCTGGGTATATAAGGAAAAGTAGAGAGCGACCTGAGAGAAACACAGACACTGAGAGACACAGAGAAGAGAAGCAGAAAGATCTTGAATGAGAAAAGAACAGAGAAGACAAGAAAAAAAAAAAACCCAGACAACCAGGCCCAACCGAATGTACGTAGAAATTATTCTACTTTCGTCGATTACGACAACTTCGCTAAACAAGTTCTTTGGACCACAACGATTGCCCATCTCCATGCGAAGTGCAGAGCCTTCGTGTTTTTTCCGAATTGTTTCGGACATCTCCAGACTGCTTCTGGACTACGTGAAACTCGACACTCTCTGTTATTTCTTAGCTACAAAACATCAACCAATATCTTACGTGTTCCCCACTACCAGAAGCTTCACCTACCAGAAGTTTCACCTACCAGAAGTACTACCAGAAGCAACCCATAACAGAAGTTACCGTATATCAGCCTCACCTCAAACTACCAATTTGTTCCCGAGACTGTTGGTGTGACTTTAGCAACCAGAATTAAGACTCGTCTACACCATAATTAAGACTTCGTTTTGCAAACCTGTTCTTACGTGCTACATACTAGAGCACACCCAGCTACTACTTGGTAAATGATTAGCAATTTAATTCATGTAACCTATATTGATATGCCTTTATTATTTTATGCCCACTTATGTTGTATGTGTTAATTTTACTAGTGTGATAATATTCAATTTTAACGAAAAGTTTAATATCCTGCCTGAACTGTGTTACTCGTCCGAACAGCGCACAGCATTATTATTATTGTTGATATTTTTATTTCTATTTTTATTATTATCATTATTATTTTCGTGTCAAGACTAGCCTGGCCCATAGGAGGGTCGTGACAGTGTGTGTATGTGTGTGCGTGTGTGCGTGCGTGTGTGCGTGTGTGTGTGTGTGTGTGTGTGTGTGTGTGTGTGTGTGTGTGTGTGTGTGTGTGTGTGTGTGTGTGTGTGTGTGTGTGTGTGTGTGTGTGTGTGTGTGTGTGTGTGTGTGTTTGTGTGTGTGCGCGCATATATAGGCGTACATGCTATCGTGTAAGAAAACACGTATGCGCGCATGTGCACTAAACAACTTTCAAACCAGCAACATACAAACCCAACCATTAATAGTTTAAAAGTTCATAAAACTCAAAGTTGACATGATGAACCCGGTAATAATTCACGACGGGTCCTTCATCTTGTATATACTGTATAGTCAACATCCTCCCCTCATCCCCCCATCCCCCTATCCCTAAGTTTCATTTCGCCAGCGTTTGTGTTTCTTTGTTTCACTTGATGATATGGGCGCCTCCCACCCCCGCTTCCACGGCCCTGAAGTACGCGGGGCTAGAGGTCTGAAGAGGGATCCCTACCAATCTTATAATTTAAGTTTGTAACCCATTCAATACGGTAACGCTACTCATGTGTTTCCTTCCACCTAAGACCAGACGATTTTATTTAGCTTAGGAAGAGCAAACTCGGGTCTGAATATGTTTACATTAGATAAGAATCATTTCAGGCCGGAGGTGTCGCCCTCCTTACCGGATCCCCACATCAGCTTCATAGAATCACTTAATTGTTCCCACAACAAAGTGCGTAATCATATTGAATAAGCTAACATGTTCCTCAACATCTAAAACAGTTCTGGAATAACACTCATTATTTTACACCAACAATTCTTGTTTCTATCTTTCATGTCTCCATCCTGGCTATCACTAGGAAATTTCCTTCCTCTGACCAAATTGTAAGTTAAATTTGAGCAACCTTATTACTGATTCTACCCTAATTATATACATTATGTCTGGCATCTGGAATTCAGGGCAACGTATCCTGAAATCGGATGATTAAATATCCTGCAAATGACCCTATCCCTGCTACTTGTCTCCTACATCTGTTCTGACCGCCACCAAGCGATTTCATTCAGCTGAGGGGACCTACTACGTATTGAAACGGTTCATTACTACCAAATCCAAAATCGCCTTCAGTTCTAAGATACCAAAGGTAAGGAAATAAATCGAATCGTCTGGCGCTAAACAGATTAAGCCGACAGGGGCCTCTTGATACGAGGGAATCAACTCAAGATGAACTCAACTCCTTTGCAACTGAAGTTAACCACTCAACCGAGTAATGAAAATTGGAAGGGGTACTCTATCATCAACTATTACTCTTCCATCCTTGGGGATAACATCGAGATGAAGTTGAGGAATCATAACGTTGGTAAAGAAGAGATTTAAGGAGGGCAGCAAGACAGAAATAGAGGCAGAAGTAGAAGTAGAAGTGAAATGATCAGCTTTATTTTATTTTTCTAGTGGACATTAGTTTCCAATCACAAAATATTACAGAGTGGCTTGGTTCGTATAAATGTCAACAAAGTTAGAATATCGACTGAATAAAAACATTATGAAGTTGATTCCCCATACAGGGTAGAGCAGGAAGCCGTAGGAGTAAGAATAGACCAAAGATTTGGGGGCAGTGAAGGAGGACGGTGATGGGGATAGGTCGAAGGAGGGGTGGAAGATAAGGGGAAGGTGGAGCAGGAGGACCAGGAGGAATAAATGAAGAGAAAAGAGGAAACAATAGGAGAAACGGTGGGGGGGGGGGGACACGTGTATGGAAGTAAGAAGGCGTTGGAGGAAGGGAGCATAAGGGGAAGGGGTAGTGAGAGGAGAGAGGTGAAAGGTAGTTGTTGGAGTAGGTGGAGGATGTGGAGGTGGAGGAAGTGGAGGAGGAGGAAGATGAGGATAAGAATAAGAAGAATTAGAAGGAGGAGAAGGAAAAGAAGGAAGAGGTAAAAGATCAGGGGGAGGAAGAGGAAGAGATGGAGGAGGGGGAAGAGGAAAAAGGTGGAAGAGAAGAAAAGGAGGAATAGAAGGAAGAAGAGGAGGGAAGGAGGAGATGGAGGAGAGGAAAGAAGATAATGGTGGAAGAGAAGAGAAGGAGGAAGAGGAGAAGGAGGTGGAGGAGGTGAAAGGGAGTTGGTGTAGGAGGTGGAAGAGGTGGGGAATTTGAAGGTGGTGGAGGAAGAAGAGGAAGAGTAGAATGAAGAGGAGGAGAAGAAGGAGGAGGAGAAGAAGGAGAAGGAGAAGAAGGAAGAGGTAGGGAAGTAGGTGAGGAAGAGGAGATGGAAAAGGGGGAATTAGAAGAAGGTGGAAGAGAAGAGGAGGAGGTGGAGGACGAGAAGTGGGAAAGGAGAGAAAATGGAGGAGGAGGAGAAGTGAAGGAGGTTGAGGGAGCTGAAGAGAAAACAGAGGAGATAAAGGTGGATGACGAAGAGGAAGAGGAAGACAGTTATCAATAGGAAGAGGATGACGTGAGAAAGCAAGAGGAAGAGAAATAGGAAGGGAAATAAGAAGAAGAAGAAGAAGAGGAGGAGGTGAAGGAGGCGAGATGACGACGAGGAGGTGAAAAATGATGGTGAGGCCATTGAGGTCAGCGGGTGGACAAAACTATTGGTAATGTGGGCTGTTTCGTGCCTCCACCACCAGTGGTAGTAACGACTACTTCGATGGTATTTGTGTTAGCACGAGTTGGCACTTGGGTCGGCTTTTGAAATGCAAAGGCGGTTGCATTGCCGACACTTCAGGCTTGTTATGCTGCTACTCGTAGCACTGTCAGATGCCAAGCCCCGGTACCCCTAATGACGACGTCTGGAAATTAGAAGCCGTGGGTTACGTGTGAATGCTAATGTTGTCCCAGAAGGGTTGGCAATTTTGGCTCTTAGTCACCTGATCTTATGGGAGGGTTTGCACAGAGCACCAGAGACGTAATGGCAGAACCTGCGATGGTGCTGGGGTATTCTCGGACAGATACGGAACATGGAGGTGGAAATGAGAAGGTAGGAACTTCACAGATACGAGTATCAGACTCCTACATGCACCCATAGGGCGTTCTTTGGTTGAAAGGATTATCACAATTATCATCATTATCATTATTATTGCCATTATTATATCATTTATATCATTATTATTATTATTATTATTATTAATTATGATTATTATTATTATTATTATTATTTTTATAATCATGATTATCATTATTATTATTTTCATTATTATTATCATTTGTATAGAAATCATGGTACACTGGAAGGTGGTGGTGGTGATGATGTGAGAGGCATGGAAAAAAAGAATAGTGAAATAAAAGAGATAATGAGAAAATGAATTCTTTCTTTCCGTGACCCGGAGTATTCTTATGGTAAGAATGAGAAGTATAAAGTGATCTTGGTTGTGATTATAGAGTGATGCGATGGGTAAAAAAGAGAAGAGAGTGCGAGAGAAAAGGAGAGGCAGAGCATGAGGGAGAGGGAGAAGAGGAGGACCAATAAGAGGAAGAGAAAGAAAAAAGAGAGAAAGTGAAAGAAGAGGAAGAGGAGGAGGAAAAGGAAGAGGAGGAGGAAGAAAAAACGAAGAGTGAGAGAAAAAGACTTAGGGAAGGGAAGGAAAAAGAATGCTATATAAATCGTTAGTTCGTCCACATTTGGAATATGCTGTTTCCGTATGGTCACCGAATCTCATTAAAAACATTGACAGACTGGAAAAAGTACAACGGCGAGCCACAAACTGATTCCAAATATCAAAAATAAATCATACGAAAATCGACTAAAACATATGAATCTGTTTTCCCTAAAAAAGCGTAGACTCAGAGGTGACTTGATACAGGTCTTTAAAATTCTAAAGGGAATTGACAACATCAAAAGCGACAAAATTTTCACATTGAATGAGAATCAGACAAGAAACAATGGTCTCAAACTGTCCGGAAATAGATTCAATTTGGAAGTAGGTAGAAACAACTTTCCCAACCGTGTAGTTAATGAATGGAATAAACTTCCTGCACAGGTAGTGTAATGTAGTTCAATTCGAAGCTTTAAGAATCATTTAGATAAAAACCTAAGCAAGATGCTGTAATGATTATAATTTATTTTATATTATTTGTTTTGTCTGTCTGATTTTCATATATTATTTGTTTTGTCTGTTTGATTCTCATTTATTATTAGTTATATGTCAATTTATTATTATTTACTATTTACCTGTTTGTTTATTATTTAACTATACCTATGCATTTATTTATGTATTTTATTTGTTATTTACATTATTATATATATATATATATATTTTTTTATTATTAATATGATTTTTTTTTCACATCCGACCTAGATATGGATCAAAAGGTCTCCTGTCGGCATGCTCCGCCTTTGTAATCCTTTGTAAAGAAAGATAAAAAGAGAAGCAGACAGGAATACAGACAAAAAGACAGACGGACAGACAAATAGACAAACAAACAGAGAACGAGAGTAGGAGAGACAGAGAGAGAAAGTAAAGAGTCGGAAACCAGAGTTGTTTTATCGACGATAATGGGGCATTTCTATGGTAATGATGGGATGTATGGCGGTAATGATTGGTGAGATGGGCGGAGAGACGAAGAATGATGAGGGTAAAAATTGTAACCCTTTTACTCGAATAATTTGGACCCCAACATATTTATTCCTTTACGTGCGTGTGTGTATGTATATTTAGATGTTTATGTACCGTACATGTATATATGTATGCATGTATATATATATATATATATATATATATATACATATATACATATATATATACATATATATATATATATATATATATATATATACATATATACATATATATATACATATATATATATACATATACATATATATAATTATATATATATATATACATTATATATATACATATATATATATATATATATATATATATATCATTTCATATGTATATATTAATGCAAATACATACATATACATGCATACCTACACTTGCATATATGTACATACATACACGTACACTAATAAGGCCTTGACTAGAATATGCGGCGACATTGTGGTCACACAGTACCAAAAAGAATATAAAGAAAACAGAATGATTCCAGAGATCAGCCACAAAAATGGCACCTCCACTTGCAAAACATGTCATATGAGGAGAGATTGGCTAAACTGGTGTTACCGATTCTGGAGCAAAGAGGAGAGAGAGATGATCTACTGACCATCTAGAGAATCATGAAGGGCACAGAAATACTCGATAGCGAGGACTTGTTAAACTGGGACAAGAGAAGTACATGAGGACATGGAAAGAAAACAAAAAAAAACATAGCTACAGAATAGATCTGATGAAAAACAGTTTTCCACATAGTGTGATGGACACTTGGAACAAACTGGACAATGAAATAGTGTGCGCAAAATCATTCATGAGTTAAAGAGCAAACTAGACATTGCGAGATACAAAGGCGTGACATCACGAGCGTAGCTCTCCTTCCCGCACAATACAACTAGGTAAATACAAGGTAAATATACGCAAATGCATATATGTTCATGCATATCCGAATATATACATATAAATATATATATAAATATAAATATGCATATATATATATATATATATATATATATATATATGTACACATATACTTATGACAACATCTTTTAGAGTGTTGCATTTTTCGGTGTCAATAGACTAAAAAAAATTAAATAATAAGAATAATAAGGAAACACGAAAATAAAAAATATTAGAGAGAAAAAATCCGTACTACAATTTAAAAACACACACAAAAAAAAAATGAAATTCATAAAAATAGTGTTACGAATGTCCTTCAGAAGAAAGTATTTACAAAGAAATAGACTATATATATATATATATATATATATATATATATATATATATATATATATATATATATATATATATATATAAACACAACAAGTCAGTTTTGATAATCTCTTTACCGCCTTTGTTCTAATGATCAAAACCGTGGCTTAAAAGTTCATTTTCTCAATACAATCAGATTCGTTACGTATTGCAAGAGAAAGTCACAGATTACAAAGCGAATAAAGTAAATTTCTTGTCTGGACATTCACAACCAACCATCTTATGCACTACTAAACACAGACACGTATTTAAACACACACACACACACACACACACACACACACACACACACACACACACACACACACACACACACACACACACACACACACACACACACACACACATATATATATATATATATATATTATACGTTATATATACACATATATATATATATATATATACACATATACATACATATATATATTATATACACACACACACACACACACATATATATATATATATATATATATATGTGTGTGTGTGTGTGTGTGTGTGTGTGTGTGTGTGTGTGTGTGTGTGTGTGTGTGTGTGTGTGTGTGTGTGTGTGTGTGTGTGTGTGTGTGTGTGTGTGTGTGTGTGTGTGTGTGTGTGTGTGCGTGTGTGTTGAGACATTGTGACAAGTTGAAAAAGGTGGAAAAAGAGAGTCACGGGTCTCGTTCCGAGTTTATTTCTGACCAGTTTCGCTTATAGCTTCTTCTGAGGAATGTTTCACCCATGTTTCTCTTTCTTTTCTCTAATATCTGCCTTTTGTTGATAAGCTTGTTTAGTTCTACTTATTCCATTTCGTGTCTGCTGCTTTTAATCTGCATGGTCCTTCTTCTTTTAATTAAGTCATTTTTAGCTTTGGAGTATTTGTTTTCTCTAATGTTTTTTGTGCTTCCTACTTTCTCTGCCGATTCCCTGATAATATTCACTAAATTCAAATTAGTAACTTCCACGCTGTCTTCGTTAGTTCTTGTATCTTCAAATCTATTTTTGATTTCTAACTGAAATTTCGTATTATTATCCTTAACCTCTGCAAGGCTTATTGTCTTTCTTAAAATTAGTTTATTTCTCTTGGATCTGAAATTTAATGTATCTGTGCAACCTATTACTCTATGGTCACTACCTCTACTGACTTTATTTATCACCGTAACATTGCTAACGCTTTTGCTCTCTTCTCTTAATATGAAGTCTATTTCGTTCTTTGTTGTTCCATTTGGACTTCTTCACATCCATTTACAACCTGCACACTTTTGGAAGAAAGTGTTCACTATCCTCATGCTATAGTTCTCTACAAAATTGACTAACATCTCACCTCTGTCATTTCCTTCACCTATTCCAAACTTCCCAATGTACGTCTCATCATCCATCATTTTGCCAACTTTAGCATTGAAGTCGCCTATTACTAACGTGTACTTACTTTTTTCTTGATCCATTACCTGATTTAAATCATCATAGAGTGACTCAAATTTCATCGTTTGAACTCTGTGAAGTTGGTGCATAAGCCAGAACAATTTTTAGATTGTACCTTTCACACAGCCTAATCACAATCCAAACTACCCTGTCTGACAAACTACTGAATTTGACTACGTTACCAGCAACCTCTCGGTTGATCAAGAATCCTACTACTCTCTAAATCGTTCTTTGTCCTTACCTCTACAGTAGAACAAGTGGTGACCATCTTGTAATTGTATCAGCTTTTCTTCCGCTCTTCGGACTTCGCTCAGTCATACGATGTACCACATGATGTTTTCTAGTTCTTCCATTAAACTCTCCAGTCTGTGATCTTCTGAGAGACTTCTTACGTTGTAAGTACAGATCTTCATTTTCTTCACGTTGTTTAATGTCCAAGACTTGGATCTGCATGGACAGTGCTTACTCACATTTGGTGGCACACTGCCGGTAAGCAAACGAGGCAATGCGATTGGACCTTTAGGAGACGATGATCCAACAGGAACGCTGGGCTTTGTTTTTTGATAATAAGTTTTCATGTGACATTTTCTTGTTACATATATATTATATATTCCCATTCCGTTATCATGAAATATTTTATCACACATACGTATAAACAAACACACATGAACATACATACATAATAAGTATTAGATATGTGCGCTTACTCCTACGCCTACACATATATACACACACAAAACACGCATTTTTCTGTTTGTGTTCCATGCATACTGTATACGTGTTTACCATACACACCAACAAGCAACCCTGTACCGCCTTCACCCATGGAATCACACGTCACTGAACCCGCCAGCATTGGTCTCCTGTTCACTGTAGGAAACGAATACAGAGGCAGTGGCCATTTTTCTATGGTTAGGTGTTGCGTGCAGCCGCCTTTTGTGTGCAACTGAATTTTGTGTGTCAGGTTTCTGTGTTGCTACAAAATGGAGCTAGGCTGGTGATATGCCCAAAACGACTACATCTTGGAAAATTTGATATGTATATATACATATATATATATATATATATACATATATATACATGTGTGTGTGTGTGTGTGTGTGTGTGTGTGTGTGTGTGTGTGTGTGTGTGTGTGTGTGTGTGCGTGTATGTATATTTACCTACTTTTACATAGCTGTATTTTACGGGAATGGGAGCTACGCTCGTGATGTCCCGCCTTTGTATCTCGCAGTGTCTAGTTTGCTTTTAAATTCATGAATGGTTTTTGCGCACACTATTTTTTCATCCAGTTTGTTCCAAGTGTCCACCACTCTATGTGGAAAACTGTTTTTCTTCAGATCTCTTCTATAACTAAGCTTTTTTATTTTCTTTCCATATTCTCTTGTGTTTCTCTTTTCCCAGTTTAATAAGTCCTCTCTAACGAGTATTTCTGTGTCTTTTATGATTCTGTAGATGGTCAGTAGGTCGAATCTCTCTCTTCGTTGCTCCAGTTTAGTCAGCCTTTCTTCATATAACAAGTTTGCAAGTGCAGGGGCCATTTTTGTGGCTGCTGTATGGATTCTTTCTATTTTCTTCATGTTCTTTTTAGTATTGGGTGACCACACTGTTGCCGCATATTCTAGTCTAGGTCTTATTAGTGTGACCAAGATTTTTTAATAATTTCTTTATCCAAATATGTAAATGCCACTCTTATTGATCTTAGCAAGTTATAGAATTCTCTGGCAATTTTGTTTATCTGTTCATCATATTACAAGTCGTTTGAGATAATTACACCCAAATCTTTTTCGGATTCCACTTTCTTTACCTCCTTAGTTCCAATTTTATAGTCTCCTGATGTTCTATTTTTACTTTTTTCAAACTCCATTATGCTACACTTTTTAATGTTGAAGTCCACTTCCCATTTCTCACTCCAGTTCTATACCTTACTCAAGTCTTCCTGTAGTGATTCGCAATCCGTTTCAGTTTTTACTTTCCTTGCCAACTTAGCGTTGTCTGCAAAGCAGCTCATGCAACATTGCACATTATCACCCATGTCATTCACATAAATAGCAAACATTATTGAAGCCAATGCAGATCCTTGCAGAACTCCACTGATCACTTTTTTCCAACCTGAATATTTTTCTCTGAGTACTACTCTCATCTTTCTACCAATCAGGAAGTCCTCCATTCATCTTAGTAGGTTCCCTTGTATCCCTATGTGTTCCAGTGTTTTTAATAATTTTTTTGTGTGGTACCTTATCGAAAGCATTTTGTCCAGGAAGCATTAAGTCCAGGAAGGTACAATCAGCCCATCCATTCCTTTCATACACTATGTTTATTAGTCTTGAGTAAAAACATATTAAGTTTGTGGTACATGATCTTCCTTGTATGAGCCCAAATTGTCTTGGGTTTATCATATTGTTTTCTTCCAGGTGTTTTACCAATCTATTCTTGATAACTTTCTCACAAATTTTGGCTTTAGTGCTTGTTAGTGAGACTGGTCTATAGTTAGTTGGTTCTTCCTTGTTCCCTCCTTTATATATTGGTACAATGTTAGCATTTTCCAGTCTTTTGGTACTTTTCATTAAGTGAGCAACTTATTATGTCATGTATTTTGTCCATTAGTTATTCTTTGCATGCTTTTAGAATCCAATTTACAATTCCGTCCGGGCCATGCGATTTCCTGACATCAAGGTTTGATAAATGTTCCATTATTTCTTTTTGTGTTATTACTATCTCGCTCATGGGGGGAAATCGCACTTCATCCCAATATTGTATCTTCTCTATAGTGAAAACAAATTTGAGGTGATTATTCATGACTTCGGCCATTTCTAAGTCTTCTGTGTATTCACCATTTCACCATTTCCTGTTTATTCTTAAGTTTACCGTTCACGTATCGATAGAATAGCTTGGGTTGCTCTTTGCATTTACCTATAATGTTTTTTCATGGTTCCCTTTTCCCTCTCTTCGCACTTTTACATACTCATTACTATAGTTTATACATACTTGCCATTTTCCATGTTTTTTTTCCATCTTTTCCAAGCTCTGTCCCTTCTACCTTTTGCCTCACTGCATCTTCTGTTGAACCAGTATTTAATGTACACTCTCTCTATTATCTGTCTTGATACGTGCCTATTCAACCCTTCATTGTAATTTTCCATCAAGATATCCCATTTCTCTTCCACTTTTGTCTCTTCCATGTAATTTTTTTCTTCCAATATGCATTCTGAAGGAATTTCTTTAGTTTTCCAAAGTCCGTTTTGCTGTACATCAATCTTCCTTTCCTATGCTTTTCATTTCTCTCCATGTATATTTCTCCTATTGGTGTCTTGTATTGTATTTTATCCACAATTTCAGGTTCTGTAGTAAATATTAAATCTAGTCTCGATGGCTCCTTATTATTTCTGTATCTGGTGTTTTCACTGACCTACTGGTCATGTCTAGTAATACATTACTCCACAAGTTTTTTCCACATTTCACTGTCATGTCCTCCCAACAAATTTCTCTGCAGTTAAAGTCACCCATAATTACCAGGTTACCTTTGTCCATTAGTATCTCATTTAATGAATGCCTTGTATCTTCTAACATTGTCATATGCTCGTTATCTTTCCAAGCGTTCGTTTTGGGGGGCACATAAGTCACCACAAACTTTTTACTTTTCATGTCTTCGTCTTCGACTTTTATCATGATCAATTCTACGATACCTTTGCCCACCACAATTTTTTTTCATATTCAAGTTTTTCTTGGCCAAGAACATGATTCCCCCTCCCTGTTTCTTGTCTCTGTTTTTAATCCAGTAATTGTATAGTCCTTGTCCAACATTAATGGGTGGTATTGGGTGGTAATGGGTGGTATTGGGTGGTATTGCACCCCTTAGTTTAGTCTCCACAATTCCCATTATGTCTGTTTTTTCTTCTAACAGGTAATCATTAAGTTCATTCAGTCCTGAAATTAATCCGTCGATGTTAGTATAGGCCACTTTTAATTTTTTCCTTTCTCCATCTTTTTTTCTGTCTTTGGTTCGCCCATTCTGATGTACCATTTTCTCAGTCTCATGTCGATTACTCTCCAATAGAATTCCTTGCTTTCGGTCTCCGTTCCCTTCGCGTTTTTTTTTTTTTTTTTTTCTTAGCTTCATCTCATAGTGTCTTCTCTTTTTCTAGTTCCTCAATACTCATTTCTCTTTTTATCCATATCTTATTGTGCTGTTCACTCCTTGCCAACTCACCTACTTTTTCAAATATGTCTTCTACTACCATTTGTGACCTTAGTTTTATCTTTAAGGGTCGATTTCTTTCCTTAAAATAATCACAAATGCTATACACATCGTCGATGTCCTTCTCTACATCCTGGGCTCCATCCTGAATTTCTTTTAGGATTGCTATTGCTGTTTCTTTTCCTTCTTTTTCCCTCACGTACCTAGCCAGACAATTTTTTCTTTTAGTTCATATACCGCAATACATTTTTTTTTCTATCCACTGCATCTCTGACCCAATTTGCCATTTCATTAATTACTTGGATAACTGTGTCTTTTCCATTTTCCTGCATTTGTTGTTGGACTATTTCTTTGAAAGCAATTTCTTTATTTTCTATGTTTTCCTTCCATTTCTTAATATTTTTGATACTTACCTCACCTAAGTTCTCTTTAATTTTTTCAGTCATTTTTTCTATTTTGTTATTTACCTCTTTTTTTAGGTTGCTATTGGTAGTATAATTAATTTTCTTCTTTTCATTTCCACTCTTCACCTCTCTTAAATAGTTTTTCATTTCCTTAATCTCGTTTCTTAGTTCTGAGTTAATTTACCTTAGGTCAGAAATTTCAATGTGAGCTTGCGCTAAGCAATCCATTAGTTCAACAATTTTCTTCCTTACGACCATGATTTCATTCTCCCACTATTTTCTATTTTTGATCAATTCCCTCTCTATATCTAAGATTCGACTTAAACTCCTTCTTTCGTACTTACCGAATCATGAAAGAATCATCGTGTGTGTGTGCGTGTGTGTGTGTGTGTGTGTGTGTGTGTGTGTGTGTGTGTGTGTGTGTGTGTGTGTGTGTGTGTGTGTGTGTGTGTGTGTGTGTGTTCGGACGTGCAAGCCTGCGTGTGTGTGTTCGGGCGTGCGTGCGTGCATGCGTGTGTGCTTACATGCGTGCGTTCACTTGACTCACCATGGTTTTGAATCACATGTCGGACTCGCGATCAATCAAAAACATTACACTACTGGATGAGAGCTTAGAGCTGTGCGTGTGTGTGTGTGTGTGTGTGTGTGTGTGTGTGTGTGTGTGTGTGTGTGTGTGTGTGTGTGTGTGTGTGTGTGTGTGTGTGTGTGTGTGTGTGTGTGACTGTGTGTGTTTTTGTGTGTGAGTATGCGTGACTGTAAATATATTATATATATATATATATATATATATATATATATATATATATATGTGTGTGTGTGTGTGTGTGTGTGTGTGTGTGTGTGTGTGTGTGTGTGTGTGTGTGTGTGTGTGTGTGTGTGTGTGTGTGTGTGTGTGCGTGTTCGTGTGTGTGTGTGACTATGAGTGTGTATGTGTGTGTGATTCATCATGGTCTTGGATCACGTGTTGCACTCGTGATCGACAGCTATTTCTCTCCCGGAAGAGAGCTCAAATCTCATATATGACCAATCTATGGGTAATGTGACTTTACACTCGCATACACCCCCAACTCCTCGCCCACGAGAGTTGAAGTAACAACCCGCAGCGCATCGATACTGAAATTATTTCAGTCCTGGACAGGATTTGAACCCAGACCGACGTAGTGGCAGCTGGGAACTCTACCAACTGCACCACGAGTTGTGTGTGTGTGTGTGTGTGTGTGTGTGTGTGTGTGTGTGTGTGTGTGTGTGTGTGTGTGTGTGTGTGTGTGTGTGTGTGTGTGTGTGTAAATCTAATTTACCTAATCGTGTACGTGATCTCATGTACCCGTGCAAGTGCGCGGGTCGTATGTGAGCCACGTGGCATATGCAGCTCAGTTATATTTATGCGTTAATCTCTATTTTATTTAGAGGCAGTTAGGTGTGCGAGACCCTTGGACCTGTTAACAGCTGGTCGGCGCGCGAGAGGATATGTATACAACTGGATTTGGCGTTCATATGGATGGAGTATACAGCTGGATTTGGCATTCATACGGGATGGGGGTATGCAAGTGGTTTGTGCATTCATGTGTGTGTGTGTTAGTGTGCTTGTTCTCTATTGTGTTTGTTAGATGGAGTGTATGTGTGTGCATATGTGTGTGTGTGTGTGTGTGTGTGTGTGTGTGTGTGTGTGTGTGTAAGTGTGTAAGTGTGTAAGTGTGTGTGTGTGTGTGTGTGTGTGTGTGTGTGTGTGTGTGTGTGTGTGTGTGTGTGTGTGTGTGTGTGTGTGTGTGTGTGTGTGCGCGTGTGTGTGCGCGTGTGTGTGCGCGTGTTCGAGCGTGCATGCGTGCGCGTGTGTGTTCGGGTGTGCGTGCGTTCGTGCGTGCGTGCGTGCGTGTGTGCTTACATGCGTGTGTGCACTTGACTCACCATGGTTTTGAATCACATGTCGGGCTCGCGATCAATCAAAAACATTACGGTCCCGGATGAGAGCTTAGAGCTGATATTTAGACCGAGCTATGGGTAATACTGTTATCTTACACAAGCACACCCCATTTCCTTGTTTCAGGAGAAGACTAATAACGCTCGCGCGCGCGCCCGT
>NC_134787.1:73000813-73008313 GCF_046742065.1 Oratosquilla oratoria | reverse complement strand
AGTACTATGTAGGGAGACAGAGATTCAGAATCCATTTAACCTTTACGACAGCCACATCTCAAAGTGAGTGAATTCCACCTCACACCAGGCAATTTCACTCGACCCAGAGGTTGTGCTTAGAGCAGCGGATCTCAAACTTTGTTTCAAACTGTATCCTTAGGTCTTATGTGCCTCAAGATAAACTCTTCCCAAATGACAGGCTTTAAAAGGATTATGGTTGTTTAATTTTGTCTGAATTCTTCGTGGAGGGGCAAAATAATAAAAGAGCACAAAAAATAAATGCCGCCGATGACCATTTTGGAAAGAATAAGTACCAAAAGAACTAATGAATTTGAAGTCATGTAACGGAAAGGGAAGAATCATAAGAATCCCTCTTCTTCGTCAATTTCTGTGACAAGCTTTCAATTCCACGAGAAAAATAAATAAAGATATAATTAAAAGAATTTATCATCTAAACTTTTTAGAATCGATTAAAAAGTAAAACAAAGTATAGTTTGGTAATCTGCATAAGGAGAGCTTCTATACATTACTACAGCTTGAGTCCCACCAGCCTAAAGTGAACAGGGTTATGTATGCCCTTGCGTTTGGCTTGAAGGAACTTCTGACAAAGTTAGACAAATTAAGACTAATTTGCCACGTGACAAGAAAATAGACTGACTAAATAGTCCTTCTCTGTCTTATTAGACACTTGCTAGACAGGGCCCTCACCGATCCGTGACCCACTGATTTCAAAAGTTAGATTGTAATTAGGTGAAATCTAAATGAACTTTACTCTACTCTTCTGATACAATTCGTTCTTTGGTTCCATCTTCTAAGTACAATGGCTACTATTTTCCTACTTTAATGGTGATATATATATATATATATATATATATATATATATATATATATGGATATATATATAATACGAGTGTGTGTGTGTGTGTATGTGTATATATAACATATATATATATATATATAATATAAATATATATATATATATATATATATTTATTGATAAGTATTGATAAGTATTTTAGACAAATGATTTGAATGATAGAGAACATAAACACAGGGAAAGGCTTGGAACCCTAAACACTCTAACATTTCGTTCGCGTAGAACTTCTTCAGAGAGTGTACGGAAAACTGTAATTGAAGTTTATGTACCAAACTTAATTATCTTTTCGGATACTTGGGAAAGGTCGTTTTTTGGCGTGTTCTAGAATTAGAATACTAGTTTGTTTAGCTAAATTGATAAACCCTCTTCGATGGTTTGATGAATTATTAGTTGAAATATATGCTGATTCTACAATTCTTCTAGTAAATATATCAAAAGCTTTATGTAGCACTTCATAATGATGTTCTCCATCATCCAAATCACACACACACACACACACACACACACACACACACACACACACACACACACACACACACACACATTATATATATATATTTATATATATATATAATATATATATATACATATATACATATATATATACATATATACATATATAAGGCACGCGCATCAATAATTACTTAGAGTAGACAGTTAGTGACCTTTATGTAGTAATCTATCATGAGAAGATTTGCCAGTATATAAAATGATAGAAAAAAAATCTATTTACTAATTTTATTAGCCTAATTGTACAAGAAATCTATTCTTCTTTCCTTCTTTGTAACAAAAATATCTGTCACTTTTTCATAGAAATTGAAAGTAGGGTCTTGCTCCATTTTGTTAAGTCCTTCCCTTTCAATTGGTATGAAAGGAAGTGAAGAAATTCTTTGATTTGTCATTTTCTCCCTAGTGTAGCTTTTAATTCTTTTTAAAGCAGAAAACAATCTCTCCACAGAAACATTTGTAGCAGGAATTGTCAAAATTAATTGCAGTAACTTCACATCTTCAGGTATCGTTTGGGTCAGTTAATTTTCAAATACAAAATCAAGCAATGTTTTAAGTGATTTATCTCGAAACACTTGTGCATTGTAAATTCCAGCTAAGTCAGCTTTCAGTCTTATGATGTCGACAAAGTTTCCATATTTCTTTTCTAAACTTTCAAATGCATCTTTATCAACTTGGCAAGCAATATTTTGAAATATATTTATATGAAATAAAGAAATGAACTTTAAGTTTTTGAAATCAGCAAATCTTGCTTACATGGTTTTCAGTATGTCTTCCAAAATTACATAAAATATTCTCATTCTTTCTTTTTTAACTGAACCTTTCGTACGCAATTTTGAATCAGTAGTTATTTTCTCTGCAACATTCTTCAAAATTTTCTCACAAACCCTCGAATTTTTGTGCTGATCCTCAAGTAAATTTATTGTTCTAGTAACCCTCTCAATGCAGTGTGGAATATCTATCACTGGTTTGTAAGACACTAAAAAATGTGTCAGTTTTGATCAAAATTTCATTATAAACTATCAGAAAATATGTGTTGAGTCTTTTGTCACCCATAAAACCCATTCCTTCTCACTAAAGTATCTGGATTCCACAATATAGGATTCATACTGTTGAAGAGCTTGCAAAGGTCACCGTGGTATTGTAAAATTATTTGGATTAGTTTTGAATTCAAACTCCATCTGTTGGTGCTGCCTTTGGAATGCGTTTTCTCACTATCTCATCAAGAAACTGCGTTAATTTTGCAGACTGATGAAAAAATGAGACAAGTGCCTCACAGGACCTAAAAAAGCTTATTCAGATACAAATTTTGCTGACTGAGATAGAACAAGATTTAACTTATAAGCATAGCAGTGAGTGAATAAAGTTTCTGGTGCCTTTTCTCTCACTTTAACTTAAACGCCATTTAAATGGGATGCCATTACCATTGTCTAATCATACGTCTGTGCTACAAGTTTCTCAACACAGTCGTATTTATTAAAATTACTGAAAATACACCCTATAACAACTCCAATAGTTCTGTCCTTAAGAATGCCAAATCCTATAAAGATTTCTTTGATATCAGAGTCCAACACGTACCTCAATACTGTTGGACCCTTAGCTGTACGTGAAATATCGGTTATTTCATCCATTTCTATGGCAATGAAGGCGGTTTCTCCGACTTCTTTTTTAATATTATTTTCTGTAATCGTGCCTACTGCTTCAGTCAAATAATTTTGTATCTTATTAGGAAGACCAGAAAAATCTGACGAATTCTGTAAATGTTGTGCCAAATTTTTATCAAATTTTGCGGTATAATTCAGTAACTCAACATAGTTTCCACGATTAAACGATGATTTCTGTTCATTATCTTCACGAAAACCAAGTTCTTGTTTAATAAAAAAAAAATAAGTAGCACAAATCTTTTTAAATATATATCTGCTCTCTTTAACCTTTTTATTGTGTATTTCAATGCCGACAGACTTCTGTTTATCTAAGAGGAAGTCGACTTGTATAGATCAAAATGTTTTCAATGATATTTGGCTTTCATAATGTGCTGCTGATCATTCGTCTTTACTTAAAGCATTGAGCAAATTATTTAAATCACAGTATCCTTCTTTTACCCAAACACTTTCACTACATACAAAAAATAGCAAACATGGGAAACAATAGAGCGTTTTTGTTATAGTACAGCCGCAAACATTCTTGCTATACCAAGCAGTATGAAATGTTCTAATAATATTTGTCCCTTTCTGTTGTTTAAGGTCCTTAACTTCTGGTTTTTGTCTATAATTTTCTACAATTTGTCTCTTTTCCTCATAAGCTAGTTTTGAAAATGTCTTAAGATATTCATTATTCATTCCTGGAAAGGGTGAAAAGTAAGTAAATGGAAATGACCTAAAACTGAAGAAAAAAACAAAAGAAAATTAGCTAAACACAGGCGCGCAACCTCAATCGAAAGATGCAAAGTTCTAGTTTTGGTCTACCATTTTTTTTATTTTTTATTAACTAATTTTGAAAATGTCTTAAGATATTTACTATCTACTGCTGGCAAAGGGAAAATGGAAATGAGCTAAAACTGAAGAAAAAACGCAGGCTCCTATCCTCACTCAAAGAAAGATGAAGGCAGGTTTATTTCTGGCTTTATAGCACGTAGAGAAAAGTAATGAAGGGGTGTATGTGTATATATATATATTTATATATATGTATATATTATATATATATATATATTTATATATATTATATATATAAATATATATATATATATATATATATATATATATATATATATATATACATATATATACCCCGTCTGGGGTATTGGCTGTATGTTATTGTGGCAAAATAGCATGCAGTTAATACTTTAGGGTCTATATGGGGCACCGCTACGGACCAGAGTCATGCATCATTTTGTCTGTGATAGAGGAAGACTCTGTTCATAGAGAGATGATGACAATTTTATTAGACTGCAACTGTCCCTCCGTTATGCTGTCCCCCAACCCCTTCTTACTGTCCTGTACCATTTCTCTGAATATTCATTTCCTTTTTTCACCTACCCTGTGGTAGGGGAAAAGAACGCTATCACCAACTCTTAACACTTGAGTCGTAGGAGGCGACAAAAACGGGACGGGGGATAGGATGAGGAGTCCTGTAACAGTAGCCCCCAAAAAGTATATTCCCCAAAAAAGTAAAGGAATAAGTGGGTCTAGGATTTTTCCACCCACTACCCTAACCCTAAGATTTAGGTCTTTTAATGTGCGTGTATGTGGTACAGATGAGAGTAAAAGGGAAGATATAGGCAGCATGTTTGTGAGAAGAAAGATGGATGTGTTGGCACTGAGTGAAATTAAGTTGAAAGGGATGGGCGAGTGTGAGTTTGGGAGTGTAGTTGGGAGGGGCGAGTGTGAGTTTGGGAGTGTAGTTGGGAGGGGCGAGTGTGAGTTTGGGAGTGTAGTTGGGAGGCGCTCAGGAGTGAAAAAGGGACGAAGGAGAGACGGAGTGGCTACATCACTAAGTGAAGACATAGTTAAGTGTGTAGTGTTGTGGAAGGAGGTTTCTTCAAGGGTAATGTGGATGAAGGTGAAACTGGGAAAGGAGATGTGGGTTTTTGTAAGTGCGTATGGGGCTGGTAGTGAGAAGAGCGTAGGGGAAAGGGAGGCATTTTGCACGGATTTAAATGAATGCATAGATGGCTTAGGGAGAAATGTCAATGTATTTGTATTGGGAGACCTTAATGCTAGGGTAGGAAATTAACCAATAGACGGAGTGATTGGGAAGTATGGAGTTCCAGGAAAAGATCGTAGTGGAGAGATGATGGTGGAGATGTGTCTTGAAAGAGAGTTGATGATAGCAAATACAGTTTTTAGGAAGAAAGTCAAGCATAAGTACACATGGGAGAGGGTGGTGGATGGAAGGGTGGCAGATAGAGCGTTAATGGACTATATGATGGTGACCAGGAGTATGGTAGGATGAGTTAAGGATGTACATGTTCAAAGGGGAGAGAGTGGGGAATGTCAGATCATTTTCTGATGGAAGGTAAGTTGAGAGTGGAGGATGGATGGAGAAAAAAAAAGGGAAGAGGGTAAGGAGGTACTAGGAGTGGACTGCTTAAATGAGAAAGAAAAGGAGATGGAGTATAAGAAGAAGCTGAGAGAGGAGTGGGAGGGAGTGAAGGATAGGGTAGAACTAGGAGTGGAGGAGGAATGGGGATGGTTCAAGGAGGGAGTCATAAGGTGTACAAAGATTGTCTGTGGAACAAGGATGACGGGAGAAAATAGAAGGAAGGGTAGTGAGTGGTGGGATGAGGAAGCAAAGAAGTGTGTGGAAGAGAAGAAACAGGCTTTCATATATTGGTTACAAATTAGGACGAGGGAATCGCAAGAGAGGTACAAGGTAAAGAGAAGAGAAGTAAAACATAAGATAAAGAAGGCAAAGAGGAGAGTAGACGTGAAATGGGTTAAGAGTATGAAAAAAAAAATGAAAGCGATAAAAATATATTTTGGAGGCGAATCAAGTAGAGAAGAAGAGGTAAAATGTGCAGAAGAAGAGATGATAATGGAAGAGAAGGCAGTGAGAGGAAGGTGGGCAGAGTATTTTAGGGAGTTGCTAAATATGAAGGAGGATAGAGAGGGAAAGGTAGTTGCAGTGCGTAGCGCTAAGAAAATGACAGTGACGAGTAGGGAAAGTGGAGGAGAAATAAGGCAAAATAAAGTGAAAGCAGCTGTTAAGATTATGAGAGCAGGTAAGGCACCTGGGTTGGATGGATGCCATGCAAAATGTCTGAAAAAGGGAGCTACAATTGTGGTGGACTGGCTGTTGATGTTTTATTTATGTTTGTTTAAGAGAGGGTAGAGTGCCGGAGGACTGGAGGAGCGCCTGTATCATTCCGCTTTACAAGGGAAAGGGGGACAAGTGTGAGTGTAGTAGTTTTAGAGGGATCAGCTTGTTAAGTGTAGTTAGGAAGGCTTATGGGAGAGTCTTGATTGAGAGGATTAGGATAGGAACAGAGGGAGTAACTGGTGAGGAACAGTGTAGGTTTAGGACAGGTTGGAGTTGTGTAGATCAGATTTTTGTAGTAAGACAGATATGTGAGAAAGCTATAGGAAAAGGTAAGGATATTTTTGGGGTCTTTTAAGTATTTGAAAAAGGCTTATGACAGGGTAGACAGGAGGGTACTGTGTGAAGTATTGTAGATATATGGGATAGGAGAAAAGTTGTTAAGAGCATTCAAGAGTTTTTACGAGAGTAGTAGAGCTTGTCTTAGGATTAGAAATGGAGAGAGTGAATGGTTTGAGGTAAAGGTGGGACTTCGTCAGGGGTGTGTTATGTCACCATGGCTCTTCAATCTATACATGGATGGGGTGGTGCGATAGGTGAATGCAAGGGTAGTGGGTCAGGGGTTGAAGATGGTTAAAGGAAATGGAAAAAATGCAGATGGTGGGGTTGAGACACGTGGTGAACAGTAGGTTCATGGTGAAGAGGTTGTTGGTAGAAAGGAGGTATGTGAATAGAAGGCATGTGGATAGAACGAAGATGGTGGACAGAAGACAGATGGGAACAGGAGTTAGATGGTTAGGAGTTGTGCAAACAGGATGTAAGTAGTAGGTAAGAGGCACGTGGTGAGGGGAATACAGGCGTTTGAGAATAGGCAGATGGTGTTTAGGATTGGCAAATAAGGAGTGAAATGCGTGAAGATTAATATGGACGGAATGATGCAAAGAAGTTCCAATGAAGTTGAAGCTGTGTTGTGAGAACATCAAAGCCTAACACGCCACATCAGCAAGATGGACTGAAGCTCGAATCCTTAAAGAAATCTCAACCGATGCGTCATCCTAGCAAAAGTTTAACCGGTGTTACCTGAAAAAGACCGACTCAAAACCCTCAAAGAAAATGGCGACAAGTGTTGAGGGCGACATGTTTCAAGTTCAAACTGAGAATCAGGAGGGAGGTGGGCCTTGACATTAAAGGACGATATGATAGTCGATTTCGTGCAGTCCTTCAAGTAGTTAGTGTGGCGTAATGATCTGAGGCTTTATAGCAAAGCTTGTGTATAAAGTCCAGTACTAAGGTCGATATGAATATCAAATCGAACTGTGAATTAAAAAACTAATCCCCAAGGAAAAAAGACAACAGAGGCA
>NC_134787.1:72983313-72985813 GCF_046742065.1 Oratosquilla oratoria | reverse complement strand
TAAGCAAGTTCCTGTCAGAGAGGCATGACCCGTCTTTACCCACAAACTCTAAGGCCATGTCTGTGCAAATGACCAGAAAGGTTTTGTAGAGGTGGAGTGTTCATGCAATAAGTTGATAACCTGATTTTGTTAGTTTACCTATTTATATTTTGCTTGTTTGTATGTGTATATACACCGAGTATATATATACATACATACATACATATATATATATATATATATATGTATATATATATACATATGTATACATATGTATATACATATGTATATATATATACAAATATATATAATATATATATATATATATATACATATATGTATACATATGTATATACATACATATATATGTATATGTATATATATATATACATATACATGTACACATATATATACACATATATATATATATACATATATATGTATACATATGTATACACATACACGCATACATATATATATACATATACATATATGCAAGCGTGATTACTGAGAAAGGGAAACTAAACGAAGCAGAGCGCTTTCGTATATTACATCCAGTACAAAGCTCATGGAAAGATCTTTTTCGATTTTGGGACTAGCTTGTAATTTATCATGTAATGTGTTATCATGTAATATGTCTCTGGATGTCTTATTATTATTTGTATTATTATTTTCTATTATATATATATATATACATATATATATATATATATATATATATATATATATATATTAGAGACATTTTAACAGGTTGACGTAAGTGGAGTAGGAAACACAGGAATCTTAGTCGCAGTTTATTCCTGACTAGTTTGGCAGGTATGCTTTTTCAAAGGAATGGTGTACAAACGAGCTGTGGGCATTTATACGTGAGGTGGACCTTACTACCTCTCCGTGTTGCCAGAGTTGGCGACAAGTGTGAACACTACATATTTATTCTAAGAAATAATAAGCAAATGCAATATTAATCATAATGCTAGTAAAAATGATAAGAATATTGGTAAATACTATAAGAATGATGATGATAACATTAATTCCAACGATGAAAACAATATTAATGTTATCATTTTTATTGTATTTACCAATATTCGTATTATTATTGCTAGCATTATCATTATTATTGCATTTGCTTATTACTTGTTAGAATGAATATGTAATGTTCACACTTGTGGCCAACTCGGGCAACACGGAGAAGTAGTGATGTCCACCTCACGTATAAATGCCCACAGCTCGTCTGTACACCATTCCTTTGAAAAAGCATACCTGCGAAACAACTCAGGAATAAACTCCGACTAAGACTCCTCTGTTTCCCACTCCATTTACGTCAAATTTTCAGAATGTCTCAACATTATATATATATATATATATATATATGTATATATATGTATATATATATATATATATATATATTACAGGAGAAAAATGTAATCACACATTTGTCAATCATGTGAAAACCAGTTGGAGTACAAAAGACTGGAGACGGGGAATCTATATACCTTGATTGCAAACTCCAATCCTCTTCAGTAGATACCTATTAGGTATCTACTGAGGTGGATTGCAGTTTTCAATCGAAATATATAGATTCCACGTCTCCAGTCATTTTTACTCCAACAGTGGTTTTCACGTGATATATATATATATGTATATATATATATATATATATATATATATATATATATATATATATATATATATATAGTGGAAGATTGGAGGGTAGGGTAGGGGGTTTTAGACTATTGATTTGTTGGTTTCGTCAGTTTTACAGTAGGGATCCTGCTGGGGAGAAGCAGATGAGATGGGCCGTGAAGACCAATTGTTTTCGTCCAGCGACTGTAGGGCTGTTTTCCAGCAGGCGGTTTAGAGCTGTGGCGGGGTCACCAAGGAGGTTTCTGATGAGGCTAAAATTTTGTTCTAGGTCGGGGCAGAGGTAAACGTAGTGGCTGAGGAAACCCAGTTCCGAGACACAGGAGTAGATCGTCTGTGTGAACTGGATCCGCCAGCGAAGAATACATTGACGAAGAAATCAGAAATGTTTTTAACATTGGGTATAATCTAAAATACACGAACAATTCCTGGATATTGCCTACGTTTTTACAAGGAAAACATTTCATAACCCTAAACCAAAATTAACTTTTAGTAAACATAATCTATTAATTTTACCATTTCAAGAAAATTTGTTAAATATCCCAGATTTATTAAAAAGTAGTATTCAAGAATACCAGTACAGTTAAACATTTCCTGATTAGTAATAGTATCAAATGTCAAAAAGGATGCATTTACAAAATTCCTTGACAAATGTGTAACAAATTCTACAAACTGCCAAACCCTTAAACATAAGAATTGAACAACACAAGAAAAACATAAGAGATGGAAACAATTCCCATGGCATATTCAAACATAATGAAATATATAATCATCCTGTTGACTCAACCAACGCCCAATCCACTTCTTTTAGTGATAATATGTTGGATAGAAAATTAATAGAATGTAGTTTGATCCACACCACCCAGGATAATCAAGGTTT
>NC_134787.1:72958313-72978313 GCF_046742065.1 Oratosquilla oratoria | reverse complement strand
GAGAGAGAGAGTGGGAGAGAGAGAATATGAGAGAGAGAAAGAGAGAGAGAGTATGAGAGAGAGAGAGAGAGAATATGAGAGAGAGAGAGAAAGAAAGAGAGAGAGAGAGAGAGAGAGAGAGGAGAGAGAGAGAGAGAGGAGAGAGAGAGAGAGAGAGAGAGAGAGGGAGAGAGAGAGAGAGAGAGAGAGAGAGAGAGAGAGAGAGAGAGAGAGAGAGAGAGAGAGAGGAGAGAGAGAGAGAGAGAGGAGAGAGAGAGAGAGAGAGAGAGAGAGAGAGAGAATGAGAGAGAGAGAGAGAGAGAGAGAGAGAGAGAGAGAGAGAGAGAGAGAGAGAGAGAGAGAGAGAGAGAGAGAGAGAGAGAGAGAGAGAGAGAGAGAGAGAGAGAGAGAGAGAGAGAGAGAGAGAGAGAGAGAGAGACTGCCTTAACCCAGGCTGTTACAACATGCAGGGTAAAGGCGCCCACCCACATGATTCGCAATTGAGTTCCCCCCACCCCCGGAAGGGGGGTTATACTGGCCTTGCCTTACTTTTTTACATATTCATTTGTTCAAATATTCTGAAACCGAAATAAAAATGCTAAGATTTCTTTTCTTTCTTTTTTCTTTTATCTTAATAGGAAATATCACCTCAGTCTGGCCTTTTGAAGGATTGATCTTCGTAAGACACAAGTCATTAACCATTTCATATCCATGAACTCTCTCCCAACTGAATGAAATGATCGACCATAAGCTAGAATGAAACATATAAATCGAAACACTAGTGGAAATTAGTTAATTGCTATTGATACTTTCATACTTAAAAGTGATATAAAAATATGATTTTAGGCACAATTAAGTTTCTAAACTGCAACATACCCACAAAAAATATCAAATGGTATTGCACTTTGAGTACAAACAGTGCTTCTTTCTTTGGGGACAATACCGCACCAAAGAATTGACATCGGGAGATATAAAGAATTTGAAGAGGGTTAATATATAATATATAATATTATATATATATATATTATATATATATATATATATATATACATATATATACATATATATATATATACATATACATACATATATATATATTAATATACATACATATATATATATATGCATATTAATACATATATATATATATGCATATACATACATATATATATATATATATATTATATACATATATGTATATACATATACATACATATATATATATATATACATACATATATACATATATTTACATATATATACATACATATACATACATATATACATATATACATACATATATACATACATATATACATATATATAGATATATACATACATATATACATATATATACATATATACATACATATATATACATATATATACACATATATACATATATATACATATATATATACACATATATACATATATATACATACACATATATACATATATATACATATGTATATATATACATATATATATATATATATATATATATATATATATATATATATGAACTTAGAGAGCAATCTTCAATCATAACAGAATGCTGCGATGCTCTGGTCCGTAGGGGAGTCATTCAAGATCTTACACCAGTCACAACATTAATTCAAAGCAATTGTACTTAAATTCACTCAGACAGAATTCTCTTTTTTTAAGTCCTTCGGTCCCTGGTGGTGCCTTTCCCTGTAGTCCGTCTGCCGTCAGATGATTTTATTCATCTCTGTGGCAACCACTCGGTAGGATAGGGGCTACAACAAGATTGCCTTGAGTGATTAAGTGCAGTTGGACGAATTTCAGGATAATCCATTCATCCTAAGTTTTCCACGAAATCATCCTCGTCTAATGACCTGATGTCTATCGTTCGGAGGTCATAAGGCGAGGTCGGCGAGGTCACGGAGAAGATATGGTTTGACCCCTTTGAATCGTGAGTAGAAATGGTGTCGAAATATCTATTCTTTGATTATTTTTACTTAATAAAATCTAGTGAAGATAGGCCCTCTCTAAATATATGTAATAATGTGTGTGTATGCATTCATGCATGTATGTATGTATGTATGTATGCATATATGTATGTATGCATGTATGTATGTATGTATGTATGTATGTATGTATGTATACATGTACTGTATATATGTATGTATATATGTATGCATCTATGTATGTATGTATATATGTATGTATATATGTATGTATATATGTACGGTATTAATGTATGTATGTATGTATTAATGTATGTATGTATCTATGTATAAATGTATGTATGTGTGTATGTATGTGTGTATGAATGTACACACATACATGAATGTATGTATAAATGTATGTATGTATGTATGTGTGTATGTATGTATGCATGTATCCATGTATGTATATATGTATGTATATATGTATACGTATGGTATTAATGTATGTATATATTTATGTATGTATGTATGCATGTATTTATGTATGTATGTGTGTATGTATGTGTGTATGAATGTATGTATGAACGTACGTATACATGAATGTATGTATAAATGTATGTATGTAGGTAATGTATGTATGTAGGGAATTCATGTATGCATGTATGTATGTATATGTATGTATGTATGTATGTACAGTATGCATATATATATATATATATATATTATATATATATATTATACATATATATATACATGTATATATATATATACAGTATTATATATATACATATATATATGTACATATATATATATATATGTATATATATATATATATTTTTTTTATATATATACCGTATATATATGTTTATACATAAGATAACTGGAACATAAGAGACAGTACCTCACGAGTGTTGCTCCATTTCTGTACATCACAATTAGGTATATACACAACTTGCTGGTACAGTAGTATGCTCCGCGGCCCCCACACCAGAGGCTACGAGTCCGCACCACATCCCCGACGTGAAAAATGTCCATTGTTAAGACAGTCTGTTACTACCATCTTTGTGCAATTATCGCGCGTGTGCGCGCGTGTGTGTGCGTGATTTACCATTGTCTTGGATCACGTGTTGGATTCGTGATCGACAACTATTTCCCTCGCGGAGGAGCTCATAGCTCATATATGACCGATCTATGGGTAATATATGACACGCATACATACCCACAACTCCCCGCCCACGAGAGTTGAAGTAACAACTCGCAACGTAGCAATACTGAAATTATTTCAGTCCTGGGCGGGATTCGAACCATAGTGACTGCTGGGAATTCTACCACTGCGCCACGAGTTTATTTACCTAGTTGTATTTACCTAGTTGTGATATACGGGGGGGAGCTATGCTCGTGGTGACCCGTCTTTGTATCTCTCCGCATCAAGTTTTGTGTGTGTGTGTGTGTGTGTGTGTGTGTGTGTGTGTGTGTGTGTGTGTGTGTGTGTGTGTGTGTGTGTGTGTTTGCGCGTGCGTGAGTCAATGTCTGTGCGTGCATCAGTGTGTGCGAACCAATGTCTGTGTGTGCGTCAGTGTCTTTGTATGCATCTGCGTATGTGTATCTGTTTGTGTTTGCGTATGCGTCTGTGTCTGTGTGTCCGTTTGCGTGTGTATACGCATCTGTGTCTGTGTGTGCATTTGTGCCTGTGTGCGCGTCAGTGTTTGTGCCTGCGTGTAATGGCACTTTATACATTTCCTTGAATAGCACTGGACAATACTATTCAGAACCCCGTGCAGCAAAGATGAAAGGGATTCGCTGAAGCAATTTCATCGAACTCCTTTTCTAAGATGACGTACTTTACGGTTATCGTTCTGGTGAATGCCGGGTGATTCCAGAGTGCCGAGAGGGTTATTGGGGTTAATGGCGGTCCCAAAGAGGGAACCGTTTTCTTCTCCTTAATTATCTTCGTGGGCCGTTTGTCTCCCGCCTCCGTAGGCAAGAGTCGTTAGCCCTTGCAATTCTGTGACGTACTTTACAGATGTACTTCTGGCCAAGGACAGACGATTTTACGCAGATAAAGAGGGGAAAGGGGGAGGGGACTCGAGCCGATGGGGGGCTCTTTCATTGATCGAAATTCCCTTCATCTGAAAATCATAACATCCCCTGAAGTGCGTCACTGGGTTGAAGGAGTCGCTTAGAAAGAGGAAACCTAATCGGTTCATTTGTTTTTTAGTCTTCGTACAGGAGAGCACCTAATAGGTGAATAAAATTGCCGAGAGCCTGGCAGGACAAGATTTCACCTGGTGACCAAAATGCTTCTCACAGCCAAATAAAATCGTCTGTTGTTTTTGGAGGACAGAAACTATGTATTCTAAAACTAATGACGAGACTCAAATTCATTAATTTAGTCCAATTGCAACCATTGAAATAATATTAAGTCAGTTGTGTTCCTGTATGTAAATTTAAGGTGACAGACCCCTTTCACAGTGGGAATCGCCAGAAAGAAGACTTGTATCAGTGAAGATCTTCCTACGCTTGAAAGGTTATATCGATAGTCTTTCTCCATCCAGAATACCAACTACTTTTTTTTTTTATATAAACGTTTGACTTCAGCAAGAGCAAATATACAAAGCGTTACATTGGGTTGAAAGACTCAACAAAGAATGTCTTGGACTTTTCAGGGAAAAAGCAATTTGAAAGGTGACTAACATTATAAGCCATTAGCTTGGAAATAGTGGAAAAGCAATTTGTACAACTTACTTGGCGCACGCATGCGTTCACGTACACACACGTACACACACAGACACACACACACACACACACATACTAACACACATATAAACACAAATACGCACATACATAAAAACACATAAACACAAGCACAAACACACAGACATGCACACTAACTCACAAAAACAAAACACAAGCATACACACATACAAACTTAAACAAAGAATCAAATATATGCAGAAACGCGGACAATGTCGGCGAGGGACACACAAACACAGACATTCACAGGATCAAACAAAGCAATTACATGTCTGAGCTTTAATGTATTCACGCCCTACTTAGGCCCCCGCGCCCATTCTGCCTCTTCTCCTCCCACTCTCTTTTCTGTCTTCCCCTATCTCTTCTTAACCTTTCTTCCCTTAATTCCTCCTTTCCTTCCTATTCCTCGTCATATTCCTCCCCTTTTTGTTTCTCCTTCTGCCTCTTCTGTTGCCCTTCCTCCTCCTTTCCCCATATACTCCTCCTGCTCCTACCATTACTTCTCGTCATCCTCCTTCTTTTCCTCTGCTTCTGCTCCTTATTGAGCTGCTCCTGATGCTCCTCCCCCTGCTCCATCTTCCCTTTCCATCTCTTCCTACTGTTTCTTCCCTTGTTTCTCATCCTCCCCCTCTTACAATATGCCAACATGCAACAACAGTTCAAAGCAATCACAGACTGACGAAGTGACGGAGCGCCAGCAACATCCGTTCGGGCGCCGCATCGTCTCTCCTTGGCGGTGCCATCGAGCAACCCGGGTGCCAAACTCTCCCCTCCTATGCAAAGTCCAGATAAGAGAAGGTCTGCTTGCTAAGGACCAGCTATTCAACCATTCAACCCCAATTGGCACGTGATGGAAACGTCGGAGTCAGTCAGCCAATCAATAGACTTTACGTTAGAACCTAAAATTTCATTCATATGTCCTCAGCCGAGACTTGAACATAATATCATAAGAATGAAGGAGGCTGCAAGAGACCATAAGGCCTACACAAGGCAGTCCATGCTCATTGCCACCTATCATCCCCATCCATAAAGCTGTCTAACCTTTTCTTAAAACGACCGATAGTTTCAGCACTCACTACGTGATTACTAATTCTATTTCATTTAGTTGACCACCCTATCAGTAAACCAATTCTTGCCTATTTCCTTCTTAAATTGGCAGACCTTCTCTTTAAATCTCATCCCTACAGGTATGTTTAGCTATGCGGTCAACGCGCTTTCTAATTCTTTGGTGTCTATTCTCGACTCATCTTTTATTTATTTTTTCTCTTTTGTTACCAGGAGCTTTTATTCATCCAAGGGTCAAAGAATGGAACTAAATTTGACTCTTACCTTCATTCTGGATAATGTTAGGCGATTTTATCTGGCTGAAGGAAAGTTATCACGGGGAAACAAAATTGGGGCCAGAGTTCTACGAGTATGCCTCATCACCACGATAATGAAGATGAAGATGAATGATGAAGAGCGTACATACCATTGCCCTTTTTTTTTCTTTTTTTTTTTACATTCTGCGGTAAATAACCGAGTAGACAACGGAGGCAGGATATGAATAGATATTGTACAAACAAGTGAATGTATTCATAAATACGTGATAAATCATTACATATGATTATGTACTTTATACTCTAAGGGAAGTAGACAGCCAAGGCACGCATACACTATCCCAATCATTATAATGCCATTCACCACCCATAGTTTCCCTCTCACCTTAGATCCTCGTGGATGAAAGGCTACTTTGTCTCCTGCCCACTACCCTTCCCCCCTAAAATAGAAATAATCACATGCACGCACGCACACACACAAACACACACACACACACACACACACACACACACACACACACACACACACACACACACACACACACACAAACACACACACATACATACACACACGCACATACACACACACACACACACACACACACATACACACACACATACACACACGGCTCGATGGTGCGGTGGTAGCGTTCGCGGTCGCCAATACGGTGGTCCGGGTTTGAATCCCGCCTAGCGCTGAAATAATTTTAGTATCACTGCGCTACGAATCGTTACTCCAACTCTCGTGGGCGGGGAGTTGTGTGTGTGTGCGTGTAAGGTCACAGCATTACCCATAGATTGGTCATATATGAGCTCTGAGCTCTCTTCCAGGAGGGTAATAGCTGTTGATCATGAGTCCAACATGTGATCCAAGACCATGGTGAATCACACATGCGCACACACGTACGCACAGTGCCAGACACATGGGAAATTCGCACGCAGACAAGCCAATGGTGTAGCGACCAACCACGCTTTGCGTGATGTGGACCCACGTTCGAGTCCAACAGGTTCTGGGGACTTCTTCTTGTCCTAGGAGACAAAACACACGGTAAAAAAGTAAAGACTTCGAACACAGATAAGCGCCTCCTTGTGTGAACTCATCACATTAAGGCACTTTGATATCACACCTTAACCATGCGTTATCTATGCTGACGGTGCGAAATTGTTCATGAAGATAGAAGCACTGGTAAACTATAGGCCATAACAACATTATCTTTGCTGCGTTCGGTATTGAGGACACTAAATGCGTCTGTTTACCCGAGCAAACACTATTTGCCAAAGAAAACCCGGAGAGGAGCAGTCCTCTTTATTCAAAAGCTCATAAAATATTCAGTACAAAGGCTCACCATACGGATTGTAGGAAACAACTAACGATGAATCCTTTAATCACCTAAGGCCTCTTTCAGACGGCGCGGGCGATGCCCGCGTCCGCGCTTTAGCGCGGACCCGCTTAAAATAATTACTGATGTTTTCAATGTAATCTTCCACACGGCGCGGGCGTCGCCCGCCGCGGGCGATTGTCCGCGCGCGGACGAAATGCAGCGCGGGCGCCCCTTGGGTCGCCCGCGGACCCGCCTCCGCGCGTTGTTGCTATGGGGTATAGTGTCTAATGCATGTCTTCACACGTCGCGGGCAGCTCCGCGACCCGCGCACTTCTCCGGAGGAAAGTCATTCAGTAGCCGATTGAATTTTCAGGTGATTGGTTGTGCGTGACTGTCCCTTTGTATCTAATGGAAGCTCATATTGATACAGAGCAGTTGATATCCCTTGTGCAAGAGAGACCAGCTCTATAGGAAAAATCACTTGAAGATTATAAATCCAGAACACACAACATAATGCTGGAGGGAGGTGTGTATCAAGCTCAACCCAGACTTCGAGAGTTTATCAGAGGCAGATAAAAGCAAGTATGGTAAGTGCACAAATATATTTCTTCCATCCCTTTACTTCACGATATTTACATAATTTTAACAAGGAAACATAGGCCTGTAAGACTTGATACTGCTAACATAGGTGATTATAGGAAAGAAAGCAACAGGAAAAATGAACAGAAATACACCTCTAACTGGTGGTGCGCGGGAGGCGGGTGGTTTTGACCCGTGCTGTCTGAATACCAACGCGGAAGCGGGTGCATCCGCGCTTATAAGCGCGGACGCGGGCATCGCCCGCGCCGTCTGAAAGAGGCCTGGCGCCAGAATAAAACGGTAAAGTATCACAAAGATTCGAACATGACTGGGATCTGGATCGATCAACAACCAGTTCAAGCCAGGAGACCACCCCACAGGAAAGTAATAGAATCGCCCGAATCCTGCCACGCCTACATCGGTACAGTGCGCCACGATATCGAAAGGGTTAATAGGCTTTCGAAGTCTCCGACGCAGTTCCTGGGCGCTTCATCGGATAAGCCACAGCCGAAGAGACACGTCTCTCTCTCTCTCTCTCTCTCTCTCTCTCTCTCTCTCTCTCTCTCTCTCTCTCTCTCTCTCTCTCTCTCTCTCTCTCTCTCTCTCTCTCTCTCTCTCTCTCGCTCGCTCTCTCTCTCGCTCTCTCTCTCGCTCTCTTACTCGCTCTCTCTCTCGCTCTCTCGCTCTCTCTCTCGCTCTCTCTCTTGCTTGCTCTCTCTTGCTCTCTCGCTCGCTCTCATTCGGAGCTCACTCGTTCTCTCGATCTCGATATCTGAGCTCTCCGTGCTCGCTCGCTCTCTTTCTCTCGTTCTCTCTCGCTCGCTCTATGAGGTCTCGCTTTCTCTTGCTCTTTCTGAGCTATCACTCTCTCTTGCTCTCCTTGAGATATCGCTCTTTCTTTCCTTCTCTTTATCTGTCCGTATGTCTATCTCTCTATTTGTGGTTTTTCATTTTTAGTATGAAGAGAAATCGTCATCAAAGCAAAAGGAGGGAGAGGAGGAAGAGGAGGAGAAGAAGGAAAAACGAGGAGATATCAAGAAAGAGGGAATGGCAAGGAAAAGGTAAAATAGGAATGGAAGAGGAAGAGGACGAGCAGGGAGAAAGAATGACGATGGGAAAGAAATAGAAAAAGTAGACAAGAAGTACAAGAGCAGGAGGAGGAGGAGGAGGAAGACGAGTGGGAGTGAAGGGGAGGAAGAGGAGGAAACGAGTGGGAGAAAAGAGGAGGAGGAAAAGGATGAAGACGAATGGGCAGAAAGTACGACGAAAAAATGAGTAAATAAGAAAAATAAGAAGACGATAAGGAGGAGGAGAAAGAGGAGGAAGAGGAGGAGTAAAAAGGGAGCAGAGGAAATTTGTTGAGATGAGGAGGAGGAAGAAGTGAAGAAAGTGGAGGAGGAAGAGGAGGTGGAGGAGAAAGTAGAATGAGGAAGAAGAGTAGGAGGAGGAGGCAGAAGAGGAGTAGGAGGAGGAGGCAGAAGAGGAGTAGGAGGAGGAGGCAGAGGAGGAGTAGGAGGAGGTGGAGGAGGAGGAAGAGGAGAAAGAGGATTTGGAGGAAGAGGAAGAGGAGGTGGAGGTGAAGGTGGAGGAGGTAGAGGAGGAGAAGGAATTGGAGAAGGAGGTGGAGGAGGTGGAGAAGGAGGCAGCGACCACGAGAGATGTAAGCGGAAGGCTTAGAGTTGTTGGGTACGAAAGGAAAGGAGAGGAAAGTAGGTGCGTTGGGAGGCCAGGGCGTGGGAGGCCGGGGCGTGGGAGGCGAGGGATTGGATGGGAAGAGGGTGGTAGGGGGAGAGGATGGGAGGGGGAGAGGATGGGGAAAAGGATGGGAGGAAAGAGGATGAGAGGGCAGAGGGTGGGAGGGGAAGAGGATGGGAGGGGGAGATAATGGGGGAAAGGATGGGAAGAAAGAGGATGAGAGGGGAGAGGGTGGGAGGGGGGGAGGATGGGAGGGGGTGATAATGGGGAAAAGGATGGGAGGAAAGAGGATGAGAGGGGAGAGGGTGGGAGGGGGAGAGGATGGGAGGGGGAGATAATGGGGGAAAGAATGGGAGGAAAGAGGATGAGAGGGGAGAGGGTGGGAGGGGGAGAGGATGGGAGGGGGAGAGGATGGGAGGGGGAGAGGATGGGAGGGGGAGAGGATGGGAGGGGGAGAGGATGGGAGGGGGAGATAATGGGGGAAAGGATGGGAAGAAAGAGGATGAGGGGGGAGAGGGTGGGAGGGGAGAGGGTGGAAGGGGAGAGGGTGGGAGGGGGAGGATGAGTGTAGGAAGAGAATGAGTGGGGGAGATGGGAAGCAAAAGGATGGAAGGGAAGAGGGTGGAGGAAGGCGGGAGTATGGGGGGCAAGAGGATGGGGAGGAAAGGGGTTAAAAGGGGAAGAAGAGGGAGGGAAGATGATGGAAGGGAATGTCAGGCGAAGAAAGGGGAAGAAATAGGAGGAAAGGGAAGAAAAGGGAAGGAGAAGATGGAAAAGGGAAAAAATTGGAGAAAAGGGAAGACAAGGGGAAGAAAATGGGAGGAAAGGGTAGCAAAGGGTAAGATAGGGAAGGAATGACAAGGAAAGAGTAGGAGAGGGGAGGAAAGGGGAGGAAAGTGGGGAAAGGGAGGAGAGGGAAAAGAGGGAAAAGAGGGAGGATAGGGAGAAGACGGAGGAAAGGGAGTAAAGGAGAGGGAAGAGGAATGTAAGGGAATGGAGAATGGGGAGTGTAGGAATGAAGAGGACAGGGGAAAGAAATGAAAAGAAGGAGATGAAGAGAAGAAAAAAAAACAATTAACAAGATGGCTCAAGAAGCGTAAAGGAAGAGAAAGGGAAGAGAAGATAGGAGACGGAGACGGGTGAGATGGGAGAGAGGGGGGAGAGATGGGGGAGAGAGGGGGAGAGAGGGGGGAAAGAGGGGGAAGGGAGTGAAAAGGATTGAAGGAGGTTTTGTGGTTAAAAGCAAACAAAGAGAAGGAGTAGCTCATGAAAGACAAGGGGAAACACAAACTCACAAAAGGACGTATTAAATATACATACATACATAAACCAAAGGCTTTTTTCCCCCTTACACGGGAGGTAGCCAAAAGACAAGGCATAGAAACCACTCCCACTCCCACCTATTCCATCCCCTACATACTACACTCCCCTCTACCCTCTTATCTTGGCACCTCCTGGATGACGGGTCATTCCTGATTCCTGTCCACTACCCTGAGTCAGAAGCAGTGTCGCAAGACACAACACATCCACAGCAAGGCCGCTTCATTAATTCGGCGACCCCCCCTCTCCGTCCCCACCCCCCACCCCCCTCTCCATCCCCTCATGAAGAAAAGGAGAAGACTGAGAGAAATCCCTTCAGGCTGCGTCAGTTTATTTCTCATACATACTCCCTCATCCCCATCCCCCATCTACTCCCCCTCATGCATCACAGCATCATCCATTTAAATATACAAAGCATATTTTATGTATGTATGGAGAATCAGAGCTTTGTGTGTATGTTTGTTTGTGTGTGTGTGTGTGTGTGTGTGTGTGTGTGTGTGTGTGTGTGTGTGTGTGTGTGTGTGTGTGTGTGTGTGTGTGTGTGTGTGTGTGTGTGTGTGTGTGTATGTGTGTGTGTGTGTGTGTGTGTGTGTGCGTGTGTGTGTGTGTGTGTGTGTGTGTGCGTGTGTGTGTGTGTGTGTGTGTGTGTGTGTGTGTGTGTGTGTGTGTGTGTGTGTGTGTGTGTGTGTGTGTGTGTGTGTGTGTGTGTGTGTGTGTGTGTGTGTGTGTGCGTGTGTGTGTGTGGGCGTGCGTGCGTGTGTGTAGGTGTGTGTGTAGGTGTGTGTGTGTGTGTGTGTGTGTGTGTGTGTGTGTGTGTGTGTGTGTGTGTGTGTGTGTGTGTGTGTGTGTGTGTGTGTGTGTGTGTGTGTGTGTGTGTGTGTGTGTGTGTGTGTGAGCGTGTGTGTGTGAGCGTGTGCGTGTAAGTGTGTGCGTGTGTGCGTGTGCGTGCATACGTGCGTACGCGAGTATACGTATTAGGATATGTCACTCTTAAAAAAAGGAAATGAAAACGAGTGAAGTATCTAAAATGTGAATGTATAAAAGGCAGTTGTGACAGTCATATGGTAGTAATAGATACCTTTATAGCGAATGTACAACTACATGGGCCGCCGTGATATAAGCCCAGGGGAGAGGAGGGGTAGAGGGAGGGGAAGGGGGTAGGGGGACCGGGAAGTGGAAGGGGAAATGTCGAGGGGAAAAGGAAATGGCGAGGGGAAGGAGGAAAGGGCGAGGGGAAGAAAGGGTGAGGGGGAAAGGGGGAGGGAAGGGAAAGGGGAAAGGGGGAGGGAGAAAATGGGAGGGAGGGGGAAAATGCGAGGGAGAAGGTGGAAAGGGCGAGAGGGAGGGGGACAGTACGAGGGAGAAAGTGGAAAGGGTAAGGGGGGGGAAAGGCGAGAAGGAGGGAGAAGAAGAAATGAGGGAGAAAGGGGAAAGGGCAAGGGAGAAGAATGGACGGGCGAGGAGGAGGAGGAAAGGGCCAGGGGAAGGGGAAAGTGTGAGGGGAGGGGGAAAAGGCGAGGATTAGGGGGAAAAGGCGAGGGGAAGGGGAAAAGGGTGACAATGCGGGGTAAAGGGCAAGGTGGAGGGGTGAAAGTAAGTAATGGAATGGGAAAGGGGAACGGAGGAGAGAGGGGGTTAGGGGGAGGGGGGAAGGAAGAGTAGAGTGGGGTAGGGCAGGGCCGGTGCCAGGAATTGCGGGACCCAATTAGAAAATTGGTAGCGAGGCCTCAACTCCACAAAAGTTTGAAATTCATGTTTAATTTTCGTTTAGTATGACAGTCTTCACTGATAAGTACCTCAGATTTGTGTGGCCTACAGCATTAGTGTTTTCTTAACAGTTTAAACGAAGTCCGTCACAGTGTTCTCTGCTCAAAGCCTGAGCTGAAGCACAACTATACAAAAGTTCGAAATTCATGTTTTATTTTCGTGTAGTATGACAGTCTTCAATGATAAATACCTCAGGCTTGTGAGATCTACAGCATTGTTGTTTTCTTAACAGTTTAAACGAAGTCCGTCACAGTGTTCTCTGCTGAGAGCCTGAGCTGAAGCACTTCCGCGCGGGACCCCCTTGAGGCGCGGGGCCCAACTTGATCAAATCGGTCAAATAGGCTTAAAACCGACCATGGGCGGGGTGGCGAATTAAGGCGTCAGATTCACTCTCGTTGGATCATGCAAGTAAGAAGTCGATCCAAATAGCGCGGTGGCCTAGTACGAGAGAAACCCATGTATGATTCCAAGTATAATTGAGATTTGGTATGAGAGTTCACGAGTGACGCAAGACAGGGTTGTGTAATGGCAAAAAAAAAAAAAAAAGGGAAGACGCACGAAGAGGCACACAAAGTAGGACAGTGGAAGGGGGAGAATACAAAAAGCGATACAGTTAGTGGCAGGATAGAAAAAAGTGGGAGGACACTAGAAGCGAGAGTTCACAAGAAATTGAAATGGGAGGACACTAGAAGCGAGAGTTCACAAGAAATTGAAATGGGAGGACACACAAAGTGAGAGAACACAGAAAGTAAGGAGACAATATGGGGGGACACTAAAAATAAAAGTACAAAAATTGAAAGACACAAGATAAATGAGTACAAGGCTAGATAATGTTGAAAAAACAGATCATAGAGGACATGGCAAACAGATTGAACGAACGAAAGGAAACAAGAGGATAAGTAGGTTAGGTGGAAAGATAATGGAAGATAGAAAACAGCTGAAGCGGGACAATTACATTAAGGAGACAATGAAAAGAATAATTGTGGAAATAATTCCAAGTAGGAGGACAAAATTTGGCAGTCTAAAGCAGTAGATCGACATATGGAGAGTTAGTTAACAAAGGAAGACAAACAAAATAAGAAGGAAAACTAAGGCACCTTAACTTACACTCTTGAAAGACGCAGAGTGCGGGGTGATCTAATAGAGGTTTTCAAGTGAATCAAAGGCTTTAACAAGGGTGATGCAAACAAGGTCATCATATTAAAACAACAAGGCAGGTCTCACACTAATGGATTTAAACTGAACAAATTTAGATTTAAGAAGGAATCAGGGAAGAATTGGTTTACTAATAGGGTGGTCGACGAATGGAATAGACTTAGTAATCATGTAGTAAGCGCTGAAACTATCAGTTGTTTTAAGAAACGATTAGACAACTTTATGGATGGGGATGACAGGTGGGAATGAATACGGAGCTGCCTAGTGTAAGCTTTATGGTCTCTTGCAGTCTCCTTCATTCTTATGTTCTTATATTCTTATGACGTGACAGCTTTGATGTATACTGACAATCATTTACTAAAGGAATAACAACAATAATAAAAATCTTTCTCTCCTATAACACCTTTTGCAGGTTCGGTTCTAAACAAGACCAAAATATTCTATTCGGCTTCGTAGGAGCGACTAGGATGAAAACTCGAATAACAAAACACTAGAAGCTGTTTGTCCTAATGGAAGAAGCTCTCGGCCGGAAGAAGAGACAAAGAATGATGTGGCGTGTGTGTGTGTATAGGGGGTGGGGTGGGGAGGAGAGGACAAGTGACTGTATTAGTTGGGGAGGCGATGGTATGGGGGTCGGGGTAGAAAAAGGGAGGGGGGAGAGGAAAATGAAAAAAAGAATAAGAGGTAGAGGGGAAGAGGAAGAGAAGGGAAAAGTAAAGGAATGATGGAGAGAGGAGAGAAGAAAAATAAAGAGAAAGGAAGAAAATACAAACAAGGACAAAGGGAGAGAAAGTATAGAAAAAAGAGACTAAACGGAAAAAAGAGGAAGAGGAGGAGAGAAGGGAAGGAGGTAAGGGGAAGAAGAAAGGATGGAGAGAATAGAGGAGGGAAGGACTGAAGGTGTGGAGAAGAGGGGCAGGAAAGGAGGGGCAGGAGAGGAGGGCAAGGAGAGCAGAGGAAGGGGAGAATAGAGGGAGAAGAGAGGAGAGGGAGAAGTGAAGGGAGAGAGAAGAGAGGAGAGGGAGAAGTGAAGGAAGAGAGAAGAGAGGAGAGGGAGAAGTGAAGGAAGAGAGAAGAGAGGAGAGGGAGAAGTGAAGGAAGAGAGAAGAGAGGAGAGGGAGAAGAGAGGAGAGAGAGAAGAGAGGAGGGGAGGAAGAGGAGGGGGATAAGATAGAAGAGGGAGAAGAGAGGAAGGGAGAAAAGAGGAAGGGAAAAAGAGATGAAGGGGAAAAGGAAAAGAGAGGAAGTGGAAAAGAGAGGAGGAAAAGAGAGGAGGGGAGAAGAGACAAGAGGGATAAGAGATGAGGGGAGAACAGAGGAGGGGGAGAAGAGAAGATGGGAAAAGAGAGGAGTAGGAGAAGAGAGGAAGGGAATGGGGGCAGAAGAGGGATGAATGTTACAGAAAGATAAGGTGAAAAGAGAAAGCATGAAAGGAGAGGAAAAGGAGTAGGGAGTGAAAAGAGGAAAGGTGGTAGGGAGTGGCGGAAAGAGAAAGTGGATAGGGCATAAAGAGGAAGGGCGCAAAGAGGAGTGACAGGGTGGGGGACAGGGTGGGGGACAGGGTGGGGGACAAGGTGGGAGTACTCGTGCAGTGTTTGGAGACAGGGTTGGGGAGTGGGAAGAGTGAGGGGGTAGGGTGGATGGAAAGGGTGGGAAGAGGTAGTGGAGGGGAGGAGGTCAAGAGAGGAAAGTAGTGGATGAAAGGGGAGGGGAGGGGAGAAGTGGATATAAGGAGAAGCCATGTCATGGAAGAAGGAGGGAGTGGAGTAAGAGGGGAAGAGAAAGACAGTTTATGGGAGGGGAGACGAGAGGAGGCGAAGGGAGTGGAGGGAAGGGAAAGGGAGTGGAGGAAATAGAAGGTGAGAACTGAAGGATAGGATGGGAGGAGAGGGGAGTCTTGAACGAAGAGGAAGGCTGTGGAGGAGCGTGGGAAAGAAAACATGAAGTAGAAACACGGACAAAAGAAAGACAGATTGAAAAGTGAACGATTATTTGAGTAGTTACTAGTTGCGCCTCGCTTCCGTTACCGTTTTGGATGTCGCGGGTCCGAGTTCGCATCAAAGACTTCCTGGTGTACGCTGCCAACCATACGGGGCAAAGGACGAAGAGTAGGAGGAGGACGTGGACCAGGAGAAGGACAAGAAGGAGACAGAGAATGAGGAGGACGAGGACAAAGAGTAGGATGAGGAGGAGGAGGAGGAGAAGGAGGACGAGAAGTAGGAAGAGAAAGACGAGGAGTAGGACAAGAAAGAATAGGACGAGGAGTAGGAAGAGGACGACGAGGAGGAGGAAGAGGGGGAAGAGGAGGAGGGGGAAGAGGAGGAGGAGTAAAAGGAGGAGGAGGACAAGGAGTAGGATGAGGAGGAAGAAGAGGACAAGGAGGACGAGGATTAGAACGAGGAAGACGAGTAGGACGAAGAGGAGGAGTAGGAGGAGAAGGAGGTTAAGGAGGATGAGGAGGATGAGGAGGAAGAGGAGGATGAGGAGGAAGAGGAGGAAGAGGAGGAGGAGGAGGAAGAGGAGGAAGAGGAGGAGGAGGAGGAAGAGGAGGAGGAGGAGGAAGAGGAGGAAGAGGAGGAGGAGGAGGAGGAGGAGGAAGAGGAGGAGGAGGAGGAGGAGGAGGAGGAGGAGGAGGAGGAGGAAGCAGTGAGCAGCATATTGGTTTTGTTTGTCGCGAGTTTCACGAGTCTTTTTTTTTATATACAACTTCACGAGTAGCTACGAGCACTGTATCGCTAGCTTCGCTGCTGTACTCGTTTGTCGGTCGTGCGGGAACCTCAATTTTACGAGCATTTTATTGCCTCGTACTCGGTTGTACTTTATCGGGACTGCACACTCAGATATCTCCCCGAAACTGGCGCATCAACTGCATAGCAAAGACATGCCGGCAACAAGATGAAGGCCGACACCCGTGCTGAAAACCATTACCCTACTAACAGATACCAGTACCGATAACAGCTAATAGCAATACCTACCGATACCAATATCAACCGATACTAATTTTAACCGATACCAATATCAGCCGATACCACTATCAACCGATACCACTATCAACCGATACCACTATCACCGATACCAACCGATAACAATGAACCCACCAAACGATACCGATACCAATGTCAACCAATATCAACCCGATAACCATTACCCCAGTACCACTAACCGATACCGATACCAATACCAACCGGTAACCATTACCCCACCAACACCAACCGATACCAATTGTCCCACCAATACCAACCGATACCCATTACTGCACCAATACCAACCGATACCGATACCAGTCGATACCGATACCAACCGATACCGGAGCCAAGTGATACCAACCAATGGCCGATATTCTTCCGATACCAATAATTTTACTTTCATCGACACTTCATTTTCAATTATAAAAAATATTAATATACATTTTGATATTAGAAATAAAATAGGTTGAAGTTAAACTCTAACGGAAAAGAATAACTGAAGATATTCTGAAAAACTATTTTGTCAAAATTTCACATAATTTCACAAACAGTCAGGCGACTTCATTCAGCCGAGGGAAATCTTTTTGTAACAAAAGGGTTCAATATCCCAAAGATTTAACATGAAAATGACTGATATAGCAAGTTCTGTCTAATGCAGAGGCATAGCTTTACCTCACCTCCCCCCAGGTAAGGTTTTGAGGGAAGGGTGATGGTGATGGTGATGGTGATGGTGATGGTGATGGTGATGGTGATGGTGATGGTAAGGGTGAGGATGAGGGTAGGGGTGATCGTTATGGTAGGGGTGGGGGTAGATATAAGGATAAGGGTGGGGTGGAGGTAGAGGTAAGGGTGAGGGAAAGGGTTGTGAGTAGATATGAGGGTAAGGGTGTGGGGTAGAGGTAGGGGTAAGAGGTTGAGAGTAGGAGTACAAGTGATGGCCGGGGTAGAGGTGAGGGTGAGGAAGAAGATGGGGGTGGGGTTGAGAAAAGGGTGAAAGAAAGGGTGGGAGAGGGTAAAGGTGAAGTTGAGGGGGAAGGTGAGGGTGAAGGTGAAGATGAAGGTGAGGTTGGAGGTAATGAAGGAGAAGGTGAGGTTGAAAGGGACGGTGAGGGTGAGTGAGAGGGTGAGAGTGAAGGAGACGGTGAGGGTGAATTAGGCGGAGAGAATGAAGGAGAGGGTGAGGGTGAGGGAGAGGGGGAGAGATGGGGAAAGCGAGAGGGAGAGGGAGAGGAAGAGGGAAGAGGGAGAGGGAGAGGGAGAGGGAGAGGGAGAGGGGGAGGAATAAAGTGAGTGATAGGGTGAGGAATAGTGTGAGGGGTAGGGTGAGGGAGAGGGAGAAGGATAGGGTGAGGGAGAGGAAGAGAGATAGGGAGAGGGAGAGAAAATGTATAGTGTATAAATATATGAATAAACAAATACATAGATAAATGAATATATGAATAAATAAACAAATAAATGAATAGATAGATAAATAAATAAATAAGTAAATAAAAAATGGTACTCAAAAGCAACCAGATAAATTTTCGAAAAAAAAGAAAGAAAAATGAACAAGATATACCGCTAGTGTTCTGTAAATGGAAACCAAGTACTGCTGGGCTTCCAATATGTCAGCCGTTTCCAAGTTCGCAAAGCGGTAAACGCAAGCAATATACTTCCCCCTGATCTTATCGCTGGTAACACATGTCGAGATTTTAAAACTCGAGTGAACATATATCCGAGCGGCTTGTTGCTCCTCTCTTTTCTTTTCAGGACAGATTCTCCACAGACCCACTGACCCTTCCTCTCCTTTCTCTCTCTTTTCCATCTCTCTCTCTCTCTCTCTCTCTCTCTCTCTCTCTCTCTCTCTCTCTCTCTCTCCCTTTCTCCATTTCTCTCTCTCCTTTTCTCCATTTCTCTCTCTCTCTCTCTCTCTCTCTCTCGTTCTCGCTCTCTCTCTCTTCTTAACTTTCATTCTCTCCTCCCTTTATTTCCTCCCCTAGTTTTCTGTAAGGCCGAGAGTTTTTTTTTCAGAAATATATGAACTTGGCCAGTGTTAATCACAGAATATCTAAAGTCATATTTAGAAATTAAGGAATTAATTTTCGCCCAGCTTTCACCTCATTACTCTGGTAAACAGTTACTCTCCCGTCTTACTTCCTCCTCATATTTTTCTCTTCCTCCTATATATATATATTTACTTTTCTCGCGTTCCCCCATCACTTTTCCTTCCCTTATCCTTTATCCCTCTTCCTCTCCCTCATATCTTCATGTGTGTGTGTGTGTGTGTGTGTGTGTGTGTGTGTGTGTGTGTGTGTGTGTGTGTGTGTGTGTGTGTGTGTGTGTGTGTGTGTGTGTGTGTGTGTGTGTGTGTGTGTGTGTGTGTGTGTGTGTGTGTGTGTGTGTGTGTGTGTGTGTGTGTGTGTGTGTGTGTGTGTGCACGTGTGTGTGTATGTGCACGTGTGTGTGTGTGTGTGCGAGTGGGTGTGTGCTTGCGCTCGTGTGTGTGTGTGTGCGAGTGTGTGTGTGTGTGAGAGTGTGTGTGTGTTTATGTGTGTGTGTGTGTGTGTGTGTGTGTGTGTGTGTGTGTGTGTGTGTGTGTGTGTGTGTGTGTGTGTGTGTGTGTGTGCGAAAGTGTGTGTGTGTGTGTGTGTGTGTGTGTGTGTGTGTGTGTGTGTGTGTGTGTGTGTGTGTGTGCGCGTGTGTGCGTGTGTGCGTGTGTGCGCGTGTGTGCGCGTGTGTGTGCGCGTGCATGCGTGCGTGGACGCGCGTTCCCCCTGCTCGCGTGGGCACACAGATGTGAACGTACATTATTAGTCCCTTTCGAAAAGTTGGAGCACATCGCATGAAGAAATGCCCATTTTTATGCCCTCTTCCCGTCTCTCCTCATTTATGGGTCTCAGTTTCGTATTACCGAACCCCACACCGTTATGGAGCACCCCATTTGCTAAAATGTGTATGCCCCCATCATTTCGTATTCATAAAACTATCAAACCATAATATCATATTTTTGACCTGAGTGTGTTTCAGCAAGCCGGGAAAATGATGATGTGCGGTTTTGCATGTATGAATATTAATTATGGCGCTGACCTCTTGGTCACGATGGCAAGCTTCATATATTTTACTGCAGCAAATGTTAAAGGAATGAATTTAAGCATTAGCTTTGCTACGATTAGCTACGATCATGTTCGGTAGAAATTTTATTTTGCTAACATACGAGTACACTTATGCATACATATACTAAAAGACCCTTTC
>NC_134787.1:72930813-72945813 GCF_046742065.1 Oratosquilla oratoria | reverse complement strand
TGCATACATACATACATACACACATTACATACATACAATATATTACAACACGGAATGCCCGTCACGCGTTTTCTTATAAAGAATATAAAGAAAGAGCATGCCGACACACCTTTGGCTCTATAACTAGGTCGGATTCGAAAACATAAAATAAAATAGATAGATAGATTTTACGAGAACATCGTGTTTGAACACAATCATTTATACCCTGCTAAGTTGTAGTCTTTCATCCTTAAAAAAATGAATGCTCACTGAAACGATATAACCTATATTTGTAATTCATTCTATTTCGTTGCCAAAATCCAGCGTTTCTGTTCTTGGGGACAATACTGCACTGTCATAGAAATAGCAACGAAGGGATGGTAGCATAAAGGAGGGTTAATAGAACTCAAGTTATCTTTTCTTTAAGATAAGACTCCGATCATAGAAAGAAAAATTATTCTTGCTTTTAAGATTGTCACTAAGTCTCTGTAGTATACATATTTTTAACTTAAAAACTACGCAGTGCTCCACATAATGGGACTCTCCACATGATTACTATTAAACGCATCGATCTGCATTCAACCTTCATGAACGGTGTTTCTCTACACAAAAGTGGACTGTGAACGGACATCATAATTTCATTTTACGTCATACTCGAACAAGGTTTCATATTGCTTCCCAGTTAAGGTATTTCCATTTTTTAACAAGCTATTTTTTATCTCTACCAATACCTCACGACAAAATATAGAAATCGGGCTCACACAAGTATATGAAAATGGAAAACAGATTAAAATAGTATATGCGAGTAGATATAAACGAGCAAATCAAACAATTCAGTTACCAAGTTACCAACATGTAGAAGGTACCCACGATCTAGACCCTGTAAAATCTAGAGAAATTATAAGTAGATATAAGTACATACGTATACTGATCCTTTATTAATACCATATACCTTGCATACTGTGTACGATGGCCCAATTGTAAGCCACCCACAAATTTTGTTAGTAGTCTACAATGTTAATTGATAGCATCCGTAGTTTTAAACAGTGCACCGCATGTTCACAATACCGTGGAGATATTACTAGTCCCCTATGAGTGCAAGAATTCCAGATCTAATCAGAATCTTGAAATACAATAGCAATATACACAAAATGCCCTCCAGTCAACATGAATCTAAATGTGCCTTAGTACTCGTGGGTATATTATCCTCTTTAGGTAAACATCGACATTGATAGCTCAAGTATGCGATGCAAAAAAAGACTCTCAGATAATGAAATAGCATTAGAAAAAATAACTAATGTAAAAAGTGGAGAAAACATATAGGGCATAGATATTATGAATTACTTAACTTTCACAAACAAATAGCCTAATAAAATGTATGAATCTTAAAACCTTTGAGATAATAAGACCACTCATCCAAGGGATCTAAGAGACTTGGTAAGATTGAATACCCAAAGGGATGGCTGTTATCGACATATCCATTAACTCGAAAAAACTCTATTTAGTATTTACGCAACATTTGCGTCTATCATATGGCAGTTTAGATGTAAAATCTCTTCTACTCTACAACAGACCATGTGTGAGGGCACTATAATTTTCTTCGACAATAAAAAAGATGAGAACAAAATTGCAGATTCTAGGCAAGGAATGGTAATGCAGCTAAGTGAAGTTGCAAGATGTAAGGGAGAAGAAGTGAGTTTGAAACGATCCCTTTCCCGCTTCTACAAACTTGTCCCAGAGATTGAGTCACTTTTAGTGTTGGTTCTACCACTAGGGAACAACGAATTCTGTATTGAACACAACAAATGATTGCACAGAAGTCCTACATAGACTAAAGAAAATGAAGCAAAACATATTATATATTTTAGTCAATAGTTTCGCTCCTACACCACAAGCTCTACATGAGAAGTAGAAGCCAGAACACAACTAACAATCCAAAACCACCTATACACACACGTCTCCAAATGTCCCCCCCCCCAGATCAAGCAGATACACTGAATATACGTGTCTCATCTCTTCATCTCTTGGAGCATAGTTTAAGTTCGAGGCATCCGTAATATGATACCTATCGAAAGAAACACCATTGAGGACGGATCCTTTATATACTGTATATGACGTTTGGCTTGTTACAACGTTATCAAATAGATAGTCGTGATACACATAACTAAGATTAGACAGGAATCCGGAGAAACGGGGGGGGGGGGCAGGTCACTGGAGCCTAGGGAAGGTCAAGGAGGAGAGGGAGCAGTGGTCAGTGGTCAGGTCATGCCCGCTCTCTTCCTTAACCTTCTCTTGGCCCTAATGACCTCCCTCGATTACTCCAGATCTTCCTATTTATTTTCAGATACGTGTACCACGACTACGTTCTTGATAAAGCTGTAACAAATGAAGCTTCGTACTAATAAAGGCTCCGTCTTCATATGATGTTTCTTATGATACACTTGTCGGCAATTGCCAATTACACACAATATGATAACTGTTCCATCACGTTCAGTTACAATCATATCGTCTAAATTTACCTCCTCTCGACCAAACAGGACCAGTCTTCAAAACGGAGGGGATGAGAACTGATTTAACACAACGAAGTGATATAGTTATATAATCAGAAAGAGCGAGGTATCTAACTTTGAAAATAGACATGAAAAAATATACTAAGAATTATATAAACATGTAATCATATACTTTCATGCTCGACCAGACTATTCTTGTAGTCTTCTCCCCTTTTCTCATTGAACTCATCCGTTCGGTTTTAGCAATGAGCATAACGTAGATAGTAATGGGTAGCATGATCAAGCATATCTATTCATATACGTAGTGCGCATAGATGTCAAATAAGCATTCACTGCATGGGTTATCTGTCTCTAGCGGGAGGGCATTGAAATGATGTTATGATGAGGTTACTAAAACTTGTAGTGATCCTTTGGTGGCCTCGTTTCGATAGAAGGTCTAATTGTAAACACTGCACATGCTCACTTGTACAAATCGGGAAAGTCATGCTTCTGTCGTGACATTTCATCCGTGAGAGCTAACACATAGGCCCTTGGGGGCAATATTGCGCCTAAGACCTGGAGGGAAGCAGAAAGGATGAATAGCAAAAGATAAAAGTGATTTATTTTTCAGTTTTTTCTAATCAGAGACTATCCTTCAGTCATAAAAGAATACTGCGTGACTCTGGTCCGTAATGATGTCACTAGATTTCCCAAAATATTGACTACATAATTGGTATACAATAAATACATCATTATGTGTGTGTGTGTGTGTGTGTGTGTGTGTGTGTGTGTGTGTGTGTGTGTGTGTGTGTGTGTGTGTGTGTGTGTGTGTGTGTGTGTGTGTGTGTGTGCGTGTGTGTGTGTGTGTGTGTGCGTGCGTGAGACACACAGAAAGACAAACTGACAGAAGCAGAAGCAGAAGCAGAAGCAGAAGCAGAGAGAGAGGGAGAGAGAGAGGGAGAGAGAGAGGGAGAGGGAGAGGGAGAGGGAGAGGGAAAGAGAGAGAGAGAGAGAGAGAGAGAGAGAGAGAGAGAGAGAGAGAGTAAAAGGATGCTGCATTCATGTTTCATTTACTTTATTTTCAAAAACAATGAAGAATAATTAAAACAATTATATCTACGTTTTTTTTTCTCTGTGGTTTGGAATGCATTATAGGGAGAATCGATGCTCGGTGGAGTAAAGAAATTGAATTATTCACGCTCCATTATCCTACGTGATCGTCGCTTTGAAGCCTCTGGTCAACAAATGTGATTATTATGATGCAAAGCATTATTAGGTAATCATCTCTGGGAGCGGCCATAGCCGAATTACTGCGACAACGTGAAGTTGAAACCACTATGAATTAGTACCTCAATTCCACTGCCTTTTGTGTTAAATAAATAAGAGAGAAATAGAATACGTTAAATGTTTTTCCTCCTATATACAGCTACCATGGTAACAGGGGCAGAATGTCCCAAACCGTGGTAAGGGTGAAAAGTTAAAAAAAGAGTCATACACTACCTGTATACACATATAGATATGCACATACATACATACATACATACATACATATATACATATATATATTCATACATACATACATACATACATACATATATACATATATATATTCATACATACAAAATACACACATACATGCATATACACATACATACATATATACATACATGCATACATACATACATGCATACATACATACAAATACATACATACGTACAACGTATTACATAGTGAATATAATCTTTATTTGACAACGTTTCGGCACGGAGAACATACCATGGTCAGATAAAAAAAAATCAAATAAATAAAATACAGACAAATAGAATATAGGTATATCAAAAACAAAAAAGTAAAAAGTAACAAATAGATATGATATTTGTTTTACTATTTTTTTTTTCTTCTATTTTTCTTGTCATAATTCTTTGGGATTCTACATGTTCCCTTGAAGCTCTGCTTTGTATTATAATGCATCAATAATTATATCTTATTAATTTTCTATCTAATTTACTTAAAATCAACGTTCTTCTGTTACTGATCACGGTGCTTTAAGAATGGACTGGTCTGCTGAAACGTTAGCAAATAAAGATAATATTTATCACTGCTGTGTTTCATTGCTTATCTGCAAGGGACGTTGTCTAAAAAATAATAATAATAATAATAAATTAATAAATAATAAATAGAGAAATAAATAAATAAATAAATAAACAAAATAGAAAATAAATAATAATATATATATATATATATATATATATATGAGAAATTCGCTAGTGAACAGCGACATCAATCCGACAATCTCCTTGACAGTAGCGCACGGGATTCGAACCCGCTGCATCTAAGGCGAGTGCATCTTGGAAGTTTACTTCCAGATGCAGCGGGTTCGAATCCCGTGCGCTACTGTCAAGGAGATTGTCTGATATATATATATATATATATATATATATATATATATATATGTACTCATGTAGTCGTTTACACAGTTATCCATGTACACATGTATACATATATATATATCTATCACTGTACACACATATACATGTATCTAATATATATATGTACCGTATTTTATATATGAATATAAAAGTACATATATACATATACACAGAAATAATTATATATACATATAGATACATATATATAAATAAGCATCTACGAACACACGCACAAGCACACAACTAGGTTAATACATGCGCGCGTGGTAGCACACGTTCGCGCACGCACGCACATGCGTGTATATAAAACTAATCTAGAGAACCCATAAAGACGATTGGATTGCTGCCTTGTCGCCATACCGTACTCGGAAAGTAGTGTGGTGTGGTGGTACTGTGGATGGGGGACGGCTGAGGGGTGGGGCTTGACAGAGTGATGGGGCATGAGGGAGGGGATAACGGGAATGGATGGGTGGGAGAGCATGGGAAGGAAGAGGGTAAGTTGGAGTCGGAGAAGGAGGGGGGGAGGGAGGACGCGTCGTGGTTCAGGAATGGGTGACGAGAAAGTGAATGGGAGAGGGCGGGGTGGGATAATGGGAGAGGGGGAGAGGGGGAGAAAGGTAAAGGCGGAGGGAAGGAGGGGAACGGAAGAGGGGAAAGAGGGGAAGGGAAGAGGGGAAGGGAGGAAGGGAAGGGGGAGGGGGAAGGCGATGAGTAAAGGGGGAAGGGGAGGAGGGGGGAGGGGGAAGGCGATGGGGGAGGGGGAAGGCGAGGAGTAAAGGGGGAAGGGTAAGAGGGGAGGAGGAGGGGGAGGAGAAGAAGGGGAGTTGGGGAGGAGAAGGAGGGGATGAGGAGGAGAGGAGTGGAGGAGGGGAGGAGGAGGAGAGGAGTGGAGGAGGGGATGAGGAGGAGAGGATGAGGAGGAGAGGAGTGGAGGAGGAGAGGAGTGGAGGAGGAGAGGAGGGGATGAGGAGGAGAGGAGTGGAGGAGGAGAGGAGGGGAGGAGGAGGGGAAGCGGGGAGAGGAGATGGAGGGTAGGAGGGGAGAAGGGGAGGGAAGGAAGGGAGTAGGGGAGGAAGGGAGTAGGGGAGGGAAGGGAGAGAGGAAGGGGAAGGGGGAAGGGGGAAGGGGAGGATGGGGAAGGGGGAAGGGGGAAGGGGAGGATGGGGAAGGGGGAAGGGGAGGATGGGGAAGGGGGAAGGGGAGGATGGGGAAGGGGGAAGGGGAGGAGGGGGAAGGGGAAGGGGAGGAGGGGAGGAGGGGGACAGGGAAGGAAGGGTTGGAGAAGAAGGGAGGTGGGGTACGGAAGGAAGGGAGGAGAGGAGGAGGAAGGGAAGATGGGAGGAGTGTGGATAAGAGGAGGAATGGAGGAGAGGAGGGGGAAGGGAGGATGGGAGGAATGAGGATAAGAGGAGGGGATAGGAGGAGGGGGATAAGAGGAGGAGGAGGAGGGGAGGAGGGGGAGAGCAGTTGGAGAGGGAGGGAAGGGGAGGGGAGGAGGGAGGAGGGGAGGAGGGAGGAAGGAGGGAGGAAGGAAGGAGGAGAGGAGGGAGGAAGGAAGGAGGAGAGTAGAGAGGAAGGTGAGGAAAGGATGAGGGAAGAAAGAAGGGAAGAAAGGAGGAGGGAAAGGAAAGGAGGGGAAGGGGAAGAGGGGGAGGGGAAGAGGGGGAGGGGAAGAGGGGGAGGGGAGGGGAGGAAGGGAGGGGAGGGGAGGAGGGGAGGGGAAGAGGGGAGGGGAGGAAGGGAAGAGAGGAGGAGGGGAGGGGGGAGAAGAGAGGGGGAAGAGGAGGGGAGGAGGGGAGAAGGGGAGGGGAGGAGTGGAGAGAGGGAGGAGGGGAGGAGGGGAGATGGGGAGGGGAAGAAGGTGGGGGGGGAGGGGAGAAGGGGAGGGGAGGAGGGGGGGAGAAGGGGAAGGGAGGAGGGGAGGGGGAGGGGGAGAAGGAGAGAGGAGAGGGGAGAAGGGGAGGGGAGGAGGGGAGGGGAGGGGAGGAGGGGAGGGGAGGAGGGGAGGGGAGGAGGGGAGGGGAGGAGGAGGGGAAGGAGGAGGGGAGGAGAAGAGGAGAGGAGGGGAGGAGGGGAGGGGAGGGATGGAGGGGAGGAGGAGGAGGGGCGGGGGGGAGGGGGGAGGAGGGGAGGAGGAGGGGAGGAGGAGGGGTGGTGAGGAGGGGTGGTGATGAGGGGAGGGGAGGGGAGGGGAGGAGGGGGGAGGGGAGGGGAGGAGGGGAGGGGAGGAGAGGAGGGGAGGAGAGGAGAGGAGGGGAGGAGAGGAGGGGAAGGGAGGACGGGTGGTGATGAGGGGAGGGGAGGGGAGGAGAGGAGGGGAGGAGGGGATGAGAGGAGGGGAGGAGGGGAGGAGATGAAGGGGAGGGGAGGAGGGGGAGGGGATGAGGGTGAGTAGGAAGGGAAAGGAAGGAGAGGGAGGGGAGGAGGGAGAAGAAAGGAAGGGGAGGGAGAAGGAAGGAGAGGAGGAGGGGAGGAGGGGAGGAGGGGAGAGGATGAGGGAAGGGGAGAGGATGAGGGGAGGGGAGGAGGGGAGGAGGGGAGGGGAGGAGGGAAGAAGGAAGGGAGGAGAAAAGAGAAGGGGAGGAGAGACGGAGGGAAAGCGATAAGAAGGGGAGGAAGGTAGGAGAATGGAGGATGGAAGGAGAAAACATGAAGGGGAGGAGAGATGGAGGGAAAGAAAGAAAGAAGGGAAGGAGAGGAGGAAAGAAGAAAGGGAGGAGAGTAGGAGAGAGGGTGGGGACAGGAGAAGGAGAGTGGAGGGGGAAAGAAAGGTAAGAGAGGAGAGGGGGAGAGAGAGGAGGAAGAGAAGTGGAAAGACGAGGAAAAACAGATAGGAGAGAAAGTAGAGAATAATGAAGGGAGAGGAGAACACAGAGAAGTGATAAATGGGAAGAAGCAGAAGACTATGGGTTATAGGGTATGAAAATGATCAAGTAGGATGAAGAAGGGGAAGTGAAGAAAGGAGAAAAGGGAGAGGATGGGAGGAGGAAGGACAGGTGATAGGGGAGGGGAAGAGAGAATTAAAGGATAAGATTTTTTTTTTTTTCAAAAAGGAAGAGAGTAGGAAGTGAGGTCGAAGGTGGAGAGGGGAGGAGGGGAGGAGAAAATGGAATTAGAGAAACGGAAGAAAAGCAACTATAAAACAGATTTGAGAAATTGAAAAGAATAATCCCAATAGGACCTTTGGTTTATTTGGACATTTGCAAATCTTTGGACAAGACGAATTTTTACTTTAAATGAAATCACACTTAAAGACTATTTGGTCATTTCTGGCACGTTTAAGGATTTTTTCTGGCTAACGCAAAACGTTATTATTCAATTCCAGAAACTGTTGGTTTGAAAGAGATAGTGAGCGAGCGGGAGAGGATGAAGATGAGGTTGGGATGTCAGAGTCTAGTGTGTAGGAGTAAGATGACGGAGCGGAAACTCGAGGGACCCTGATAAAAAGGCACAAAAACCCACTTGCGCATGGAACAGGCGTGTTACATATAATAAAATACAATAGAAAAAGATAGTAAAAAAGACAGCTACAAGGACTATAACACCAAAACGCAAGACGACAGCAATGATGATACAAGATGAGGAAGAAATTATAAATAAAATTAAAAGAGCCAGATGGTGGGTAGTGACTACATTGCTATCTCACGCACTTTTGATACTAAGACAGCTATGATATTGAACACGTACGAGCAGGTCTATTGCTTGTGTTAAAAGGAAGAATTTAGTTCCTATGGGGGCGGGAAGAGAAGATTTGAGTTCTGTGAGCGGCAGAAAGAGAAGATTTGAGTTCCTATGGGGAAAGGGAAAGAAAGAATTGAGTTCTTATGGGAAGGGAAGAAAGCGTAGAATTTAGTTCCTATGGGGGCGAGAAGAGAAGACGAGTTCCTATGGTGAGAGGGAAAGGAAGGATTTAATTCCAATGGGGGGCGAGAAGGAAAGAAATGATTTCCTATGGAGAGCGGGAAGGAAAGAATCGAGTTCCTACGAATGAATCTTGAATACCCTCACCATGCTGGCGTTCAATGCCAATCCAAGTGCCAATTCTGTGTTGCACAATGCCACTCACCATATACACTGAATGTAGTACAGACGTACATACATACGTACATATATTGCAGTAATTCACAAGGCACACATGAAAATAATATGCAGAAAAACTACACTGGTAAATAAGAAGCTTAGTCCGAACGTTTTCGTCGCATTCCTTGATAATGTATTGAATAGATTAAAGCGTTCGGACTAAGCTTCTTATTTACCAGTGGGTTTTTTTTTGTTTTTTTTGCACGTACATATACACAATGTGTTCGTATATTCATACGCACATACATTCATGCCGACATGTATGCATACAAAATGTATTCCATACATTATACAGATCTAAATCATCATGTTTGTGCTCACAGAACACCACATATATAACCACCCACGCACACTCACACGCACAAACACGCACACATGCACACACACGCACACGTGCGCACACACAGGAACGTGCGCCGACACCATTTCAGTAATTTGATCGAGAATACCCTTACATTCACACTAGCAGACGTCCAGAAAAATCCGCTCGCTTACAAGTTTAATGAAAATACGAGGCTGGCGAGGGGAAAGGACGAGATGAGGGCAGATAGAGGAGATGAAGCGGAGATGCAGGGGATGAGGAGGACCATAGGAGAAAATAAGGAGGAATGGGAGGATCAAAGGTGGGCAAGAAATACGAGAAGTAGAGGTGGAGAAAATTACGGTGGGAATGATGAGATTGGTATTGGTACCAGTATTGGTGGTGAATGTGGTGGGGGTATTGGTATTGGTGGATGTGGCAGTGGCAGTGGTACTGGTGGTAGTGGTACGAGTAGTAGTAGCAATTGTGGTAGTAGTGATGACTAATGGTGATGGTTGTTATGGTGATAATGGTGATGTTGATGGCGATGGTGGTGATGATCATGATGGGGGCGATAATCACGTTGATGATGATGATGACGATGATGATGATGATGATGATGATGATGATGATGATGATGATGATGATGATGATGATGATGATGATGATGATGATGATGATGATGATGATGATGATGATGATGATGATGATGATGATGATGATGATGATGATGATGATGATGATGATGATGATGATGATGATGATGATGATGATGATGATGATGATGATGATGATGATGATGATGATGACATGTATGACTGATGAACACAACGATGACTACGACGAAAACGATGACGATGACAGTGAAGATGACAATAACTATGACACTGAAGATGACGATGACGATGACGATATTCATGACGATATATATGACGAAGACGATGACGATGACAGTGACGATGACTATGATGATGACGGTGATGATGACGGTGACGACGACAATAACGGTGACAGTGAGGCAGCGGTAACGGTAACAGTGACAGTGTCAGTGACTATGACGGTGACTATGACGGTGACTATGACGGTGACCGTGACGGTGACGGAAAGTAGAATGGAAAAGAGAAATAATTAAAGGGAAAGGGAAAATGGAAAAGATGAAATGAGTAAAAGCAAAGGGGTATGAGGTAATGGATAAAGGGGAAGGGAAAAAGGGAAGGCGAAAAGGGGTAAGTGAGAAAAGGAAAATGGGAGGGGAGAAGGGGAAAGGGGAAAGAGAGAGGGGAAGGGGAGAAGGAGTAGGGGAGAGGGGAAAAGGGGAGAAGGGGTAGTGGAGAGGGGAAAAGGGGAGAAGGGAAGAAGGGGAAAGGGTAGAAGGGGAAGGGGAAGTGGGGAAGGGGAAGGGGAGAAGGGGAAGGGGAAGGGGAAGGGGAAGGGGAGGGGGAGGGGGAGGGGGAGGGGGAAGGGGGAGGGGGAGGGGGGAGGGGGAAGGGGGAAGGGGAAGGGGAGGGGGAGGGGGAGGAGGAAGGGGAAGTGGAAAGGGGAGGGGGAGGGGGAAGGGGAAGGGGAGGGGGAGGGGGAGGGGGAAGGGGAAGGGGAGGGGGAAGGGGAAGGGGAGGGGGAGGGGGAAGGGGAGAAAGAGAAGGGGTTAGGAGAAACGGAAAAGAGAGAAGGAGAAGAAGGGAAAGGGGAAAGAGGGAAGGGAAAGAGGGGAAGGGAAAGAGGGGAAGGGAAAGAGGGGAACGGAAGAGGGGAACGGAAGAGGGGAACGGAAGAGGGGAACGGAAGAGGGGAACGGAAGAGGGGAAGAGGAGAAAGAGAAGGTGAGAAAGGGAAGGGGAAGGGGGGAAGGGGGAAGGGGGGAAGGGGGAAGGGGGGAAGAGGCAGGGGAAAAGGGAAAGGGGAGCAGGGGAAAAGGGAAAGGGGAGAAGGGGCAAACGAGAAAAAGAAGGGGAGAAAGGGTATAGGGGAAAGGGTAAAGGGGAAGGGGTAAAGGGGATGGGGACAAAAGAAAAGGATAAAAGGGAAAGGGAAAGGGAGAAGGGGATAAGGGGAAGGAGAAAAGGGAAGGGGAGAAGAGGAGAATGAGTAAAGGGGGAGTGATAAAGGAGAAGGGGTGAAGGGAAAGGGGAGAAGGGGAAGGGAAGAAGAGGAGGGGGGAGAAAGGGAAGGAAATAAGGGGAAGGGGAGAAGGAGAAGAGGAGAAGAGGAAGGGGAGAAGAGGAAGTAGATAAAGATGGCGTCACTGACACAAAGGGACGCGAATATGGTGCCATAAGCCACATTTTAGTACGAGCCATATTTGCTCGCCATCCTTAATGAAAATGCCTATTGGTCCTAAATTCAACCAATTAGTAGGTTATCTCTAATTAGATAATAATATTTAAATGTGAATTAGGCTTTTTTTTATGTGAGTGTCCCTGTTGTAGGACTTACAAACCAGCGGCGGAGGAATACACGACTCGGGCACTTCTGTCGGAGGTAGCCATAAATGATGATGCAAAGGAGCTGTGCCCACACTATTATAAAAGGTGTCCTTTTTTTTTTAGATAACTAGAAACTGGTGAATTGTAAGCTTTCTTCACACAAAAAATAAAGAAGTGGATAGATTGTGTGAAGCCAGGCAGAGATAGGTTAGGTTTATATTTATAATAAACTGGTACTTGCCGCTGGCGCTGTGTTGTGCGGTCTTGGTATAAATATAAGAGACGCAGGCAGTGGCGTCTCTCTGACTTCCTCGCTCGTGCCCCGCGCGTATTCCATATAAACCAGGCTAAGGTAAATTTTACTTTTTTTTAATCATGTAAATTAAATAGTTTTGCACCTTACCCTTTCGTTTGTCCTTGTAAAGCAAGAAAACCCCTTTAAAACGCGAATTATCATACCAACTACTGGACTGAAGGAATTGTTCAAATCACGGCCGAGATTTGATTCGTCAATTCAAATAAAGAGGCTAGTTCGTGACATATAGGAAGGGAGAAGAGGAAGGGGAGAAAGGGAAGGGGAGAAAGTGAACAGAAGGGAAAAAAGGGAAAAGAGAAAAGGGGAGGGAGAAGGGAGAAAGTGAAAGAGGGAAAGTGAAAGAGGGAAAGGGAAAGGGGCAAAGGGAGAGGGACAAAGAGGAAGGGGTAAAGAGGAAGGGGAAAAGGGGTAAAGGAAGAGGGGTAAAGGGGAAGGGGAGAAACAGAAGGGGAAAAGGTGAAGGGAGCAGGGGAGAAGGGAAGAGGGAAAGGGAGAAGGGAAGGGGAAGAGGAGAAGGGGAAGGGGAGAAGGGGAAGGGGAGAAGGGGAAGGGGAGAAGGGGAAAGGGAGAAGGGGAAAGGGAGAAGGGGAAGGGGAGAAGGGGACGAGGAGAAGGGGACGGGGAGAAGGGGAAAGGGAGAAGGGGAAGGGGAGAAGGGGAAGGGGAGAAGGGGAAGGGGAGAAGGGGAAGGGGGAGAAGGGGAAGGGGAGAAGGGAAAAGGGGAAGGGGAGAAGGGAAAAGGGGAGAAGGGAAAAGGGGAGAAGGGAAAAGGGGAGAAGGGAAAAGGGGAGAAGGGAAAAGGGGAGAAGGGAAAAGGGGAAGGGGAGAAGGGAAAAGGGGAAGGGAAGAAAGGGAAAGTGAGAAGGAGAAGGGGGGGAAGGAGAAGGGGGAAGGAGAAGGAGAAGGGGGGGAAGGAGAAGGGGGAAAGGGGAAGGAGAAGGGGGAAAGGGGAAGGGGAAGGGGGAAAGGGGAAGGAGAAGGGGGAAAGGGGAAGGGCGAAAAGAAAAAGGGGAAGAGGAGAAGAATAAGAAAAGGGGAAGGGAAAAAGAAGGGGAAAAGGGGAAGGAGAAGATTAGAAGGTGAAAAAGGGAAGGAGAAGATTAGAAGGTGAAAAAGGGAAGGGGAAAAGAAGGGGAAAACAAGGGGAAAAGGGGTAAAAAGGAGAAGGGGTAAAGGGGAGAAGGGGTAAAGGGGAGAAGGGGTAAAGGGGAGAAGGGGTAAAGGGGAGAAGGGGTAAAGGGGAGAAGGGGTAAAGGGGAGAAGGGGTAAAGGGGAGAAGGGGTAAAGGGGAGAAGGGGAAAATAAGAAAGAGAAGGGAAAAAGGGGAAGGGAGATGGGGAAAAGGGGAAGGAGAGGAGAAAAGGGGAGGTGAGAAGGGGGAAAAGGTGAAGAGATAAGGGGAAAAGGAAGAGAAGGGGAAAGGGGAAAAGGAAGAAAAGGGGAAAAGGGAAAAGGGGAAGGGAAAAAGGAATTGGGGAAAAGGAAGAAAAGAGGAAAAGGGAAAGGGGGAAGGGGTAAAGGGGCAGGAAAGAAGGGGAAGGGGAGAAGGGGAAAGGGGAAAGAAGAAGAGAAAAAGTGGAATGGGAGAAGGGGAAAAGGGAAGGGAGAAGGGGAAAAGGGGAAGGTGAAGATGAGAAGGGGGAAAAGGGGAAGGGACAAAGGGGAAGGGGAAAAGGAGAAGGGGAAAGGGGAAGGGAGAAGGGGGAGGGAGAAGGGGGAGGGAGAAGGGGAACGGAGAAGGGGAAAAGGGGAAGGAGAGAAGAAGGGGAATAGGGGGAAGGGAAGAGAAGGGGAAGGGAAGAGAAGGGGAAAAGGGGAAGGGGAAAAGGGGAAGGGTTAAAGAGGAAGGGGTAAAGGGGATAAGGGGAAGGGGAGAAGGGAAAGGGAAAGGGAAAGGGAAAGGGAAAGGGGAAGGGGAGAAGGGGAAGGGAAAGGGAAAAAGGCTTAAAGGAAAAAGGGAGAAGAGAAAGAGGAAAAGAAGGGGAAATGGGAAATGGAAAAGGGGAAGAATGAAGGGAGGAGAGGAAAGGGGAATGGGAAAGGGGAGGAGAAAGAGGGAAGGAAAAGGAAGAAGAGGTAAAGGGGATGGGGTAAAGGAGAAGGGGTAAAGGAAAAGTGGTAAAGGGAAAGGGGAAAAGGGGAAGGAGAAAAGGGGAAGGGGAGAAGGGGAAGGAAAGAAGTGGAAGGGGAGAAGTGGACGGGGAGAAGGGTAGAGGGGGAGAAGGAGAGAAGGAGAAGTAGAAAGGGAGAAGGGGAAGGGGAGAAGGGGAAGGGGAGAAGGGGAAGGGGAGAAGGGGAAGGGGAGAAGGGGAAGAGAGAGGGAGAAAAGAGGAAGGAAGAAGAGATATGGGGAAGAGAGGAAGGGAAGAAGGGGTAAAGGGAACAGGGAAAGGGGTAAAGGGGAAGGAGAAAACTGGTAAAGGGGAAGGGGAGAAGGGTTAAAGGGAAAGGAGAGAAGGGATAAGGGAGAAGGGGAAAGGAGAAGGGGAAAGGAGAAGAGGAAATGAGAAAGGAGAAAAGTTGACGGGAAAAAAAGAGAAAGGAGAAACGAGAGATGAAGAGTAAGTAGTAATGTGAGTGGAGAAATGAGGTGAATAATTAGTAGTAGTAGTAGTAGTAGTAGTAGTAGTAGTAGTAGTAGTAGTAGTAGTAGTAGTAGTAGTAGTAGTAGTAGTAGTAGTAGTAGTAGTAGTAGTAGTAGTAAGAAATTCGAAGAAACGTATTAAAGGGCAGGGTAGTGAGGCAAAAGGAGCTTCGTACCTTACTGAATCAGCTATCGAATCATATGAAAAGAAAGATAGTAATGGCACAGGAAGAAGGGCGTCCAATTGGCTAACAGCACTACTAATCAGGGCAAAGGGATTCAACCAAACAAAAGAGAATTCACGGATGCCATTAACTTGAGGTATGGATGACCATTGGATGGGCTACCTAACAGATGTTCCTATGGTATACAATGTGATCCAAAACATGCGATGATATG
>NC_134787.1:72920813-72925813 GCF_046742065.1 Oratosquilla oratoria | reverse complement strand
TTGGATCGCCTGTGGCATCATCAATTATCCAAAAATTACTTCCCTCAAGGCCTATGTAAACCGCCACCAACAACAAGTTGTATCTATCCAAGAAGCTTTTGTTGGCCGCCATCAATCACAAGTTATATCTATTCAAGAAGCTTTTGTTGGCTGCCACGATCCTGAGACAGAGGAAACACCGCTCTCAGACTACGTCTCGTATGTCCATCATGTTAGAAGTGGCCTTATAAGTTACATTCACTCTTTTATCTCCAATCAACTCCTGCACTGCTCTATTCATGATGACATTGCATTTCAACTCTTTAAGATATCAATAGATAATGGGAAGCTGAGACTCTGCAATGTTTACTATGCTCCAGGTAAAATTAATCTCTCTGCCCTCCCCTCACCCAAGTCTCACGGTGTGATTTACATACATGGGGGGACTTCAACGCCCGGCATCCTGCCCGAGGAGATGTCATCCTCTCCACGAACTGTAGTAGGGTACCTCTCCTCGATTACATCCGCCGCCACCTCCTTACTCACTGGCCCACTGGGGGTACCACGCACGACGTTCCCACCATTGAGCACAAACTGTGTCGTGCTCTTTTCACAAGCAAAACAACAGCTACCAGGGATGGTGGTATCACCTATCAAGCCTGTTCCTTAGAGTCCCTGGCAATCCTTTGCTACAACTCTACAACATTTGCCTTAGCAAGGGATTACCTCGTGCCTGGACATCTAACACCATTGTGTCCATCCTTAAACCTGCCACAGATAAGTTCAGGCTTATTTCACTCACCACCTGTTTTTGTAGTCCTCGAACGTATATTTCTCATTCGCCTTATATTTCGACTACAGGAGAAGCTATCACCACAACTGTGTTTTTTATCCCATAGGAGCATACACCACTGCCTGATGGACCTATATGCCAGCTCCTACCAGTGTGGTAGTATTTTTTTTTTCTTTTTTTTAATCTTATGAGTGCTTTCGACGTAACCAACAGGGAGATTATTCTAGATCAGATCGTAGAATTTGGCGTCCAAGGCAATCTACTGCAGTTGATACGTTACTATTTCTCAAACAGGACTTCACGTGTACTATTACAGGAACGTTGAGTACTTCCAGGGAATTCAAACTTGGTACTCCACAGAGTGGAGCTTTAAGTCCCTTCCCCTTTCACGTCCTGATACACCGCCTACTATCCCTCCTCCCCAACATTCCCGACACAACTGTCACCTGCTACACTGACGATATCTGTGTGCACTCTACCTCTGCTGCCGACCTACAGTGCCTCCTTCACTCCTTCTAGGAATCGAAATCTGCCTGTGGCCTCATCCTTTCCCCAGAAAAGAGTCGCGTGTTCTTTCCTCGGAGTCCAGGAATACTGCCAGTGTTTGCTTCAGGATACAATGTTATTCCGCCCTGCACATATTACCTGTATCTGGGAGTGCCAGTACGCATCACTCCAGCCATACCTACTCGGCAGCACATCAATCCTATCATCCAAGATCCCCTCCTCCGGATAGAACAGCGGTTTATCCTCTTTAAATGGCTCACCAACAATGCCGCTGGACTATCCATCCCCTTGGCAAGAAACATCTATTTTGCCTTCATTCGGTCAGTCACAGACTATCTCTCCATAGCCCTTGGTCAATTCTCCAAGATCTCCTTGGTGCCTTTAGAAAGATTCCAGAACAGAGTGATGCGGTACATTCATGGATGCCCCAACTCTACTAGAGGCAGATTTCCTTGCCTTTTGTTACTGAAATAATACACTCACTCCATCTGACCCCGCACTATTCCCATGTCCTAAAAGCTTCACTTGACCCCGCCGCACCCAGCCCTCCGCTTCGTCCCGGTGTCCGCACCCTCGTTAACACAGTGTGCTACACCCTGCAGCGTATTCACATTGAAGCCCGAGGCTAATCACGGACCTCCTCTATGGAGGATTTCAAAGCCTCATGCCACCTTTACACCCACTTCAAAAACAAACCCACCGCTCCTCCAGAAACAACTAGCCCAGGAACACATCGCCGCAGTGTCCTCCTCTGTCCCTGCTGCGCACCATCTCTAGGGATATTCATGATTGTGGAGGTGTGTATCCGGGAGATAGATCGAGTCTATGTCCGGATGCCACGTTGGGATCACTCTTAGTTTTCCCCAATCCTTAGGCATTAGGGTACTTAAGCCACCGCACGATGTCAGCGTGGTGATCCGGCGCATAGCACCACCAAATATACGACGTGAGGATGCCATACAAAAACAACACCAATGCATAGACAACCTTCCAGCAGATATACCCCTCAAACAAATAATGGAGGAGGCCCCAATAATAATGAGGCTAAAATCAAGAAAACCTTTCTTTAAAACAAAAAACGAAAATTTCAACCTAAAAGAAGAATGGACAAGGAAACTACCCACTGGGGGAAACTTAGTAACAGACCCAACAGAAATACTACCTGGATTTTCCAACCTAACCAGAAGAGAATGGACACAAGCCAACAGGCTGATATCACAACAAGGCAAAACAGCCGTTAACCTGCATCGCTGGGGCTACAAAGACTCCCCAATGTGCCCATCTTGTCATAATTCGCCCCAAGATACAGACCATCTCGTACTGCACTGCCCAATCACAGCAGTGCCAGGGGGTTACCAGACTATCTATGAAGCAAATCAAACATTCATAGACTGGCTAGCAAATACAAAGTTGGAGGTGTAAGAAAGCCATACGATACTACTACTACCATCTCTAGGTAGATGGGTCCTTACAGCCAGAAGATAGAGAGGGCTGTGCTGTTTACTCACCGGAAGTGGAGTCACCTGGGGGAGGCTGGGTTGGTCGCAGGTTACCCATCTCGTCCAGCTCTACGTACTGCGAACTACTGGCACTCTTGTTGGCTGTTAACCTACTCTGTCAGCGGCGACTGAATGGCGTGGTAATGTGTGACTCTTAGTCCGCTCTACAGGCCATTTCATCTCAACAAACCCTGCAGCGCCTTCACATCGAAGTCCCTACGCCCGCTGGACTATCCATCCCCTTGGCAAGAACCATCTATGTTGCCCTCATTCGGTCAGTCCTAAACTTTTTCTCCCTAGCCCTTGGTCAACTCTCCAGGATCTCCTTGGTGCCTTTAGAAAGATTCCAGAACAGTGATGCGGTACATTCATGGATGCCCCCATCTCTACAAGACCGAACTTAATCTTCCTTCGGTTATTAAAAGAATACACTCACTCATCCATCACATTTTATAACAGTTAGTCATAGGTCAAGAACATTCTCACCATCAGATTTATGTGGATTTCCTCTCACATTGGAATTGCTGCCAATGGACAGGCAGATCTCCTCGCCAAAAATACCTCTGAACTGCTACTGCCCGACGATGCCATCATCCACCTCTGCCACTCCTCTAATTATTCTCCACCGTATGAATGCCGAGCGCGTACGAAGCATATCAATACAACACTACGACCACTTCCGTCTCTTTCTCCCGAGGTTTCGCAAGCACGAACTCCTCGTTCGCAGACACAATATCATGACTGCACGGCTTCGCCTGGGTTACAGACCGTTGTGACAAGTCTGTGAGGCGGAGGAAGTACCATACTACTCCACCTGCAAGCTATGCGACCATCCTAGCTCCAAGTCTCCACCACTGCTGCCTCAAATGTACCTCGGTAAGACACCTATTGCCCCAAAGCCAAGACTTAATACATGTGTGTCACTCTCTTAACTGACAATAATTTAGACACTGTCCTAATTCGACACCCACACTTAGGTAGATGCTAAAGCTTACATCACCTTGATTACCAATATATTTCACCTTACAGGATGCAATGGAACTACCTAGTGTGGGCCTTGTGGTCTCTTGCAGTCACCTTCTTATGCTCTTATGTTCTTATTATTCCTGTCAAGCTTCATTGTACATAGTAACGTGACCTGCGTGACACACATACTATGTATACATAAAAAGTACTTACTGTACTAGGGTTTTTGCTCTATGAGCGTAATAAATCTATATATATAAAAAAAATCTCTTTTATGAAAAATCAAACAACTGATATTTGTTTTAGAGTGATTTTTTTTCTTATACCAAAGCCTTATTTACATAGGGCAAATTGTGAGGCTGAAGAGGAAAGCGAGCAGGTACATATTCACACAGGTCTCTTGTCTCTGACTTGATATGTGTGAACATGTACTTACTCGCTTTCCTCGCCAGTTCAAGTAACTTTCACAGTTGACTTGCCCCTTAACTTGTCCTGTGTAAATGAAGCTTAAAGCTACATTCACTTCTTGAAATATATCCTTGAACCATTCTTCTCAGAAGTTTATCAAGACATTTCATATCTTTACCGATATTAATCATAAGAGAAATACCAGAGAAACTATTACAGTCTGTTTTACATTAATTCTGCTTATATTAATACATTGCATGTGACATATGATTGAATCCCAAAATCTCATCCGGTATCCTCTTCCATGTATACCAGGTTGGACAATCTAATGAGATTTCAGTATGCACAAAAAAGAAATGTGCATGTGTGTGTGTTTGAATTTTTGTGCCTGCGTGGACGTTCATGCATGTGCATGTACATGCGTGTGTGTATGTGTGTATGTGTGTGTGTGTGTGTGTGTGTGTGTGTGTGTGTGTGTGTGTGTGTGTGTGTGTGTGTGTGTGTGTGTGTGTGTGTGTGTGTGTGTGTGTGTGTGTGTGTGTGTGTGTGTGTATGTGTGTGTGCGTGCAAATGCGTGCATGTGTGTGTGTGTGTACACACACTCCAAGGAAACAGCAGTTTCCCATTATGGATGCAACAAAACCGACACCATGTCGTGTTTTGTTCGTCTCCTCTTTGTAAACATTTCGCAGAAGAACGCATAAATAAATTGTCCTAACAAGGGACGTCAGACTCCCTCCGTTCTTTCGCCAATAAATCCATTTCCCAGCCATTTCCCCCCTTATGACCTCCCAAGCCAGGGATCTCCATCCTGGATCATCTTTCCTCCTTCTTCATCTTCCTATTCC
>NC_134787.1:72908313-72913313 GCF_046742065.1 Oratosquilla oratoria | reverse complement strand
TGGGTAATGACTATATCACTATAATATACTGTATCCACTCAACTTTGAGGCTTAGATGATTGTTATTCATTTCATTCAACATTGTGTAATATATTTCATAGGTTCATTTGGAATTCAGCTCACATGGGATTCAGCCCAAAGGGATTTAGCCTAACCTGACCTAACTAACCCATTATTTTTAGTGAATTTAAAAGTGGACTGAATCCTGTGTGGGCTGAATTTCAAACCCACCTATTTCATACCCTGTTAATTATTTCCAAATAATTTAGTGACTTGTGTGAATATGATCATTATCTAAAAAAATAACTACTGTACTCAAAAGTAGCCTAAATCACACTGTACTCATTGATTTACTTATTCATTTATAAATTATGCAATATGCTTAAATTTTCTGTTTCCATTTCAGGATCTGTATCAACAGCTTCAAACCCTTCATCATCGGCTCTACTTGAATTATCTGCAAACCTGACTCCACCATTAAAACGATCACTATCAGACTCCTCCACAGGCGCCACTTCTGCTAAATCATTTTCATCTAAAAGAAAGTCATCAACATCTCTGGACAGATTTATCATAAAAACTTCAGCCTCTCAAAAGGAAAATATCGACAAAGAAGTTGCAAGAATTCTATTTGCTACAAATTCACCATTTCGTCTTGTTCAGCATCCTCAGTTTCTCAAGATGGTTCAGAGAAAAGGAATATAAAAAGTGTGCAGATGACGTGAATAGTGAAACTGTATGTCTTTCAATTGATGGATGGTCTAACATCCATAATGAGCCCATAATATGTGTCATTCTAACAACATCCACTGGACAATGGACACATCAGGTAAACCTCACACTGCTGAATATCTTCTACAACTTGTAAAAAATTTGATCAAGAAGGCTGAACAAGATTTTGGTTGTCACATTGGAAGTGTTGTGACAGACAATGCAGCAAATGTCACCAAGATGAGAAAACTCTTGAAGGAATCGAGTGAACCTGAGCATACCGTCCTCGAACACGGCTTATACCGTTCCTTGTATACTTGTGGCAAGTCTATATAACACTGCTCCTTATATTGATATGCTAAAAATGTCCTTTAGCAATCAGATCGTATATCAGATAGCAATCTCACAATATCTAAAATCTATAAAAGAAATCTATTTAAACCAAATAAATCTGATTTAGAAAAAAAAAATCGATTCTTTATATTTTTCAAAAAGAAAAAAAAAATCGCCAACCCTGGTGTCCACTAACCTCATACAATAATACCTGTTAAGTCTGGCTAAAATTGGCATTTCAAAGCATAACAGTGCCTTAAAAAAGGTTTCTTATTTTACTATAAAAGTTTATATTAACTTATATTGCATTGAATAAGTCAATAGTTAATATATTTGTCCTATATACAATGTTAGGTTTCTAGTTTTGATATATTTGTCCAATATAAAATGTTAGGTTACAAAGACAGCAATGGCCTCCGCTAGCGGACCCAGGGATCTAGGTGCGCACGTCCTGTGTAATAGTAGTCCTTAATATATATATATATATATATATATATAACGGATATATGTATACAAATATATATATATATATATATATATATATATATATATATATATATATAACTGATATATTTATACAAATATATATATATATATATATATATATATATATATATATATATACATATCATTGCGCTTATTCGCCTTTCTGTCACATCAAATGTTTTTTCCTTTCAGAATTCTTTTTATAGACAAAAATTTGGTTGTAGCATGGGTTCAAATCTCTCTCCTGTACTGGCCAATCTGTACATGGAATATTTTGAGTCTGTTCTTCTGCCAACCATTAAACCCGTAGACATGGTTTGGTTTAGATACGTAGATGACATTTTCACTCTTTGGGATGAAAATTGGGGTTCATTCGATAACTTCTTTGCTAATTTAAATTCGTTAGCCTCCAACATTAAGTTTAAAGTTGAATGGGAAGAAGGTAAGCTACTCTTTTTAGATGTCCTTATTGTTCGTGGAGACAAGCTTGCTTTTACCGTCTATAGAAAAGAAACCCATTCTGGTAGTTATCTTCATTTTTTCAGTAGTCACCAAGACAAAGTTAAAAGTAGCGTCGCCTCAGGTTTATTTCTTCGAGCTCTTAGAATTTGCAGCCCCCAGTTTCTCGAAGAAGAATTAAACATTGTAAAAGCTCAACTTAGTAATTTAGCTTACCCGGATTGGTTCTTGGTCAAAAGCCCTCAGCCGAGCGAGAACCAATTTTTTCAACACCACCCCCATTTCCTCTAATTTTTCCTTGAATCATTTATTCCTTCGACCAAGTTGCTTCCCAAAGACAAATTAAATTTAATTAATTATTACACCAATACCACTAATAAAAAGGTGGTAAATGTCCACCAAAGGTTAAAAGAAGAGCATAGTCAAGGGGTATATTCGATTCCATGTAAAGGTTGTGACTTAGTTTACATCGGACAGACTGGAAGGGATTTGAACACTAGGATGATCGAACATACACGTTCCATTAAATATAGACAAGAGAGCTCGGCTGTATTCCAACATGTTAAGCAATTTAAACATTGTTTACATTGGGACAAAGCTGAGCTTATTTATAAATCCAGATGTGAGTTCAGGAGAAAAATGGTAGAATCCACTATTATTGAATACCAGCCCAATATCAATATTTCAAAGGGGCAATGGTCCCCGGATATAATATCCAGACTTTTTATCACCCTTTTAAAAACACATTTACCTCCTGACCTCACATACGGAGTGAGCCGAGGGTAGAGACCTCTTCCCATGTTCCCCTTTCTCTTGTAAAAGGTGCTATTTAAGTAGCACGCTCTCTCTTAAATGTATCTACTGAAGAGGATTGCAGTTTGCAATCGAAATATATAGATTCCCCGTTTCCAGTCTTTTCTACTCCAACAGTGGTTTTACCGTGATTGACAAATGTGTGATTACATTTTTCACCTGTGATATATATATATATATATATATATATATATATATATATATATACACACACATATATATACATATATATATATATATATATATATACATATATATATATGTATACATATATATACATATATAATATATATATATAATATATATATATACATATATATATATATATATATATATATATAATGTACATATGTACATATATATATATATATATATATATGTATATATATATGCTTGTGTATATACATATATGTATATATATTATATATATATATATATATATATATATTCAAATATATGTAGCATGTAAATGTATATTTGTAGCATAGATATTTGTGTATATTCGTTTGTATGTTTGCGTGTGTGCGTATAGATATATACATGTGTATATGCCCATGTCTGCATATAAACCTATGCATAATATGTATGAGTCTGCATGCCTACATGCATATACATATTGTGTCCCAAGCGCAATTACACGGGCTGTCACCACGATTGCATTTCAACATCAACACGCATACCTTAACCACGGAATGAACATCGAGGCCACGGATTTTCGCTGTTCTTATCATGGTCTCACTGGTCTCTTGGGGGTTGCTCCTTTTTTTTTTTTTTTTTTTTTTTGAGAAAAAATATGTATTACTTTTTTCAATTTATGGGAAAGGTTACAATATTGTTTTGCAAGTACGAGGTTTCTATTTATTTTCTACATAGAGTACATGCACAAAAATATACGCATGCACTCACACTCACACGCGCACACACACATACATGCTTGCACACATATATGTATGCCCATGGTTAAAAATATCCAGTATGGCAGCGCTGCGAGTATTGTGGACGGGAAGTTCGGGTTGTGCGTGTAAGATCACAGCATCACCCATAGATCATTCATATATGAGCTCTCATGTGAGAGGGAAATAGCTGTCGATTACGACTCCAACACGTCATTCTTTACCTTGGTGAATCAAACGTATGTATGCATGAACACACGTATGTATGCCGTGTACACACGCAAGTATGCACAAACACGCACACAAGCATTCACGCTCAAGGGTTCACACACATGCACATACACACATACATCTACACATGTACACACTAACACACACATACATATATATATACACACTAACACACACATACATATATATACACACTAACACACACATACATATATATATATATATATATATATATATATATATATGTACACATGTATATATATATATGTATATGTATATATATATTTTTTCAGACAAATAAGAGAAATGGGTGGGGAAGGGCAAACGAGGATGTGTTGGGAATAGAGTTTATTTCCCTAACGTTTCGATCAACTTGGTCTTCTTCAGAGGACATGTTGCATTACAATTAGACCACAAGTCTTATACTCGCAGTGAGAGGGAACCCGGCCAGCTGTGAGCGGATGTGTCAGGCCTTCTCTTCGGCTAATGGTTTAATTATCAAGACACTTGCTGTTTTTGAAAGGCATTTAAATCCGTCTTTGTCATTGTTATTTTCCCTGGTGGCGATATGTGCAGCTTCCACAGTTTTTCTCATTTTCTTTTCAAGCCCCTCGTGTAGAATTTCCACGCGGTTCCTGTCAGGTAGGTTTTCGTATTTGTCTAGATGACGAACCAGGGAGTTAGATGTTCTATGTGTCCTGAGGTCGTTTTTGTGTTCATTCAACCGTTTCTTGATCCCTCGACCTGATTCGCCGAAGTATGATGAAGGACAGCCGCTGCATGGAATGCAGTAAACGACACTGAGGTTATTATGAACACTAGTATGTTTTTTAAATATTTTTCCTATCTTATTTGAAGACACTTTAGCTATATTTACTACACCTTTTAACAAATAATCATCAATAGCTCCGGTGTTCGTAGAATTAGGGACAGTTATAAAGTGACTTATCTTTTCCCGGGGCCTGGACGTTTGAGCCATTATAGATCTCGGCTTTCCTCATTGTTTTGGTGATCAAACCTCCGGGGTATTTCAGCTTCTTAAAGGTATTCTTGGTGTATGCCAGTTCATCATCC
>NC_134787.1:72900813-72903313 GCF_046742065.1 Oratosquilla oratoria | reverse complement strand
TTTATCTAACCTTTTCTTGAAACAAACGAGAGTTTCGTCGCTCACTATAGGGATACTAAGTCTATTCCATTAATTGACAACTCTTTTGGTAAACCAGTTCTTCCCTATTTCCTTCTTAAACTTAAACCTGTCAAAAAAAAATTCCACTATTGTTAGTCTTGCCGCCTTCTATTAATATAGTGACCTAGTCTACATCACCCTTGTTAAAGTCCCTGATCCATTTGAACATATATACTAGATCACCTCGCAATCTGCGTCTTTCCAGTGTGATAATTATGTTCCCTAAGCCTGTCCTCGCAGGGTAAATTTCTGAATCCCTCTCTCATATGGTCCTTCTCGTCTGTACTGATTTTAGTGAATTAAAATCCATTCTATGGAATGGAGACCAAACTGTACTGCATAGTCAAGAATGGGTCAAACTAACGACAGACAGAATGTGAAAACTACCTCAGCACTTTTAGTTGTAGCCGGCCTAGTAATGAAAGCCACTGCTCTGTTAACTCTATTCCTGGTGCGAATCCACTGTTTCCTAGATTTAAGGTAATGACTTAATAGTACTCCCAAGTCCTATTCTAGTGTCGCCCGCAAACTTACTAACATAATTTATAATTCCACTGTCAAAATCCTTGATATATATACATATATATATACATATATATATATATATATTATAAAATATATATAATATACATATATATAAATTTATTATACATATATATATAATATATACATATATATCATTATACATATATATAATATACATATAATAACATATTATATAATATATACATATATATATATACATATATATATATACATATATTATAATATATACATATATATAATATACATATATATATATAACATATATAGATATATATAAAACATATCTATATAGTATATATAATTATACATATATATATACCATATATATATACATATATATATATATACTATATATATATATACATATGTAATATATATATATAATATATACATATATATATATATAAGATATATATAATTTGTATGTATAATATATTACATATATATGTATATACATATATACATAATGTATATTATATATGTAGTAAGTTTACATATATATGTATATATACATATATATGTATATACATATATAGATACATATGTATATATGTATATTTATATACATATATATGTATATATATACATATATACATATGTATATATATACATATATAGATATGTATATATATACATACATATATGAATATATATATATACATACATATATATGTAAATATATACATATATATGTATGTATATATATATACATATATATGTATGTATATATACATATGTATATGTGTACATATATACATATGTATATATGTGTACATATATACATATATATGTATATATATACATATATATGTATATATATACATGTATATGTATATACATATATATACATATGTATATATGTATATACATATATATGTATATATAGAACATACATATTATATATATATACATATATATATATATATATATACATATGTATATATATTTATCAACCACAATGCACTTTAATTCTAAACCATCTAGGCGCATGCAGAAATTGAAACGTGGTACGCCCGAGGACTCGAACTCATGCGGCGAGAACGTTACTAGTGCCGTATTGACTAGACCAATACACCATTAAGAGAGATATAAGTTGAGCGCAACTTTTCTTATATATTTGTATGCTCGAGTTACATACACATACACGAAAGTTTGCGTTCAACCCATCTCCAATATAATAGTACATTGGTAAGTATACGAATATAATGAAAAAAAATGGACCCAGAACCGAGCACTGAGGAACTCCATTAGTAACATTCCCCATTTAGATTTTACCTACAACTGATGTCAAACTGATTGGCCTATAGTTGTGCATTGACGATGTGTCACTCTTTTGAAAACGGGAACAACGTTTGTCTTTCTCCAAGATATAGGCACAAAACCAACGTCTACCGACTTATTAAATATTTCCGTTAACCGGTCGCAAATTTCAAATTTACACTCGTTTTAGCATTCTCGGAAAATTTTCGTCTGGACCCAGGGATTTTGTATCTTCAAGTCTAAATAAATCTAAATAAAACACATTAATGCTTGAAACCTAATTCTATAGCGTGATGCATGCCATAGCACTGAAAGACTGAACGTTAAAATTGTCCAAATACTGTTCCGACTAAAATAATACTGTTTTAATTCGGATGAAGCTGGCGTTATACAGAACAAACTAAATGCACCTTCCGTCTTTAACGAGTAAATATCTTGAAGGTGGGAACGAATTAGCTGGCTTCCTTCAATTACATGACTGCTTGAGAAAATGAGGCGCTTGACCTCTAAAAATAAGGAAACCTACTTAGCTCACGAAAAGGTCTGCATGCATTAATGCCCCAAGCCACCACCACGACTACTACCACCACTACCCAATCACTCGGAGGAGTAGAGAACTCATGCTTACCAGTTT
>NC_134787.1:72886186-72900313 GCF_046742065.1 Oratosquilla oratoria | reverse complement strand
AACTAAGTTTTGGTATTCTCTTGTTTGATCCTAGGGGTTGGTTATTGTCTATCTAATACCAAGGGCATTTTCCCCCACATAAAGAAGGTAGCAAGCCAAGGCACGCACACTCCCCCCGCTCCATTTCATTCTCATTCATCACCTATTTGTTTCCCTCGGATCTTAATTCCTCTTGGATCTAAGATGAGAGGGAAACAATGGGTGGTGGATGTGAGTGGAATGGCGGGGAGAGGGTGCGTGCCTTGGGTAGTCCTGCATGTGATATTTCTGTTATTCGAGCAGGGGTTAGCCTCTGATCAAAAGAGGCTAAAGTATTTCAATTCGACCTTTAACTCTTACATTCTGGTCTTATCAAGTTAGAAAATAAAATCTGAACACAAGGCCTTGCCGTAACACAATGGCTTTCTATCCCAAGACTGAGATCTACAAGCGGGAGCCTCAGCCCAAATGCTGGACTGACTTAATATTCTCGTAAGGATGGAAATACAAGACTGGGTCATTATGCACGCAAGAAGCCAATCAGCAATCACTCATGAATCAGTCTCCTTGCAGAAATTATTCTGTCCGTGAAAGCGTTATTCCACCTGTGGAAAAGAATCAGCCCACCTACATTAATGGATCATTCCACAACAACCCACATGCAAAGGGAAGGTTAGTCCACATGCATGAATGAGTCAATATTTGTAACTATGGCTGGATAAAATTTTCGGGAAGGTCTGTTCAAATACCAGAATGACCCAGTCCACACATTACGAGTCATTCCATTCTCAAGAAGATGACATTTCACCAACCAAAATACCCTATCATTCCATATGCAAGATGGGGACAATCCACATACATGAACGTGCCACTCTGCGATGACTGCGGATGCGGTCACCACCCAGCACTTCTAAGCTACCAGAAGAGGCTGGACGATCGTGTTGTGAACAGCTGCCCAGGATGTAACACTTCACCCCATACCGTACAACACATAATGGAAGACTGCATTATACACAATCATGCACGCAAACAACACAACATACACTCTATAAAGGATTTGTGGGAAAACCCAGTTTCGGCTGTGGCCTTCCTTGGGGAGACGGGACTGCTCGGACAGACAGTCCTAGGGAACGACAACAACAACAACGTGCCACTCTACACACGAGTTAAGGAAACTCAACATTTATAGAGGAGACAAGCCTTAGGCGAGTCCTTCAGGGAGTGGGGACATCTGATGAAAGACGAAGAGGAAGACGAAAAAGAAAAAGAAGTGTGTGGGATCCAGTCGCAGGAAACGGAGAGAAACTGTTGAGCAATTAAGGAGACTCCTCAGCTCACGCGAAGAAGACAAATGAAGGAGCGGTGGAAGCAGGAAACGTGAGGCATTACATGAGACGCTGGCAAGGTTAAGAAGGAGGGGGAGAAAGAGGAGATAAAAGAAGAGGATAAGGTAAAAAAAGAAGAAGGAGGAGGATCATGAAGGAGGAAAGGGGGAGCAGGGGGAGTAGGAGGAGTAAGAAGAGTAGAAAAAGAAGGAGGACGAGCAGATGGAAAGAAGATAGAAAACAATAAGGGAAAGGAGGGGGAAAAGGAAAGGGAAAAGAAGGAGTAAAGGAGGGGATAGAGTAGACGGGAAAAAAGAGGGGGAAAGAAGGGGAATAGAAGGAGGAAATTAGGAGGAAATGAGGGGCAAAAGGAGGAGGAAAAGAAGGGGAAAAAGGAAGGGGAGAAGGAGTGAATAGATGGGAAGGAGGGAAAAGGGAAAAGAAAAGGAAGAACAGTGATTAGGAAAACGACGAGGGAAGAAAGGAAGGGAAAAGAAGAAGAAAAGAAGTATGGGAAGAAGAGGAGGAGGAGGAGGAGGACGAGGAAGAGGAGGAGGAGGAGGAGGAGGAGGAAGAGGAGGAGTGGGAGGAGAAGGAGGAGGAGGAGAAGGAATTGGAGGAGGAGGAGGAGAGGGAAGAATAGGAGTAGGAGGTGTGAGAGGGAGAGGGGGTGGAGGAGGAGTAGGAGGGTGAGAAGGAGGAAGAGGAGCGGAAGGAGGAGCGTGATGATGAGGAGGAGGGCAATGAGTGGATAAGAAGAAGGGAGACGGAAGGAGGCGAGGGGGAGGGAGTGGTAAGAGAAGGGAGGGGTGGGAATAGATAGAGAAGGTATAGGGAGGGTAGGAAGAGGAAGGCAGAATGTAGAGGAAAGAGGAGGGAGGAGGAAGGGGGAGGGAGGAATAAGGGGTAGGGAAAAAAGGGGTAGGGAGGAATTCTGGGGTGGGGAGAAAGAAAGGGGAAGGAGTAGGAAGAGGGAAGGAGGAAGATGGGAGAGGGAGGAGGAAGGGGAGGGAGGAGAAAGGGGAGGGAGAAGGAAGAGAGAGGGAGGAGGGAGGGGAGGGGAGGAGGATGGGGGAGGGAGGGAGGATTGGATAAGGTAGGGAAGGAAGGGGAGGAAGGGGGAGGAAGGGGGAGGAAGGAGAAAGGGGAGGGAGGAGGAAAGGTAGAGGAGGAAAGAGTGGGAGGAGGGAAGGGGAAGGGGAAGGAATAGGAAGGGGGAGGGAAGAGAGAGTGGAAGATAGGAAGGAGGAGAAGGGTAAGGGAGGAACAGGTGGAGGAAGGGGGAAAGGAAGGAGAAAGGGGAGGGAGGAGGAAAGGTAGAGGAGGAAAGAGTGGGAGGAGGGAAGGGGAAGGGGAAGGAATAGGAAGGGGGAGGGAAGAGAGAGTGGAAGATAGGAAGGAGGAGAAGGGTAAGGGAGAGGGGTGAGGGAAGAGGGAGAGGGAGGGAGGAAGAAGGGGGAGAGAGGGAGGAGAGAGGAGGAGGGAGGAGGGGTGGAAAGAGAAAGAGTGAGGAGGGGGAGGAAGAGGGAGGAGGGTGAAGGGGAAGGAGAGCAAGAAGAAGGCGGAAAAGGGTAAGAATGGGAGGAATGGGAGGAGGAGTGGGAGGTGAGGGAGGACGTGGTGAAGAAGAGAGGGGGAGGAAGGGGAAGAAGGGAAGGAGGGGGAAGAATGGTAGAAGAAAGGAAGGAAGAGGAGAAGAGGAAGGGGAGGAGGAATAAAAGGGGAGGGGGGTAAGGCGGAAAGAGAAAGTTAGAGTGGGGGGGGGGGGAGAATAAAAAGATGAAAGAGTTGGAGAGAGAAGAATAAAACAATAAGGACGATGGACAAATATACGAATGGGTGGAAAGCAAAAAGAGTGAGGAGGGGGAGGAAGAGGGAGGAGGGTGAAGGGGAAGGAGAGCAAGAAGAAGGCGGAAAAGGGTAAGAATGGGAGGAATGGGAGGAGGAGTGGGAGGTGAGGGAGGACGTGGTGAAGAAGAGAGGGGGAGGAAGGGGAAGAAGGGAAGGAGGGGGAAGAATGGTAGAAGAAAGGAAGGAAGAGGAGAAGAGGAAGGGGAGGAGGAATAAAAGGGGAGGGGGGTAAGGCGGAAAGAGAAAGTTAGAGTGGGGGGGGGAGAATAAAATATGAAGGGTTGGAGAGAAGAAAAAACAATAAGACGATGGACAGAATATGAGAATGTAGATTATTAAAGGAGGTGAAATAATTTTTTTGCATCAGATCGCTCATCCTTTGCCAAAAATTATATATCGAAATATAGTAGGTGTTATCAAAGCGATGAAGGATAGAATTATTAAGGTAAGATAAGGAAAAAGAACGTAGATCAGCGACAAGAAAATGTAGTGTGAAGTAATAATAAAAAAAAAAACATAACTGAAGAGGAAAATTATGGAAAATATCATATATATATATATATATATTTTTAAGATTTATAATATAAATGATATATTATGTGTGTGTGTGTGAGTGTGGTGTGTTGTTTTGGTAAAACAACAAACTGGCGCATTGCGCGCATTCGGCGCTACAACTTTTAAAGCCTTATGTAGACTTTCAAGTCTTTCTGAAGTGTGGATTTCTGGTTTTCACAGGACAGACGGAATAATAGATTTCCAGACATTAGGAACTTTAGTTGGGAAAGAGTGTACAGACGTTTCGCTAAACGCAGTTAGCATTTTCAATGTAATAGAGACATAGAGTACAGGACATAATAAACATAGAAAGAAAGCTCTGGGAGAGGTCACAACGTAAGACACGGGGAGAGGTCACGACGTAAGACACGGGGAGAGGTCACAAACATGTGTGAGATGACGGGGAGATTTTGTTACTGTGGGGTAAATGTCCGTTGAGGGCCAAGTGTCCTCTCTATGAGTCTGGCGGAACGTCGGAGAGGGGCTTGGGTGTCGGTGTGAATGGAAGGTGTGTTGTTGTGGTGGAGAGTGCTACTAGTCCTAGGGAGGGGCTTCATGCTGGGGAGTAATGTAGGGGCTTCCACTTGTTTGTTAATAGGAGGAATCGAGTGAACCAGAGCATACCGTCCTCACATACGGCTTATACCGTTCCTTGTATACTTGCTGCAAGTCTATATAAAACTGCTCCTTATATTGATATGCTAAAAATGTCCTTTAGCAATCAGAGAGCATATCAGATAGCAATCCCACAATATTCAAAATCTATAAAAAAGTCTACTTTTTTTCAAAAAGATAAAAGAAATCGCCAACACTGGTGTCCACTAAATCATACAATAATACCTTTTAAGTCCGGCTAAAATTGGCATTTCATAGCATAACGGTGCCTTAAAATTAGTTTCTTATTTCACTATAAAAGTTTATATTACCTTATACTGCATTAAATAAGTCAATAGTTGATATATTTGTCCTATATACAATGTTAGGTTTTTAGTTTTGATATATTTCTCCAATATAAAATATTAGGTTACAAAGAAAGCAATGGCCTCCGCTAGCGGACCCAGGGATCTGGTTGCGCACGTCCTGTGTAATAGTAGTCCTTGGTATGTATATATATATATATATATCTATATATATATATATTTATTTATATGTGTGTGTGTGTGTATATATATATATATACATATATTATATATATATATAGATGTATATATATATGTATATACATATATATGTATATATGTATATATATACATATATATATATATATATATGAATATATATATACATATATATACATATATATGCACATATAATATATATATATATATAATGTGTGTGTGTGTGTGTGTGTGTGTGTGTGTGTGTGTGTGTGTGTGTGTGTGTGTGTGTGTGTGTGTGTGTGTGTGTAAATGTATATTATATATATATATATATTATATCTATCTATATATATATATATATGTATATGTACATATATATATATTATATATATATATGTGTGTGTGTGTGTGTGTGTGTGTGTGTGTGTGTGTGTGTGTGTGTTATAATAAAGTAGTAGCTTCTCTCTGCCTGTCTGTTTGTTTATTTGTTCACGAACTCCTATGATTTTGGAGATAGACCACCATAACCATATATATTCTGATACCCTATCACTCCATGTACTTGGATAATTATATTTCATTTCCCTCAAAATATTATTTTAGCTAGGATTAAGGGTTAAAGGGGTATGGCGTGGTAACACGCCACTATTGTAGCGTCCCCTTAACACGATTGGCATTTTGTGACAAAAATTACTGTGATTAAACAAACCATTGTATAAATATTATCTATAACTGTGAAATTAATGTTGCCTTAAGCTATGATAGCCTTTGTAAGGAGAAAGCATGTAAATGTAAAATGATTGTATAATTTTAACCATTGTTTAGATATTGTTTATTTCTATTTTACTTTCTCGCGGGTGGTAATATACTAGAGTTCAAAGATAATGAGATTTTGGCTCAAATCTTCTCATACAGCCGAAAATGTTTAATTTCCAAAGGGTGTCTCCCTCCTCAAATTGATTTTTTTCTTAATTTCTTACCAGTTTTATTTGTGTTACTTTTTCCATTGAGTTATATTGATACGTATAACTTTTCTCCACAAATTCTATCAAAATTAAAATGATTATTATTTGCCCGCAGCAACGCGCGGGTAATTTGGCTAATATATATATATATATATATATATATATATATATATATACATGTATGCGCGCGCGCGCGCGTGTGTGTGTGTGTGTGTATGTGTGTGCATACAGATATATACCTGTACACATATATACGCATATATACATCCACATACATATAATAGCTCCCAAAACACACACATATATATATATATATATATATATATATATATGTGTGTGTGTGTGTGTGTGTGTGTGTGTGTGTGTGTGTGTGTGTGTGTGTGTGTGTGTGTGTGTGTGTGTGTGTGTGTAAATACATACATACAAATGCGCAGACATATATGTATACCCCAGTAGTCAATGTTTGTTTATTTGTTTTGTTATCATTTGTTTGCTTGTTTATTACTATTTGCTTGATTCTCATTTATCATTAGTTATATATCAATATACTATTATTTACTATTTACCTGTTTGTTATTTAACTATACCTATGCATTTGCTGTACTTTATTTATTTACATTATTATAGTTTTTATTCGTTTATTTATTTATCATTATTATGATTTTTTTGCATCCGACCTAGATATGGACCAAAAGGTCTCCTGTCGACATGCTCTGCCTTTGTAATTCTTTGACCTTAAGGACAGTGGGTATGTATCAAGATTAAAACCAAAACGTCAGAATAGCACACGTTTCTTCTTCTTCTTCTTTAGTTGGACATAGATATATAATACAGGTGCAACTTATAATGGAAAATAATGTCTGAAATTTTTCAGTGAAATAGAAAATAATTATTTAGATTTCTGCTACAACTGATATCTCTTGAAACTATATCCTATGGCAAAAGTATCAATAGACCTTAAAAATTACGCTCAAGTTAACAAATGATTCAAGCGAACAATAATGAGGCAAAAGGGTAGAACACTGATTTCCTTATTCTAATTATTTGGCTTGGTAGCTCCGCCAAGATGTGATAATTAGTTACTATATTCGTGTGTGATGGTATGTAGAGGGCAGGAAATGGCCTCTTGTTCTTCCCTACTAACTAATACTACCAGGAGGCAGAACACATTTATCAGTTTAATTTGGAAAAGGTGTGACATTTCATCCATGGAGCGCTAAGATGAGAGGGAAACAGTGGGTGGTGGAGTTGCGTGGGAGTTGGTGGGTGCCTTGACTGGCTACCTCCTATATAAGGAGGAGGCCATTGGTTAATACAGTAGATAGATTGATAAGAATTGAACGAAGTTGAGTATGGTGTTACAATTGTACACCCTTTATGACAATCCCACCATCAGACACTCGCGTATTTCAAAATGACAAAAAGAAATGTTTATGGTAAAAGTGGGGAAGTTTATGACAAAAATGAAGGAGCTTGACGGAAAAGAATATAATGAGCAATGTGAACTCTTCTAGCTAGAGTCCCCCGGTGAGCTGATCACGTGTGCATGATGGAAATGTGTGAAACCTAAAATGAAAAGATGCCAAACTATGTGTGTGTGTGTGTGTGTGTGTGTGTGTGTGTGTGTGTGTGTGTGTGTGTGTGTGTGTGTGTGTGTGTGTGTGTGTGTGTGTGTGTGTGTGTGTGTGTGTGTGTGTGTGTGTGTGAAAATGTCTTACACTCACAATCTTGCATATTCTGACTTAGCTGTTTCAAGGTGACTTCGTTAATTTCAAGTGCAAACACTACAATAATTATCTCTACACGTATGAGGATATTTTTAATTCTATTTTTGTCAATATGATCTTTCTTAACCTAATTTCACTCGTGCGGCAGTGATATTCTAATTTTGATCACGACATTTAATTTGATTCAGCATGAAATGTCACTATTGAACAAAATTTTGGGTCCGCGAGACCAAAGATCACTATAATAGACTGTGCCGTGCTTAAGAGCAATAACCCTTCATCCTACATCATGCTTTGTAACTTTCCTGTTGTAAATGTTTCTTGTGAATAACGTCAGGCGAACTCTATATAACACTTTTCACAGTTCCGCCTCATCCTTATTCTTCGTTTCAGTTCTCCTATTTTTTCTTTTCTCTATTCTTTTCTCCCCTCTAGTCCTTTATATTCTCCCACTTGTTCGCCTCTTCTTTTCTTATCCATTCAGTTCTTATTCTTCGTGGTTCCCTTTTTCTCAGACTACGAATATTTTTCTATTCACACACACACATATGCACACACAAACACAACACACATACACACACACATACATACATACATACATACATACATACATACATTACATACATACATACACACATACATATACATACACACACACATATGCACACACAAACACAACATACATACATACATACATACATACAAACATACATACACACACGCACACACACATATACAAATATACATACATACACATGCACACACACGTACACACACACATACACACACACAGACACACACACACGCACGCACACACACTCACACGTGCACACACACATACACGCACATACAAACACATATACAAATATACACACATTCATACACACACACGTTGACACACACTCGTACACACACACACACACACACACACACACACACACACACACACACACACACACACATACACATACACACACACACACACACACACACACACACAAACTTATTTATTTTCTCTTGCTTTTAAATTCTTCTAATTCCTTCTTCTACCGAGTCTTTTTCTTATTTTTTCTTATGTAATTTACAGATAGTTTACAAATTACTCATTCCTTCTATTTTTTCCATGTTTAGTCATGAATACTTGCTCCTTCAACATACTGAGTAAATTATTTTTTAATCGAATAAAATTCCTTATGATTCTTGGTCCTAGACACAGACCACAAGGCTACAAATATGACTAAAAGAGCTTAGTTCATTCACTTGTCTGCTTGCGTATGCTTGAGAATAGAAGAGGTTGGTACCAACTATAGTAGTTTCTTTTTAACTTTGACATGATCTAACCGTCTGCATCATGAACTGCAAATCTTTAAGGCTTAAGTTCGATCCCGGCAATGATTAAACACTTATTCAGTCGTTCAAACAGTTCAGCTTCTAATACTGCTTCTCTTTGCCATCTTATCTTTCTCCTTTTAACAACTTTTTTCCATTATAGTTTCATCTCTCTAAAACAATAATGGGCCTCTGTGTTTATATATATTCTTCATGTGCTTTCACTTCTCCCCCATCCTTCCCTCACTCTTGTTTCATCATCTCGGCATACTATGCATTTTCCTTTTTTACCTCTACTTGTTCCCTTTCTCTTCTTGTTTCATCATCTCGGCATGCTATACCCTTTCTTTTTTTTATCTCCACTTGTATCCTTTCTCTTCTTTCTTTTCCCAGCCTTATATTACTTCTACATTCTTTCATATGCCCTTCTAGTCTTTCTCTTCATTTCATCATCTTCAATATCTCAAAACGCAGTGTATTAAACGTAGGTTTACACAACCCAGAAAGCAGATATAGCATAGATAACACATTTCTTAGAGAAAACTGAATGCAACAGACACTTGGAAGTGCTAGTGAATTCTGACTTTAAATCTAGGAAACTGTGCATTAGCTCCAGGAATAGATTTTACAAAGCATTAGGTTCTATTCCTATGATAAAAAAATGCAGAGGTAGTTATTACACTACCTGACGTTAGTTTGACCCACCCCTGACTATGTAGTAGTCTTGGTCTTCGTCCTACAGAATGGATATAAATTCACTATATTCAGTACAGAGGAGAATGACCAAAAAGATACATAGACAGCTAGGCACTTTAATTATATTATTCAGAAAGATGTAGAGTGCGGGGTGAGCTAATAGAGGTGTTCAAATGAGTCAAGGGCTTTAACAAGGGTGATGCAGACTGGATTTTCATATTAAGACAATAGAGCAGAACTAGCAGTAATGAATTTAACTTTGACAAACTTATTTTTAAGAAGGAAATAGGCAAGAACTGGTTTACCAATAGGGTGGTTAGCAAATGGAATAGAGTTAGTAACCATATAGTAAGCCCTGAAACTATCGGTTGTTTTAAGAGAAGGTCAAATAACTTTGTGGATGGGGATGATAGATGGTAATGGACATGGAACTGCCTAGTGTAGGCCTTATGGTCTCTTCCACTCTCCTTCATTCTTATGTTCTTATGTTCCCTTTCTCTTTCTCCTCCTCCTCTTCTTTGGACACTTAATGCTGTATCCTCCCTCCTTCACCACCTCCCCTTTCTCCCCCTCCTCGTCTTCTTTCTCATCCTCCCCTCTCCTCTTCTACTTCATTTCCTCTAATATCCAAGTAAATATGCCTTATGTAGAACGTCCAAAATACCACAGTTATATACATATATAAGTAATACGTCTTATTTTGATCAAATTTCTGGCTAGGCAAGCAACATTCACGCCAAATGCGTATACTTACCTACGTCAAACACTATTTCTTGGACTATAAAGCCCGCCTGAGAAATTTATGATCTTTCAAGTGAAGACACACACGCGCACGCACACACGTACACGCACAATATATACAAATACACAAATGTACACACACACACACACACACACACACACACACACACACACACACACACACACACACACACACACACACACACACACACATAAGCGCACGCACTTGCATATACACACACACAGTATTTATTGTATACAAATAAACAAACTACACCACATTCTCGCACATATAAACGAACGTACAAAAACAAAGTCTTAATTCATGTATATATGAACACGTACACCAAAATCGCATATACACAGCCGCACTCTGCTGACGAGTATACTCCCAGTCATTCTTTCACGTTATGCATACATGTGAGCGCTCACTGATTAAATATTAATGACCACTCTTGTGTACTTAAGTGTACAATCATTTACGTGCACACGCATGCTTGCTCACATTATGTACATATATGCATATATGTTCATGGAAATGTTCATGATGTGGATGTAAATTAGAGGTTAGGAAACCTAAAATGAATCGGGTAAGCCATACTCACAGGTGCTGTAAGGAGCAAAAGCTTTGAACCACGCAACAGATCTCACAAATTCAATATATATATTTTTTTTTATCGAGCACGTGATATATTTTCCTATGTAGTATCTAGCTTACAGTAAGATAATTTGTCAGATAAAGAACTTGAATTTTGTATCATGAAAAAATCAGGTGGATCAAAATATTTGCTCGTGACTGTATATGTTTACCATCAATGTTGTTGATACAGACATCGAGAACAGACTACCCTGCTGGTCACACGGTACTGCATAGAGCTCGAACCACCAAGCTGCCATCATGCCATCTGGTGGCAAATTCTGATGTGTAGTAAATATATAGAAAGTATGAACTTTCATGATATCTTTATTTTTCTTTTTTTTTTATTACATGTATGACCATGTTTTCTGTAGCAGTTATATTTCGTTGCTAATGGTTTTGAAAGGCAATGTGACGTTTTAGTTTAAAGTCATGCAATCTATTAATTTTTATGAAAAATGTCAATTCCATGGCTCAACTTGACATGTTATTACAGCAAAATATAACTTCATATTTTCATATCTAAAACAAATGCATCATATTTATTATCAAAACTTTTGAAAGAAGTAATATTTTATGATCGAACAGAATTCTGCTGAACCCTAGGTACAAAATGGAAGTTTAGTTTAACAATTCAAGCGTACACGTTTATTCTTGAAGACACGTGCACTATGTCATACCGACGGACATACATCCATTTATAAAAAGGAACACAACCAACCTGGTAAACAAATACATAAATACACATTTTCTAGAATACATACGAGCTTTCGCAGACATTGGGACATTCCGAGTTTTCAAAAATGCATACGCGTTTGCATGGAAAAGACCCTTTCAATCTCTTTGATAGTGGCACGTTGTACACATCTTGTACACACCTAACCTTACCTTATCATACTTAATCTAATCTAACCTAACCTAACCTAGCCTAATTTAACCAAACCTAATATAATCTAAGCTAACCTAACCCTGAACGATTTCATCTACTTTAAGAGACGTAACTGGACCGAAGGGTAAAGAATACTACCAGTTTGAACGTAGGCATTTTGAACGTACACCCTTTTGCTATTCCACACGGGATTGTACTTGGGTTTCTACATGGTCTCGTACCTGAATACAGTCTTTCACACGCTATTATAGAGGCACAACAGGTTTATGCGTATGTACACGTTCTTTCAGGAATGCACTAGATTCGATTATAAACACGAGCGCGTGGATATATGAGATATATCTCTCTTGTATAGTATAGGCTATTTCTTGCTATAGGCTATTTCTAGCAACTTACATTTGTAACTTTCTCTTGTATATGCTTAAGTTTACTTATCTACTTTTTACGTTGCATCCATATGCAAATGCGATTTTTTAACTAAGATTATGACGCGTGTATTTGTATTGTAAGCTTATGAATACAGAATAAGAAGAGATAGATCACTCTTAAAACAATTCGTACAATTCTAAACAACCTTAGCGTTTATATAGAACTGATAGATATATCGCTATTTCCATATGACAGGGGTGAATTGTGAGGGGAGGGGTACATCATCGTTATTTCACTCCTGACCAAAGAGAGGCTGGCACAGAGGAGGGAAACGTAAAATGTAAAAAACTGTAGTATACATCCAGAGTCACATTCGAATCATATCGAAAGTAGTCGTGATAATATTACGTCAGTCATGAAAATGACATTTCAAAAGTGGAGACTAGAGTAGAAATGGCCAGTATCCTTGAAAAGTCTTATTGAAGTGGAAACCCATTTCAATTTGATCGAAAAACAGGTCTCATATTCAGACATAGTAAGTACACGCACACTTATGTCTCGTACGTTTCTATCTTGATGCGCACTACATAGACCCGGTGACTACCATTAGTCCTGGCAACTTAAGGACATGGGATGGGTATGTAGAAAATGACGACTTCGGCCACAGCAAGGAGTTTCCTGAGCCAAATTCCTCTTGAGAAAGCACAGGCGAGAATGCTTAGGCTCCCAGCTACTTGTCGGGCAATCTCGGCGCGCTGCTTGCGTGATTTATCAGCCACTTCTTGCTTTGCTCTCAAGACTTTCCCTCTTCCTCCTCCTCCTCCACCACCACTTCTCCATCCACTTCTTCCACAGCTTCTGCTCCTTCCCAACTTACTACGAGTACGTCCCCCCATTTTCCTCTTCCTCCACCCTTGAACCCTCTTCCCTTACACCCTCTCCTCCTGTATCTACCCTCTCCCCAGTTTCAACCTCCCTTTTCTTTGAGTCCCCTTCCAACCAACCACCCCTTCCTATCTTGTATTGCCCCCCTTTTCCCTTTCTCTCTTTTTTGTTCTCCATTTACTATCATCTAGCTGTCGTTTGTCTGTCCTCCTTTTCTTTCTTTCTCTCCTCCCTTCTTCGTCGTTGCCATCTTCTGTTATAGTTTTTTTCCATTATTTTATTTTTATTTTTCTTCATGCTTCATCCCCTCTATCACTGTTTGGGGGCCCATATACTCACATATTCTCCTATTCTCTCTCTCATCGCCATTTCTCCCACCATACCACCATCCCTCTCTCACTCTCTCCACCTCTCTTTCTCTCTCTTCCTTTTGCTTCATGATCATCGTTGTCATTTGATTTTCACTTAATATTTTTCTTCTAAACAAGTGAATAAGACACTTTTTCTCTCTTTTTTTTACTCGTTGTTTATGCTCATCCTTTTATTCTTTACTGTCCTCCTGTCTTTCCACCCATCTATCATCTTCACCGTCTTGACATTTTTACTTTAATCATTCTCCTCCTTTCAGAGTATAAAGGAAGAAGAAAATATATATTTTTTAGCACACTCAACGCACAAGATCAATTGGTCAGCCTGGACCCACCACCGCACAGGATCAGTTGCCGGCACTGATCGGTTGGCAAGCCTGACTGCTTCATCAGGCAAGAACGATTGGCCACCCTCTCGTCTTTCACTTGATCCTACAAGTCAATTGATTTCGTCGACTAGATTCAGTGTATTCTGAAGGTAAAATTTATTCACAGACATAATTCACCACATTAGTTAATATCACTATAAACATAATGGCTAATTTGCTTCTAATATTGTGTTCCTTACTGCCATAATATTTATCCAGAGTATGCCACCTTTTGTTATCGAAGTGAAAAAGGCTGTGTTACAGCATTTAGCATATCCCCTTTCCTCAGTTTTTATAACAGAGTCCTCTCATCGCTTGTCTACCGCTTGCACCGTCCTCTTCT